>NC_090648.1:34904620-35209620 GCF_040937935.1 Hyperolius riggenbachi
TCCATGAATTATTGAGCCTTTTCATCTCCTTTCTGCTCTCAGAAGCCATTTCCTGACAGGAAAGTGTTTTATGGCTGTAATTACTAATCAGTGAGGGTTATGCTATAGTCTGACCCGCTCCCGACCCAGACAATCACTTGAGTACCTGATGTTTAACTCTTTCAGGCAGAGAAAGAAAAAAAGGAACACAGCCTAGTTATGTGTGTGCTAGGCACTGTACATACACATGTCTATCTCATCATGTCACATGTCGCCTTGGTTGTCCTTTAAGAATTTGCTCCTCCCATAACGGCATATGTATGCATTTAGCCACGCCCATCACCAGAATGCTTTCAGACTAGCTACTTTCATCCTTCTACTTTCCCACGCTGGTATCTAGCTATTATACAGGAATTCACCCGATAAAGCCATTATTCCCACACGGTACTGGAAACGCAGAAACATTTTTTACAGGCTGGCTATTTTTCCACCGTTATATACAGTCAGGGCCTGTTTCCACTAGAGCGAATCTGCATGCGTTTCCTGCATGCAGATTCGCACAGACAATACAAGTGGATGGGACTGTTTCCACTTCTCAGGGTTTCTGAGCGGTTTTCTGTGCAGAAAAAATCTGCACGGCAGAACCATCAGAGTGCGATTCGCATACAAAGTATTTAATAGGAAATTCGCAATGCATTTCTGTATGCGTTTTCCATGAATTTGCGGATGTTTTCGCATAAAATCAATGTAAAAGCACACAGGCACTGACATGGTTAAATTCTCATACTCATTAACATATGCGAAAATGCCCACAAATTCGCTGTAAAATTCTCATCCACGTGCAAATTCGTTTTTGCGTTTTCCGCGACTAATTAACTCCGCACAAGTGGAAACGGGCCCTAAGGGCCGGTTCACACGGACGTTTTGCCGGCATTAAAGGTGGCGTTTTAAAAGTAACACTTTTAGGGATCTACCGCCGTCCTCTGCAAGTGAATGGGCCTGTTTAGAACAAGCTTTTTGGGCAGCACGGTGGCGTAGTGGTTAGCGCTCTCGCCTTGCAGCGCTGGATCCCAAGTTCAAATCCCAGCCAGGTCATCATCTGCAAGGAGTTTGTATGTTTTCCCCCCTTGTCTGCGTGGGTTTCCTCCTGGCACAGCAGTTTACTCCCACATCCCAAAAACATACAGATAAGTTTATTGGCTTCCCTCTAAATTGGCCCTAGACTATGATACATGCACTACACGATACAGACATATGACTATGGTGGGGACTAGATTGTGAGCCCCTCTGAGGGACAGTTAGTGACAAGACCATATACTCTGTACATTGCTACGTAATATGTCGGTGCTATATAAATACTGAAATAAATAAGCTTTTGCAGGCTTTCATGAAAGCCTGGCAGTTGATCCCGGTGTCTTTGCTCGTCTCAAAAGCAACATGCAGCTTCTAGAAGTCGTTTAAAAGCCAGCAAAAGCCACTGAAAGCCCGTAAGGCCCTGTTCACATCACAAACACGGATGGCCATGGGTGCGGAATGCAACGCATGCGAACGCACGCCATCCGGGTTTGTGTGCGTTGCATGGCTGATCCCATCACTGAAAAGTGAATGGGACAGCCGCGCGTTTTTGCAAAAAATGCGTGCAGCATGCGTTCCCGGACCGCATGCAGTGTGAACATCAGACAGAGCACTCTATGCACTGTCTGATGTCGTGCGTGTCGGCCTCCTGCACGTGTTTCCAAAATGCGTCTGGAAGCCCGTGCAGTGTGAACCGGCCTAAAAGTCCAGCTTTTCCCTATGAAGTAGTCCAGAAAGTGCAACGCTCTCCTGAAATCCATTAAAGGCCTTCAAAAGCCATTAAAGGCTAAGTTGTAAAACGCTGATGAAAAACCCCACAGCATTTGAACAAGGCGCTGAGCAGAAGCAGAAGCCTGCATGAACCAGCCCTAAATCAGTCATACATTATTTCAACAAGGTTGTTGTAGCATCTTGGAAAAAAAGAGAGACGATAAAGCAAAAATCATAAAAAATAAAGGAAAAATAAATGCCTCTTAAAGGGAAGGTTCTGGGAGGGTGGTTAACAAATAAAAATCAATTTCCACTTATCAGCCTGCCACGGGCTGGAGGAAGCCCCAGGTAAGTGGAAATTGATTTTTATTTTTTAACCACCCCCCCTGAACCTTCCATTTAAAGTGTACCTGATCCGAAACGCAGGTACACAAAATCAGATACCTAAAGAGAGGGAAGCCTCAGGATCCTATTGCTGTCCCCCGTTGCTGAGCGTGCGAGGATTAACGACAAGGCATTGGCGCTGATCATATCAGGGTTCTCTTCCACATGCATGGCCGCACAATAGACGCTCGAGCCCGCCCGCACATGTGCAGTAGCATGAAGCTGCGGGCTACGCGTTACTGCGCAGGTGAGCTCGAGCTTCTAATGCGTGGCCATGAATGTGGAAGAGGAGCCACGTGACCGCGATGTGGAGGAGGGCCCTGCTCAGCGACAAGGGGGCTTCTAACAACCGAAGGGAGCCTCAATAGAATCCTGAGGCTTCCCTCTCTTCCTGGTAAGTATCTGTTTTTGAGCACGAGCTTTGGCTCGGTTACACTTTAAGTCAGCCCCGAGCTCTTCTCCATATAATCAGTGCTTTGTAGTGTCTCAGGCTGCTCGGTTAGCTCCGCGACCTTGGCTTTCAGCTGAGCAGCACACACATCCGGGACAACAGTACACATCCCCGAGTGGATGCTCCGGCAGGCATGCAGCTCACAAGAGGAAGACTATAATTTAATCTGCGTAGGAATGATTCAAGCATTATCTCCAGCCTTTCAGTACTGTGACATATATGTGAGATCTATACATCTCCACTGAATGTCTGCTTGTATACACTGTAGTCCCGACTACCTAACCGAAGCATCAGGGCAAGGTCTTCTCTGGTGGTGATAATAGAACAATTTACTTCTCCGGAGAAGTGAATAGAGCTGCAGCAGTTCTATAGAAGACAAGGACATCACATGGAATACAATGACCTTTTATATGTAAATCTTGTAGAAAGGGAAGATGTCTGTGTCTTCTAGTTTATCTGAACAGAAAATGTGTTCATTCCTGTGCTTCTTACTTAAAGGGAACCAGAGACGAAGCACCCTTGTGTATTTTACCATATATATTAGTAAGAACATTAGAGAAAACACTTACCATGCTCTCTGTTTCATCCTCACTGCTAAAAGTGTCTGTTATCAGCTGTGATAAGCAGGGCCGGTTTAAGCAACAATGGGGCCCCAGGGCAAAATAAACCTGGGGGGCCCCCCAACAGATACCCCGGAACAAAAATCGGCATTAAGGGACTTTTTTTTGCAGCTGGTATAGTCAGGGTGTGAAGCCCCAATCGGTTGGAGCTACACATTCTGGCTATCCCAGCCTGCATGGGGGACAAGGGATTAAAAAGTTTCAGGAGGGGGGACCCCACATAATTTAAAAAAAAAAAATTCCCACACTCTAAACATAAAATTTTTTTGGGAAAATAGGAAAAAATGCCAGGGATCTTCATGCAGCCATATTGCGGCTGTATAGCGATCCCTGGCCAAAGCGCTGCGGCTGCGTATGGACCCCCAGGAAACCCCATCAGGAAATTTATTTTCTCTTTCTTTTGATGCATATAAAATTACACTATCGTTAGGTTTGCTACTAAAAGTGACATTTACCGCATTTAAAAGTATAATTTTTTCCTTCAAAACTTTAAAATCGATTTTCTCAAAAACTATAAAGTCTTTTTGAAAAATTGTTTTTTTCCTCTTATTCCCAATGATCTCCTTAATCTATCCTGCAAATTTAGGGTTTCTAGCATTTAAGGTGGATTTGCTATTAACCATTAAAGTCAGCAGGTTTTTAAATGTGTATTTTTTTTTCCTTTGAAACTTTAAAATCGATTTTCTCAAAAACTATAAGGTCTTTTTGAAAAAATGTTTTTTTCCTCTTATTCCCAATGATATCCTTAACATATCCTGCAAATTTAGGGTTTCTAGCATTTAAGGTGGATTTTCTATTAACCATTAAAGTCGGCAGGTTTTTAAATGTGTATTTTTTTTCCTTTGAAACTTTAAAATCGATTTTCTCAAAAACTATAAGGTCGATTTGAATTTTTTTTCCTCTTGTAGCCACTGGGGGCCCCTACAAGCTCTGGGGCCCTGGGGCAATTGCCCCCTTTGCCTCTATGGTAGCGCCGGCCCTGGTGATAAGAATCCCGGACTGAGCATTCAGTCTGCCTTTGCAGGGAATAATTATAGCTGAGTCATTATAGCAGAGCCACAAGAGGGCAGGCTTGGGCTTGAAAAGACACCAGAGAAAACAGACTCAGCTATAATCTTTCCGTAGCAAAGCTAGACTGAGTGCTCAGTCGGGGATTCTTATCAGAGGTGATAACAGTCAGATTAAACAGAGAACAATGAAACAAAGAGCAGATTAGGTGTTTACTGTCATGTTCCCACTGATTTATAAGGTAAAATACAAGAGGGTGCTTCATCTCTGGTTCTCTTTAAAGAGAACCTTAACTCTATAAAAAAAAAATGAGTTTCACTTACCTGGGGCATCTACCAGCCCCCTTCAGCCATCCTGTGCCCTCACAGTCACTCATGGCTCTTCCGGTCCCCGGCTGCCAGCTAGTTTCATTTTTGCCGACCCGGAGTCGGCGGGCCGCCATGCGTACCTTTGCACGCATTCCCGCTAATGCAGGCAGCTATCGCGGACATTAACACGTACATTTTTACGCATTGCACCAGTAACGCGTAATAATATACTTGTTAATGTCTGCGATAGAGTTCAGGTTCCAATTACACCATACACCTTAAAGAGGAACTACAGTGAAAATAACATCATGAATACAATTGCTTATTGTTTACAATAGTCATTTATAGATTATTCACTCAATTTTTGCCCTTTGTAAAAGGACCAAGCCACACAGGGACAGCATGACCCAGGGACACAGGGGTTTTATTATAGAGGATACTGTAAAATATAAACTATTTTCCTCTTTAAATAGTAATGTAACCAACAACTGTGCACTGTATCTGAATATCATCTGACATACACACACCATAGCCTGTATACTAAAACTACTAGTTTATGAACAAGCCGAAAAAAACAACAAGATACTCCACAAAATGACAAAACGCAAAACAACAGAAAGTAGCACCTTGTGTAACAGAGTCAAGGGACAAACAGTCAAAAGGTATTGTAAATAACCAATTATGCACTTGTAGCAAAATATCCATCAAACAGACGTGTAGTGATGATGTATGTATAAGCCGAGTCGACTACTAAAAAGGGTTCAAGGAATGGGACCCTGACTTGTTTCGTGGCATCCATCCACTTCCTCAGAGCAATCGTGGTTGGGGTGTCTTGGCACCCTATGGGAAAAAAAAAAGATACAGGAGACAAAAAAGGGAGCCCGATAGTGCAGTATGTCAATAGTAGGTGTGTGGAGAAATCAATTGATTGAAAGGGCTACTCACAAAGGAGGGTTGCAGACGGGGCAACCGACCACAGGAAGCAGGTGGAGACCATAAACCCGACTCCACTCGGGGTGGTCCTGGACGGACCTGGTTGCGGTCGCTCTCTTAGATGAAAAAGGATGCACAAAACATTAACCGTGGTAAAACAACGGGTGTTCTGTCACCACCCCTCGGACAAACATGTACGGGGGTATAACTATGCACAATAAGGGAAAGAGGCGCCCTGATTTGAATAAAAGCTTTTAAAACCAGTTTAAAAACGAAAAATAAAAATGAGGTATCTTACCTCAATGACGAAATCTCTGTAAACTTACAAAAGATTTTTATTTGAAAGCATTTGTAGCATAGGGAGCCTCTCCTATGCTACATGATTTCTGTCATTTGGCACTGTATTGGCCTGAGGAAGCGGGCTCAGACCCGCGAAACGCGTTGCCTGTGCTCAAATAAAAATCTTTTGTAAGTTTACAGAGATTTCGTCATTGAGGTAAGATACCTCATTTTTCTTTTTCGTTTTTAAACTGGTTTTAAAAGCTTTTATTCAAATCAGGGCGCCTCTTTCCCTTATTGTGCACTTCCTCAGAGGATTTGTAAACTAAGAGCGTAATAATGCCCACAAGGGACAAAAACATAAACAATAAAATGCATGGTGTGTAAATTATGACATTGTATACATCCCTCTTACACTTTTATAGCGACTTCACCAGAGTTAGGAACTAGTGTTCTGTGGACAGAGTCGGAAGACACAAAAACAAAAAAAAAGGCCATGAAAACAGGAACAAACTGGGCCACACAACAGCCATTATGATTATGTCTATGGTTATGTCTAAGGCTCGTAGGTCTATCTTTTGTTGACTTTTCAACTTTTGCCATTCTTTATTCATTCTTCATTCCATCCAGATCCAGCAAGTTGTGGACAACTACAAGGCATCCAATCAGAACATCTCTCGATGTGCCCAGGTGATTAGCGAATCGCTGCTGCTGCACATCGATGGGAACCAAGTCTTCCGTGATCTGGAGTTCCAAGGAGCCCAGGAGAAGCACCGCCAAGCTGTGCAGAGCCGTCTGCAGAGCCTTCATGAGGAGATCTGCTCTCTCATGAGAACCACCTATGATGTCTTCAAATTGGACGGGCCAGAGGTATGCCCAGATCTTCTGTTAGAAACACCAATCTATACAAACGTCTGTTTTGATTTCCACTATACTAGATCAGATCCATAAATGGCTTCTTGTTTTTTTGAAGAGAAAATTTTGATATTTGTCATCACGTGGCTGGAAGCTACATTGACGTGCTTCTGGACATTAGTGTGGGATCACAACAGTACTGATACCACAATCAAAAGCCTCAAGCAACATCCTCAGCTTCACATCCTATAGAGGACTGTAAGGTGACCCATACATTAGACTATAGCTATTAGCTACTAGATCGAATCTGATCAGAGAGGGATTTTACCTCCCTTCATGCTGCAGATACATTTCCAATATATTTCAGCAGGGCTGTGGAGGTGGTACAAAAATTTTCCGACTCCTCAGTTTATGAAACCACCGACTCCAGGTACCCAAAATTGCTCTGACTCCACAGCCCTAGATTTCAGCATGGAAACTATTGGAAATCGTCATAGGGTCCACGTTGTCTGCGCCCCCCACCTCCCCCAAGTGTAGAAAAGTGTATGAGTCCCATCACAGGCACATGATGAGTGTTGAAGGCTCACCTGTCATGCCAGCGCAAATTTTTGCCACCTCCTGTACCTGACATCTTTTTGAATTGCCACCACAAGCCACTTTGCCACGTGACACCAGCCCATGTAGTGATGTCAGCACATGCGCTGGTGTCACTTGGTACAGGCTTTAACAGTGACAATTCAAAAAGGCATCGGACACCCATTCTTTCCTAAAGACTTAACTCTTTAAACTAGTGTTCCCCCTCCCAGACTCTATTGCAAGATGTAGCACGGGTGGCAACCTTAGCCATGGCTGAGAAAAAAAGCTGGAAGGAAGTTGAGAAACAGTCTTAGCCATGCCTTCTACCATTGAAAAGTGTACAAGGTGGGACAAGGAGAAGAAGCCCTCTAGTAAGTATATTTTTAGTATGTTTATGACTTCTATTTATGTCTTGATGTGGTTAGGTGTCCTTTTTTTTCTGGAGATCCACTTTAAGGTAGACTAATACATTTCCAAGCATGTCGAGTAAAATGACCAGATTTGACTTTCTTCAGTTTTTTATGGTTCCCAGAATTCTTGTTCGGTGTGCCAGTGCCACCTTCCACGTTTTTTGTTATTATCAAGTTTTAAAAATAAGTAATTGCAGACCTCATGTAGGCTGTGATTGTCCCTGGCAGGTCCAACACCACTGGATAAACTACACGGAAAAGATGGACCGTCTGGTGGAAGAAGCCTTCAGACTCAACATCAAGTGGTCTCTTCAGGAGTTGGCTAAGGCCATCAATGGTGACAGCAAAACCACCCAGAGCCCCCTCTTCCGGGTTATGGTGATACTGCAGAATGACTTTCCAGGTTCCACTGCTGAGGTACCAGAGCTGGCCCACCTTTTCGAAGAACATTTTAAGTAGTGTTGTTCAACAAGTTCAGAAGCGCAGAAATTCTATTCATATTTTAGGTTGAAACTTGTTATTAGCTCTATAGTATAAAATATTTCATGCACAGCAAAGTATGGTGAAAGGATTGGGGGCAAGCAGTAAGTTTACTTTGTTAAGTTGACCCCATATTTCCCTTGAATGGATACCACATCTACCATCCATTGTTGATACCATCCTCTTTTCTTCTGTTTGCCTTTTGTGTAGTGTTCATTCTATTGGGTTCTCTCACCATAGCTTCTGGCTGAGTTCCTACTCTGGAATTTTTAATATTGCTCTTATGTTGGGGGGTCTCATATCAGGTAAAAACCACCTATGAGGTCTGCTGAAGATGTGTAAATATGGGATCTCAAACACAGGGACGTTAGTTTGGATCGAGTGCACCAACTCTTTCACTTTCACTTCTAGGTGGAGTTTTCTCCCACCCTTCTTCAGCTAGCTAACATTATGAACAGCGTCTGCTCGGAGATCTTGGTCACAGTGTCCAGCTTTAAGCGTCTCCCAGATATTTTAACCAAGAGGAAATCTCAGCGAGAACCCATACACGTCATCCTAGGTGAGTAGAGTAGCGGTATGAGATTGTGGTGGGAACATTAGAGTATGAGGAGACATTGTTATCTGCACAGCACTTGCCTTAGGTACATAGTGTCCTCTGCTTAGTCTGAGCATGAAGCTCTTATCACTTATTTCTTTCTGTAACACAACCAAGTTGTTTTTTACCCTATAACTGTTGTTAAATGTTGTTTAATGTATTAGGAGCAATAGAACTAGGTGAATTTGTATACTGAGAAGCTGCATCTTCTGAACTAAGAGTCAGAAGACGCACCTGGTTCAGAAGACGCTCCTTGTTCAGGGTATTTTTTTCTGGTTCAGAAGACGCTCCTTGTTCAGGGTATTTTTTTCTGGTTCAGAAGACGCTCCTTGTTCAGGGTATTTTTTTCTGGTTCAGAAGACGCTCCTTGTTCAGGGTATTTTTTTCTGGTTCTTCATTCTCTAAACCTAGGTGCATCTTATGGTCAGGTATGTCTTACGGGGTGAGAAAATAAAGTGTTTCTTGTGCATAATTTAAACATAGAAATGTTTATTGCTGAATGATATAAGAAGTTAGACAGCCAGTCATTGCTGTAGGGATGACGAATGCAACAGTTGCAATCGAGCTTAGTCTTCATGAGGACTATAGGGCCCTCAAGTCAGAATCCCAACCATGTTCGTATGTCTTGCATAGCCTTGAAGGAGACCGAGTTGACCATAACAGGACATATTTAAGAAGACCAGCATATGTCTATAGGTCTGGAAACGCACTCTGAAAACACACCTGTTCAGACAAGCCTATAATTTTCTATAGATAGCATTGAAGGTTCACTGCCTCACCCATTAACCCCTGTGTTTCCTTCCCTATTGTTTTCCTCCCCACTACCCTCTAGATTGTAAGCCCACAAGGGTAGGGATCTCCTCCTAGTGTTTCGGCTCAGATTTTAAAGCTGTTAATGAGCGCACGCACCCTTATGGAGTCCCTAATGCTCGTTAACAGCTTCAACTCTAAGTAGGAGACTTTGTTTTCCTCACCCTGCTTCTCTTTCCTTCCAGAGCGTGATGAGGAGATAAAGAAAATCCAGGCTCAGATCAGTGGAGGAATGACTGCCAATGCCACCCTTCTTCAGGCCTACCTGAAGACCTGGGACTCCTTCAGAATGATCTGGGAGCCTCAGAAAGACACCCTCATCCGTCGCTACCAACGCCTCAACCCCATGGTTTCTGCGTTCGACGCCGACATCGCTCGGTGAGAATTGTTGCTCCTATTCCAGTCTACTATAAAGTCCACACATGGACATTGAAGAACACCTGTGAGTTTAAAAAGTTAAAAAAAACTGATACTTACCTCAGTAGGGGGAAGCCTTTAATGAGGCTTCCACTGTTCTCCTTGCCCGGCCTATTTCAGCGCTGGCAGCCCTGCACAAATGTCAACAAAACCATTATCATTAGCCACTGCACAGGCGCAGTAGCCGATTTCCAAGACAAGACAAATAACATTTATATTGCGCTTTTCTCCTTGCGGACTCAAAGCGCCAGAGCAGAGCAGCAGCCACTAGGGCGCGCTCTATTGGCAGTAACAGTGTAAGGGAGACTTGCCAAAGGTCTCCTACTGAATTAGTGCTGACTTACTGAACAGGCAGAGCTGAGATTCGAACCCAGGTCTCCTGTGTCAGAGCCCTTAACCATTACACCATCAGCCAACTGATTTCCACTCAGTCTCTGTTAAAAAATAGCCGAGCCTGATCAGGTCCGCTCCACTGTGCAGGCGTGAGTCCCCTGTGAAGTAGAGCAAACCCGATCAAGCTTGTTTTTTTCCTCCGGAGCCTGAGGGAAAGCCAATCAGGGGTGTATCTGGGAAATATAGCGCCTATGGCAAGCAATAGGTTGAAATTGAAAATTTGAAATTTTTGAAATTGCGCCCCCTCAGTCAGAGCCCCCTTCCCCCTCTAAAAACAGCATCCTTTATCGTGTACATGTGTTATGGTTGCTTGTGTGTTTTGCCTCAGGATATTGCTGAGGTTATTTTTTTGGAAATAGCTCTTGTTATTTACTCTCTGTCTTCTGTTCTAATACTAAGTAAAGTGCACCCTACATGCATAAGTTAAGTAGCCATGTTCCCCAGACAGCAGCATTAAAGCGGAATATAACCCTGCATTTCAACTTTGCTCTAAAACATTATTTACAGCATATTATATACAACCAGCATATTTTTTTTTTACTAGACCAGCATTGGAAGGGTTAAACACATAGGTTTAAAGTTCCGTGGAGAGATATGCAGAAGTTCAGATGGATACATTTAACTAAATAGAATGTAACAAGTGATAAATGTTACACACTCTTTGGCTGTCCTCCAGCTCCTTCTCAGTCAGAGAGAGTGAGTCACATGCCACACTTAGATACATTTATGTAAACAAAATGTATCTATGTCAGCTTCCGATGCGTCTGCAGTTCTCTCCAGGAACTTTAAACCTCTGTGTTTAACCCTTCCAATGCTGGTCTAGTAAAAAAAAAATGCTGGTTGCATATAATATACTGTAAATAATGTTTTAGAGCAAAGTTGAAATGCAGGGTTATATTCTGCTTTAATCTGATCTGAGTGAGGTCTGAATGACATGGAG
This sequence comes from Hyperolius riggenbachi, assembly GCF_040937935.1. Lineage (NCBI taxonomy): Eukaryota > Metazoa > Chordata > Amphibia > Anura > Hyperoliidae > Hyperolius > Hyperolius riggenbachi. The sequence goes on from NC_090648.1 coordinate 34,915,844, forward strand.
GCAGGCAGGCCAGTGCAGCACAGGGCAGGCATGGCGCCCATGTTGCTGTGGTGCCCGTGGCACAATCCATGCCTGTACCCCTTTAGATATGCCTCTGAAGCCAATACTGCGCCTGCGTGCATCGCTGATAAGCCCTTGTTCGGCTATTTCACAGAATACTGCAACATCATCCATTATTCCTTTAGGGTGCCTTCACACTTATCCCTGCATCTTCCTGATGCGTTTCTCCACGTTTTTTCATATTTGCGATTCTTCATTTTCGGATTTTTCATGTTCGATTCTTACTTTTTTTGTAAGCAATCTGATTTTTTTTCCCCATGCGTGCCAATAAAGATCATTTACGTTAAATTGGATGTAAATAAGTTTACGTTCACATGCGAATTTGCGCATTTGAAATTTGAAAATGTATGCTTTTATTGACTTGCAGGGTGTGCGATTTGCATGTCCGTTGCAAAAAAAAATGCATGTCCTTTTTTTTTTTTCAGGCAAAAAATTTAGATATGAAAGTGCATAACAACGCATTTTAGATGCGATGTTATTGACTTGCATTAGCAAAAACAACAATTTGCACCAAAGTCTGTCAGGTGTGAAAGGCTGAAAGCAGCCTTAGGGCTCGTTTCCACTGTAAGCGATTTGGTGGGTTTTCCCACATGCAAGTGGACGGGGGACTGGAGTCTATTGAAATCAATAGGCTTGCATGCAAGAAAAAAATCAAAAGGCTTTCTGTATAAAAATGCAGCGCGCATTGGAATCCCTACAGCCGTGCATGGTGCGGCTACAAGAATTCGGATGCGTTCTTGCAACACAGCAAGTGCTGGCGTGCGTCTCGCAAGATATTCACACACCGGTACAACGGAAACGGGCCCCTACTGTTGTTATTAAGGTTGATACCTCATCCCTTTAAATACCGGCACGTGATTATACAGGTTCTGGGGCTAATCAGTGCCTAAACTGTATCTAACTAGCCACAAGGCATGTATAATGTATATGTGCTCAGTGGTGTAGCAATAGGGGATGCAGAGGTTGCGAGCACATCAGGGCCCTTGAGCCCATGCACAGTATTAGCTCTCTATCGGTCCTGTGCTCATAATAATCACTTCTATAGATACTTTGAATAGTGGTAATCATTAACACACTGTTCCCCATTCCCTTCTTGCACCTCTGACACTGTGGTTGTTCTTGGTTGGTTTTAGTGCGCTGTATCATTTGTTGTGTATATAGCACTTGGAGGGGGGGCATGTAAAACTTGCACTGCGGCCCACAGCTTCTTAGCTACGCCACTGGTTATACGATGAAAACCGGCACAAGATTGTCTCTTACAGATGTCACCTTTGGAATGTTTAACTAAAAATGAACTGTTGCCCGAGTGATGTAGATGCTTGGTATACTGACAGCCTCTGTTCCTAGGTACACGGAGCTGGCCAACAATGTCCAGAAGCAGGAGACGGTGCAGAACATCCAGTTTGTTATGCTGGACTGCAGCCAGCTGAAATTCGCTCTGGTGCAGCACTGCAATGAGTGGCAGAACAAGTTCACCGGCCTGCTGCGGCACATGGCCACCGAGAAACTAATGGAACTGCACGCCTACCTGCGGAACAACGCCGAGCGGTGAGTGTGCCCCGCCCAGCTTACACCGGGGGCTCCAGCTAAATACACAGGAGAATTACACTACATGGGAAAGGTCTACCCTGCCAAAATGTGTCTGGCCAACAAAACTCAAACGCCAGCATATGCTAGTCTGTGCCTTCCCTCTGCCGCTGAACAACACAGTATGGGCACAGCCCCTCCCCCATCCTGCTGATAGGACAGGTCAAGTCAGCAGACAACCAATACAGATAACTTTGGGGTAGACCCGCCAGGGGTCAGTCGGTCCTCAGGAAATTGAATGGCGTTACTGCCGTGCACCCAATGGAGCCCTTTCAACCGAGATATTTCCAACATGCCATATCGATAATTTCACATGGAAACCCTTCAAAACATTTGACTGGTGGCCAAATTGCGGCATCGATCTATGCTAGTTTCAATCATTGTGATCAAATTAGCCGGATATATTAGCTAGAAAATGAAGTAATGTGATAACCAGTAATAAGTGGGTACTCACAAAATTGTGTTGCATGCAATGGCAACCGTTGTATAAGCGTATTGGGATGAAAAAATGTCCCCTGTGGGCCTTCAGTTCAGGCAAAGGTCGCTCTGCAAAAAGACGAATTATGCTAAAATTTAAAACATTAAAAAAAAAAAAAAAAAAAAGATCCCCCAGCCGGGGTGAGATACTAGAAAATAAAGTAACACCAAAAAAAGGTAAGCATTGGTATAACCTTCCAGAAGACTGCTTGTAATAATTCTAAGAGTTTTATTAGGTACAGTACGAGCACAAAAAGACAATACGTTTCGCAATGCCAGACAGCTTCCTCGGACCTGTGATAAGTGCCTTAAAAAAACTTCATAAACTCCAACACTTACCTTTTAAAAAAACATTTTTTTAAACATTTTATGCATTTTTTGGCATCTCTTAACCCATTGTCTAGTATCTCTACAGGAAGGGTATTTCCTAGAGTTTCCAAATAGCAAGTTAGCAGCCCCCATGGAACAGAGGCAGCAGATGCTGCAGTAGGGGCCAGCAAGGTCAGGTGAGAAAACACAAGTATGTAGACAGTGATGGGACCAAGAGGGGAGAGTAACTTTTACCACATCAGCGTTGGCTGCCCAATCCAATGGTTGTAACAGCAGAGGATGGCTATTCTAATGTTTGCCCGTTTTAATGGCCATGTTTAGCCACCCCTAGTTGGCCTGTCTTCTGAAGGTGTGTCTTATCCCTGCAGGGTGTTGAGGACTCCGCAGACCCTTGAGGAACTGGCGCAGAGCCTGACGTTGTACGACACCCTCCAGACTGAGCTGTCCAAGGTGGAGAGTCAGATCATGCCCATCCATGACCAGTTTGAAATCCTGAAAAAGTATGAGGTGGTTGTGGAGGAATCGGTGAGTGTATCTAAGGCTCATGGTATACAGGAGTTTATTCCTATCCTAAGTAATGATTTTAAGGCAATTATTGAATTTCTGGATCCTACCTAATTGTTTTTTTAGGATGCATTCATAGCTCTATGGTGACAAAACTTTTTACAGGCATTGTAGTTTGAAAATGGGCTTCCAGTAACTTGAGAGCCTGGTAAAGCCGCTAGTAGAACATTACTAATATTCTACTACCGGGCGCTGGCTGATTCCAATAGTAGAATATCAGTGATGTTACCAATATTACCACTGGCATAGTGATAACTATAGTGTATCCACCCTGCAAGGAGCACAGGAGGGAGGCAATATAGTGCCCACAGTGGCACCTCTTCTTCCACACCCTGTGGCATCTTCCTCTCCCCTCCTCTCCACCCAGTGGCATCCTCCCCTCCTCCACACCCAATGGCACCCTCCTCCCCACCCAGTGGCACCCTTCTCTCCCCTCCTCCACACCCAATGGCACCCTCCTCCCCACCCAGTGGCACCCTCCTCTCCCCTCGTCCCCACCAAATGGCACCCTCCTCCCCACCTAGTGGGACCCTCCTTCCCACCCAGTGGCACCCTCCTCTCCCGTCTTCCCCACCCAATGGCACCCTCCTCCCCACCTAGTGGCAACCTCCTCCCCACCCAGTGGCACCTTCCTCTCCCCTCCTCCCCACCCAATGGCACCCTCCTCCCCACCCAGCCGCACCCTCCTCCCCACCCAGCCGCACCCTCCTCCCCACCTAATTCCTCCCCACCCAATGGCACTTTCCTCCCCATCTAGTGGCACCCTCCTCCCCACCCAGTCGCACCCTCCTCCCCACCCAATTCCTCCCCACCCAATGGCACCTTCCTCCCCACCCAGTGGCACCCTCCTCCCCACCCAGTGGCACCCTCCTCCCCACCCAATGGCACCCTCCTCTCCTCCCCACCCAGTGGCACCCTCCTTCCCACCCAGTGGCACCCTCCACGACACCCAATGGCACCCTCCTCCCCACCTATTGGCACCCTCCGCAACCATTGGCACCCTCCTTCCCACCCAGTGGCACCCTTCACCCCACCCAATGGCACCCTCCTCCCCACCTATTGGCACCCTCTGCAACCAGTGGCACCCTCCTCTCCCCACCCAGTGGCACCCTCCTCCCCGCCCAATGGCACTCTCCTTCCCACCCAGTGGCACCCTCCTCTCCCCTCCTGCTTCCACAATCAGTGGCACCTTCCTGTCACCCAGTGTCACCCTCCTCCCACCCAGTCATACCCTCTTCCCCACCCAGTGGCATCCTCTACCCATCCAGTTGCACCTTCCTCTCCTCCCTTCTTCCTTTAGAGCCCCCAAGCTACCCCACCCCCGGGAGGAGCCGCTGATTGGGGGTTGCCCAAGAGTGTTGAGCTGCGCGCCTTGCAGCAAAAATGGGTATGACCATGTGCTGGGAAAGCGGGTGTGGTCTTGGGTAGGGACAAATGTACGTAATCTTACAGCAGAGTAAGGTACATTCAGAGTGGTGCAGTGTGGCTAAAAGTACTCTTGTACTCATATTTTTTGACCTGTGAAAAAAAATCACCACTGCACAACTTGCCTACTCCTGGTTCCCTTTGTTGCCTTTTCTGCACTGTCAGCTCTCCTGTTCAGGCACCGCGTCCTCTGTATTAGCCGGTATCTTCACCGATATGGCACTGACCCGGGAGTACTCTCGGATTACTCTCGGGCATATATATTCATAGATCTGTACATAAGTCCTGAAAAAGAGACAAATGAGGAAGAAAGCAGGACAGAGGGATTGGTTTTCCAAGGCTTCGGGGCTATGCTCGAGACACCGAGAAGCGTTAAGTGCATGTTGGCGTAGCCAAGCCTGTTGTGGGACTTCAATAAATCAGAATCAGCTTTATTCGCCAAGTATGCCAGAGACATACCCGGAATTGTTTTTGGAGCACATGGCATGGAGTTTGTACATACATACATAAGACCTACATACATACGGCGTAGGATGAGCTACATAACATGAACATAAACGTGAACATAGTGAGGCATACGATCAATCAGGGGAAATGTGCAGGAAAGAAAAACACAAGCTATCATGTAAGTTTTGAGTTCAGTTGGAGTACCGCTTGGGGGAAGAAGGTATTCCAGCGTCTGGTGGTTCTGGTGGGGACAGCCCTGTAGCGGCTGCCCAATGGAAGAAGCTTGAAGAACTGACTGCCCGGGTGGGAGGGGTCGGTCGAGATCTTGGTGGCCCTCGACCTCATTCTGGCCATGTGGAGGAGATTGAGGGGTGGCAGTGGCAGTTCGATGATACGCCAATGTCAGTAGTGTCGTTCTATCACCCCTGGAGACAACGCTAAACATGTTAAATGTATTATCTGTGACACATATAGAGTAACCAGTAACAATGTAAATTAATCTGCACTTAATTTGCCTTCGCACCCCTTCCTCTACGGGGGAAACAATAGGAGCGGGAGGGAGTCGTTTCATTTATTTGTCTTTTACGAGTTACAGATAAAGCTATTAAAAAAAACCTCCACAACTTATCAATCAAATCTGAAATGCGGCGGGGGGGAGGGGGGACACTTACCAAGCACTCTTATTAGCTGAGATGAGGGTGTCGACCTCTTGGAGTGTTTATGAGCCGCTGACAAGTGCCGAACGCTGGATATAATTCATGGCGAATTCTGTTATTGAGAACTAATAGGGAGGCACACAGGAAAAGGTGTTTTTCATACCCAATTATAATCAAATGAATATTAATAACGAATGAATAAAAAAATATTAAAGGCTATGAATCCAAAACAACAGTTATCCCGGAAAGCACCAATCCAGAGACGGTGTTTAGAACTCAAAACTCTATACACATGATAAAAGCAATTAAAAACAGAAAAATTAGGCAGGAAGTGGGGGGCAGAGGCAGCAATAATGATAATACAATAATGCAATCTATCAGTCGATGAATATGAAGGAAACGATCCACAATGTAAATAAATTCCAGGGGGCTTTTCACAATCAATAAGCAGATTAGTGGACATATAAACTATGGGGGAGATTTATCAACGCATTACCGACAGTTTTTTCTTCTTAATCTGTTCTAACCAGCAGGGAGAACAGTTCTGCATGATGATAAGAACCCTCTTAAATCCTAGTAATAGTGGCAGTTTAGCAAGGATTTCTAGAGCCGCACTACAGTTAAGAGAAGTGCAAATCCATCCCTAAACTGGCACAGATTAAGAAGTGCTTGATAGCAGTTCTACAGATGTAGAACTGCAGGCTAGACATGATTACAGAGTGCAGGCTAGACATGATTCGTGATGTGTTCCTCCCCCTGCTGAATTCCTCAGACACTCAGATAAATCTGGCCCAATGAGCATTAGGGCTTGTTCACACTTTGGGCTCGATTCACAAAAGTGTGATAACTGCTATCACAGCAGTTATCACGTGATCTGCCGTGCGCGGTGGTTTGCACAAGTAAAGGATTACTTCACGTGATAAACAACTGAAACACGAGCGCGACTGCATGCAAACGGTTGTTTATCACGCAGAGTAATCCTTTACTCGCACAAACCGCCGCGCACGGCAGATCACGTGATAACTGCTGTGATGGCGGTTACCACGCTTTTGTGAATCGAGCCCTAAGGGAGTTTTTCACTTTTCAGCTCTTGTGCAATGGGAGTGTTCATATCAGTGCGTTCCGTTTGCTTTCCGCTCAGAAAAGCGATGCCTGTAACATTTTTGGGGGTGGTTTGCCTCAATGGAGGGTATAGGGAAATCGCAAAGCGCTTTAGAAAAACTGATGTCAGGAAGTGAAAAAACAGAATCGCTCTGCAAAAGCGCTTAGAAAATCGCTTTATAAAAATCGCAGCACACAGGTAAGCCCTGGGAGGTGCTAAAAAAAATCACGCAAAAAAAGGAAAACCGCTGGCGTCAGCGATTTCGACTCTAGATGTGAGCAAGGCCTTAGAGTGCAGGTCCAGCAGTGTGCAAAATCACTGCTCTGAATTCCTATAAAAAACACCAAATGAGTAACATACACTATATACAAAGATGATGTAAGTTAATCACAGAAAAGTGCAAATCCCTGCAAAGAACCCATCAACATAGGCTGGATTGCTGCTGAGCCACCACTTCATTGTATGCACGTTAGAATCCCTTTATAGTAAACTCCAACTTTCATCTATAGTCTAAAGCATTCAACATAGCATAAAATGAACAGCTAAAACCATTTGAGTGGTTTCCAAGGTACTGGAAGGGTTAACACTCATGCTTTTCACTTCATTTAGCTGCTAATTCATCAGCTTGCTATTGCCAGCCAGAATGATCAGATTGTGCTGGAATTGTACTACACTGTGTAAAGAAGGTGGAAAAGTTCCTGCTGTTTCCAGGGGGAAACAGAGAACTGTATCTTTTTTATTTGCTCACTAATTACTTAAAGAGAACCAGAGATGAAGCACCCTCTTGTATTTTACCTTATAAATCAGTGGGAACATGACAGTAAACACCTAATCTGCCCTTTGTTTCATTGTTCTCTGTGTAATCTGACTGTTATCACGTCTGATAAGAATCCTCGACTGAGAAGTCAGGCTGCTCCGTCTAGCTTTGCTACAGAAAGATTATAGCTAAGTATGTATTCTGTGGTGTTATTTCAAGCCCAAGCCTGCCCCCTTGTGGCTTTGCTATAATGACTCAGCTATAATCATTCCCAGCAAAGCCAGATTTAATTGCTCAGTCTGGGATTCTTGTGACTGCTGTTAACAGACACTTTTAGCAGTGAGGAGGAAACAGAGAGCATGGTAAGTGTTTTCTCTAATGTTCTTACTGATATATATGGTAAAATACACAAGGGTGCTTCCTCTCTGGTTCCCTTTAAAGGAAACCTGAGACGTTATAAATAGATGCATTCATACTTACCTTGGGCTTCCTCCAGCCCTATGTGGGCCGTGGACTTCCTATGGGTCCTTCAGGATTCTCCATTCTTCTACAGTCTTTTCCGGTAATATCGCCGGTCGCCATGACTCATGCTGTGCATGCACCCCCCCATCCCCCGCCAGACGTGAACCCCTATTGAGCTAACGTGGCCTGCACCACATGAGGCCTCGGGAAAGCCCGGGGTAATTATAAATGCTACTACATATAACATCTCTAATACACTTTAATTACAAGTCTAGCTAACAATATGTCCTGCAGCCGGCACTGATATCAGTTAGCTTCAGGGAGGGAACACACTAGATGTGATTGTGTTGACGGTAAAACGCACACAATTCCACAAGCTACTGAAGTCAATAGCCTCGCGCGGAAACACTCGTCGTGACCGTTCAGTTGCGTTTTGCGTTTGCAATTTTCCGCGCGTTTTTAAATCGCACAGCTTTCCACTTTTTCCCGCAAGACACGCGCGTTGTCAAACAGTATATGCCGACGCAAACGCGGAACCAGTTGCTGCAAAACATTTGTGGAAACCTCAAATGCAAATGCCAACGTAGACCCCGAAATCGCAGGGGAAACGGCCCTGCAAGTGTGTTCCCTTACTTAACGAGGTGTAAATATGTCTTCAAATGAAATTAGAGCGATCTGATAGTGTTTCATACTCATTTTTCTTCCGTGTTTAATGTTGTAAAGCAAAAATTTAATTTTGATTGTAATCCCACTTTAAAGCCAAACTAAATACAGACTAACCTGCTGGTTAGTCTGTACCTCTCGGTTTACAAGCCCTACTCCATAGAGCCAAATTAATCCATGCCATGCACTGATGAGGATCAAACAATCCGAAACAGTCTGTATGCATGTTGGATTATTATGGCTCTGTACAATTTAACAAGCTGACACATCATTGCATTCCAGCGGTTCTGGAGGTGTGTTTAGCTTCTAAGGGTACAATGGTTAATTTGCATATATTCAGCAGTGGTGCTCTGGGAGACATCTCGAGCTCACTTCAACCTGAATTATCGCAAATTCTTTCTGTTTTAGGAAAGCAAATTTTTGTTTTTCTTAACATCTTAGTAAGGGGGCTTTTAGGACCATTGTAGTCCCTTACACACTCCAATGAGTTCTGGGTCACCATGAGCTTGCTGGTTAGTCTGTACCTCTCGGTTTACAAGCCCTACTCCATAGAGCCAAATTAATCCGTGCCATGCACTGATGAGGATCAAACAATCCGAAACAGTCTGTATGCATGTTGGATTATTATGGCTCTGTACAATTTAACAAGCTGACACATCATTGCATTCCAGCGGTTCTGGAGGTGTGTTTAGCTTCTAAGGGTACAATGGTTAATTTGCATATATTCAGCAGTGGTGCTCTGGGAGACATCTCGAGCTCACTCCAACCTGAATTATCGCAAATTCTTTCTGTTTTAGGAAAGCAAATTTTTGTTTTTCTTAACATCTTAGTAAGGGGGCTTTTAGGACCATTGTAGTCCCTTACACACTCCAATGAGTTCTGGGTCACCATGAGCTTGCTGGTTAGTCTGTACCTCTCGGTTTACAAGCACTACTCCATAGAGCCAAATTAATCCATGCCATGCACTGATGAGGATCAAACAATCCGAAACAGTCTGTATGCATGTTGGATTATTATGGCTCTGTACAATTTAACAAGCTGACACATCATTGCATTCCAGCGGTTCTGGAGGTGTGTTTAGCTTCTAAGGGTACAATGGTTAATTTGCATATATTCAGCAGTGGTGCTCTGGGAGACATCTCGAGCTCACTCCAACCTGAATTATCGCAAATTCTTTCTGTTTTAGGAAAGCAAATTTTTGTTTTTGTTTAATTTATTTACGAATGCACTTACTGAACTGCAGTTGCTCAGTTCAGCTGCCAAAATGGTGTGCAATCAAGTGGAGAACCTGACTGATATTTTTGTACAGATCTTTTCCTTGGAGTGGTAATACTAAGAACCCCCCATGGGGAGAAGGACTAGTCCAAAATCTGTCAGTTCCTCACTGCTTACTGTAAGTGACAGCAACATACAGTAGGCAAAAAATAATTTATAGTACATTTTACTCTGTGAGAAATGTTCATTTCATATGTATGCATTCATTCATTCTGAGAAGGATAACGATATTGATAGGCCCTCAATGGCAGAGCACCATATAAAAGAAATGGCATACAGCTGGGAACATCAGACTTGGAGGAGGACTTAGGAATACTGTTTGATAACAAGTTTTGTAATCATATACAATGCCAAGCAGCTGTAGCTAAAGCAAATAAAATTCTCGGATGCATAAAACGGGAAATAATATCTTGAGATGCTAGTATACTACTACCTCTGTATAATTTATTTGTGAGGTCACATCTGGAGTTTAGAATACAATTTTGGGCACCACACTATAGAAAGGACATTGACCTTCTATAATGGGTACAAAGACGGGCAACTAAATTAATAAGAGGGATGGAAGATCTCTCTTACCAAGAAAGGTTGGACAAACTGGGCTTATTTCGCGTGGAATAAAGGGGACAGAGAGCTGACCTGATTAACATGTATAAATACATCAGAGGCCACTACAAAAGCTTGGCAGGTGAGCTCTATGTTACCAGGATTGTACAATGAACAAGGGAACATGATCTGCGTATGGAGGAAAAAGTTTTTGCCATCTGTGTAGAAAGGGGTCCTTTCCAGTGAGAGCGGTTAAAATCTGGAACATCTTCCCTGTTGATCCAGGGATTTATCTGACTGCCATCTGAAGTCGGGAAAGAATTTTTCACTTTTAAGGCTAATTGGCCCAGGCCTTGTAAGTCTTTTTTGCCTGCCTCTGGATCAACAGGGATATGTACGGGTTCAGGATGGTGTTTTTTTTTTTTTTCGTTCTGGTTGAACTTGATGGACGGATGTCTTTTTTTCAACCAAAATAACTGTGTAACTCTCTGGTCTCCTCAGGTGCTGGAGACCTTGGACTCTTTGAACAAGGCCTGGCTCTCCTTCCAGCAGAGCCTAATCGACAGCGATACAATGTTGAAAAAATCCAAAGAGAAATTTAAGAATGGCCTGATCTACACAGCTGAAGAGTTCAAGAAGAAGACCAGATCCTTGCTGGAGGACTTAGCTGACAAGGGTGAGTGACAAAAGCTGTGCTGATGCGTGCACAAAACTTCTAGCAATGACCATGTTATCAAAGCCAGCGCTGCCATACAGGTAAAGGGGGCAATTGCCTTAGGTCCCCCGAGCACAGGCATACATTTAGATTAACCCTGTCATAGTTACTCATTCTTTCATATTGGCAATTCTGCGATTTTTTTTTTGAGCACCTTTTTATGCTTACTTTACTGTATCTTTTGGACTAAAAGATGCTTCTGACCATAAGACGCACCTAGCTTTAGAGGACAAAAACCAGGGGAAAAAAATATATATACTAAACCTGGTGCGTCCATGGTGAAGGGGCATCTTGTGGATTATGCCCCATTTGTATCTCCTGCCCCCTTGTACCTTGTGTCTCCCTGGGTTCTCCTCTGTACCCCTTGTGGCCTCCTGTGTCCCCATGTGTCTGGCTCTATGTTTTTTTGTGTATCCCCCTTGTGTCCTTCTCTATGCCCCCTTGTGTCCCCCTGTGTCCTCCGTTTGTCCCCGTGTCCTCATGCATGGGCACAGTACAGGGAGTCCCCAACATTGCGGCAGGTTGGAGGTTCATATTGACAGGCATTCACAAGTCAGGTACTCCCTTTTTTTTCCCCACTTTTGGCGGAGAAAAAGTGAGTCTAGTCCAAAAAATGCAGTACTTCTTGCAGCATAAATTTGCATACCCCATGCAAACAAAATAATGCTTGTGCACTTAAAAAAAAAAAAAAAAAAAATCAACAGCAGTTCTTTGTCCTGACATGTTTCGCTGGCTGTTTCCAGCTTCCTCAGAGGGCGTGAATAGTATCTGTCAGACAATGGATCGGGGATAAAATTGTGGCTACTACTGTATATTCTGATTGTTTGTTGGGCAACGTACAGCCAGATTTCCATTGTGTCACACATCTTCCCCCAGGCCCGTTCTCCAGCTCGGTGAGTTGTGCTTCGGCTCTGGAACTGATCACCGCCTTCCGACAGATGATGAGCACCCTGAAAGAGGAGGAGAACACCATCCGCTCCGGACTCAGCATGTTTAAGATCGAGCAGCCAAGCTCCAAGGACATCCAAGCCCTGGAAAAGGTGGGTGACAGGAAAGTCCTCAGGAGATGATGCCAACTAACCAAAGGGGGGAAGTAAGTGAGAGTTAGATTACAAAGAGCAAGAAAAAGGCCATTTTGCAAATAAATTAAATTTTCTTACAAACCCCCAAATTAAGCAAGGTAAATTGGGATGACCAGTGAATATAAACAATGCACCAAAGCAAAATGACGTACAGAATACCTGATAAATAATCCATGTGCTTTCTATTCTGCAGTGCAGCTTGCTCCCTCTCCTATCTGGAGCCAGCCGCCGGTAGGCAGGTCAATCAGGTGAGATCATGTGACTCTCAAAGTAAGAAGAACAGTAGATGCCAAACTACATTTCCCAGAATCGAGGAAACAAGCCAAGATGTGGCCCTTTTGATGGCTACATCTGGCTCACATACAAATCAGTAGGGGTTAATTCACTAAGCTACACTGATCAAGCAGCGCAGCTTAGTGTGGCAGCGCAAATAAAATTGTCAAAGTAGTGCACGCTACTGCTGTAGCATGCACTACCAACTTACTTGCGCTACCCTAAAACAAACGGTTGCTCCAATTGTCCCACTCCGGACCCTGTCAGATCCAGTGACTTTTTAGGACGAGATCCCTGCACTTTGATTGGCCCAATAGGCTGCAGACCACTTGACAGCAGCCTATTGGGCCAAAGTGCGGTGATCTCGTCCTACAAAGTGAATCAACCCCCAAGTCAGCTAGCTAATTGTACAAGCTGTTAGTTGGTATTTCTCCTATCGCTGCCCAGCGGATCAACTGTATACACATCACCATGGCAACAGGGACAGCCCTCTGTTGTGCATGCGCACTGTCCAAGTTTGAAACATATTGTATGGCTCTTGGAATTACATTTTAAAATATGTGGCGTTTATGGCTCTCTCAGCCAAAAAGGTTCCTAGTACATAAGACATAGTTCATATGGATTATTTCATATTTATTGGTAACTGATTACAAATAGTGTTGACATGTTTGGAATTTTCAAATTCGGGAACCTTGTTCCGATTTCTTCTGATCAGAAACCAAATCTTCGTACATGCGCACCACGGCAGGGGTGTTAACCCACCCTTGTCGCCATCTCTGCCTGCTGCTCTGCACGTCACGTTCCAGCTATCACATACTTCCTTGTGAAGGAGGAAGTATGTGAGAGCTGGAACGTGACTTGGAGAGTTAACATCCCCTGCCATGGTGCGCATGTATGAAGATTTATGTTCTGATCAGAAGAAATCGAAACGAGTGTTCCAAACTTGTCAACACTTTTTATAAAGACAATGAATGGAATCTTAAAATTAAGGAAAAGGCTAGTGTACATTCCCTTTGAGTTAGGTCGTAATAATAATAGTAACAGCTACAACGTTAACATTGGTTGAGAAAACTAACACACATTTCCTGCCTGATGTGTCCAGCTCGCATTTCCTCCATGTTTCTTTAGTGGCCTCTTTCATGTCTGCAATGGCTCTGCTCTCTCCTCAGGACTTGGACTCTCTGCAGCTAGTCTGGGAGGCCACCAAGGAGTGGGAAGAAAACTGGGCTGAGTGGAAGTCCGGCTGGTTCCTCACACTGCAGACAGAGATTATGGAGAACACGGCACAAGGCCTATACAAGAGGCTTAGCAAGCTAACCCGGGAGCTGAAGGTGAGAGCTGCACCATGGAGTCATCTGTAGATGTTTTCATACATTTCTGGCATTCGGCCTTGACAGTCCAGAGACAGGAGTCAATGCTAAGCTCTTCTGATATAGAAACGTTTTTAGAACTTGCTCATAGCAGCTGCAGACCTTCCATATACTCACACCAGCAGGGACGTAGCAATAGGGGTTGCAGAGGTTGTGACCACATTTGGGCCAGAGGGGCCCCAAAGGGCCCTCCCTCAACTTCATTATTAGCTCTCTATTATCCCTGTGCTCATAATAATGACTTCTATAGATACTTTGAATAGTGGTAATCATTAACAAACAAGCTCTCCATTCCCTTTTTGCACCTCTGACACTGTGGTTGTCCTTGGCAGGTTTTGATGCACAGTATCAATTGTTATGTATAGATTGTTTGGGGGGCCCCAAAGTAAAACTTGTATTGAGGCCCACAGCTCCTTAGCTACGCCACTGCACAACAGGTACAGTACAGAGACAACAGTGCGGAAGCTCTGTCAATATATACCTAGGCCCTTCCTGCCCTATTGTCTTTTGCTGTGGTGGCTGCAAGACTCTGCTACTGGTCCAAGCAGACTTGACCTTTGTCCATTATTGCCCAAGTGGCCATAACCAGGGTTTATTGGACCCCATTGCACATGTTTGAATATCCTCTCGCCCTAAAATTCTTCCCCCTGCTCATTCACGTCACTGGGTCTCTTCCTTAGTAGGTAAACTTTGCCACTTTTGTGTTTGTGGTGCCCTCTCCAATGGTGATCACCAGACCTCTGACCCAATGGGGAATTTCTGCCACTGGTGTTAATGGTCTCCCACCATTGGTGATCACCAGATCTCCAACCCATTGGGGAATTTCTGCCACTGGTGTTAGTGCTCCCCCTCTATTGGTGATCACCAGATCTCCAACCCATTGAGGAATTTCTGCCACTGATGTTATTGTTCCTCCTTTATTGGTGATCACCAGACCTCCTACCCATTAGGGAATTTCTGCCACTGGTGTTATTGTTCCTTGTCCATTGGTGGTCACCAGACCCTCTACCCCTTGGGAAATTTCTGCCACTGGGATAAGTACTCTCCCTCCATTGGGGAGCACTAATTTTCATGCAAAGGTATACCTTTGAGTGGGCATGACCATTGCTCACTGGGCCCCACAGCACATGTTTGAATATCCTCTCCCCTCAAACTTCTTAAAACTCTCTACTCTTTCCTGCTCATTACATAGTTACATAGTTATTTTGGTCGAAAAAAGACATACGTCCATCGAGTTCAACCAGTATAAAGTACAACACCAGCCTGCTCCCTCACATATCCCTGTTGATCCAGAGGAAGGCGAAAAAACCCTTACAAGGCATGGTCCAATTAGCCCCTAAAGGGACATTGATGTTGCTGAGTTCCTCCCATAGTAGGTAAAAGTTGCCACTTGTGTTTGCAGAGCCCTCTCCAGTGGTGGTCACCAGACCTTCCAATGGGTTATTGGGTAATTTCTGCCACTGGTGTTAGTGTCCAAACTAGAGAGTCTTTGCCACTGGTGTCAGTGGGGGATGGAGGTTATCTTTCACAGGACAACCTGATGTTCTACAGAGTTCTTCATCCTTAGCATATCTTCCCCATGGCTTAAAATGTATGCATCAAAGACCTCTTTTCATTTTGGATCAGAAACCTCTATAGCAGGCATCCAGGCTGAATTTACCATAAGGCACTGTAGGCATGAGCCTACAGGCACCTGATGATGGAAAGGCGGCCCACTCCCCTCCCCAAGTGCCTCCCTCACACCTTACCTATGCAGATCCCCAAGCGGAGTGTAAATGAGAGGTTACTCACTTAGGTTTCAGCATTCCTCTGACCAGATCTCTGTTAGCTCTGGCTACCTAATGCTAAGGGGCACCTGTAGCTACCTATGATGAGCAAGGGAACTAAGGGAGAAGTGACAGCTGGGACAGCCAGCACACTCGCAGTGCAGTTTGGCGGGTGTTTGTAGCTTCATGTAGGGTGAATTCTAGGGTGCCAGGACATCTGTGCCTATAGGCTCCTGTGATGTAAATCCGGGCCTGACAGCCATGCTTTGTAGGGTGAGAAGGTCATGTACTGAAGTATCTGTATTCTGAACTGTGTAATGAAATGCCAGCCTGTTGTGCAGCTCTCTCTGTGAAGTCCAAGTCTGAGAACTATCGATCCAGTTGTATATTGTACTTGACCGGCGCTGTACATCTCTTCATGGCAGGACAAGAACTGGGAGGTGGTGGAGACATCGAGGATGCGGATTGACCAGTTCAAGAGAACATTACCTCTTATTGTGGATCTCCGGAACCCAGCCCTGCGGGAGAGGTACCAGATTACCCTGTGTGATTAACTGAGGAGCAGAGGGAATTCGCGGGGGTATCGTAAAGTTTTAATTATAACCCGGAACTTATTATGGTACAGTGATGAAAATTTGTGTCATCATTGGTCCCTAAGTGCGTGATGTTGAGAAAATCAGCTAATTGTATCCTTTATTTCTGCACATACTCAAGCACATAAAGTATACTATAGTACTGGATCTTAATTCAGTCAATAACTGGGAGGCATTTTTTCTTCTCAATGCTTCATCACAATGCACAGTGCTCAATATGCAGGGATTTGTATGCAATAGTCACGTTACAGCTTGCACAGGAAGCATAGTTCTCACCAGAGCTGTGAAGTCGGAGTTGAGGAGTCGGAGCAATTTTGGGTACCTGGAGTTGGAGTCGTGATTTCATAAACTGAGGAGTAGGAGTTGAAATCGGATGATTTTTTTGTACCAACTCCACAGCCCTGGGTCTCACCAGTTAACGCAGCTACAATACTGATAGTATGTTCCTCTGTCCACATTTCTGTGCAGCCTGGATGATACTGTAGTGTTGCAGCCATGCACAAGCAAGTCACAGATGACAGGTGATTCCCTCAGTGATCAGGCAGCAGCTTACACAGGAAGCATAGGTCTCACCAGCTGGTGCTTTTCAGGTAATCCATGGAGGCCCAGAGTATTGTGCGGATAGCGAGCAGGCTACAAGTGGCTGCCAGCCCTTCCATTGTATGAAGTCCATCACTTACTCTCCTTTTTAAAATGTTTTATAATATTTTGGCGCCTCCCATGAATTAACGATCATGATATGTGAAATTGCTCCCGTGTAACTCCCAGGCACTGGACTCAGGTGAAGCAGGAGATCCAGAGGAGCTTTGACCAGGCCTCTGATGACTTCACTCTGGAGAAGATTGTAGACTTGGGTCTGGACCAGCATGTGGAAAAGATCAATGAGATTTCCACCGCTGCCACCAAGGAGCTGTCCATCGAGCAGGTGAGAGCAATGAGATTTCCACCACTGCCACCAAGGAGCTGTCCATCGAGCAGGTGAGATCAATGAGATTTCCACCGCTGCCACCAAGGAGCTGTCCATCGAGCAGGTGAGAGCAATGAGATTTCCACCGCTGCCACCAAGGAGCTGTCCATCGAGCAGGTGAGATCAATAAGATTTCCACCACTGCCACCAAGGAGCTGTCCATCGAGCAGGTGAGGGTTCCCCAAACACCATCTTCTACTGACATAACCAACCAACACAAATCGTTCCCCAAGGTCTGGATAAAACATGTGTGAAACGCACCTCTTGTATGTTGTGATCATCCTCAAGGTGGCCATAAACCTAGCGACTTTCCAGCTAACCGACCCTCCGTTTCGATAATTTTATCAAATCCCATTAAAGTCGCTGTCACAACAAGCAGGTCCAATTGTGGATTCAATCGATCTTGGCCCGTAAATTGGTCAAAAGTATCAATTGAACATGCTGGGAAATCTCGGACCAATGTGGTCAGGTGCACAGTGGTGATGGTGTGGGATATCAGGGCAAGGGCATAGATAGCAACTCAAGTTTTTTTTAACACTTGTCATGCTGGAAAACAGAAAGGGACTTTACCTAGTTTCTTGGTAGGGCTAGTGCTACATGTGTATATATTTATCTCAAGAAGTCACATGTCAGTTCTCAGTTCAGTTACGCTTTAAGACAGGATCTTAGCTAAATAGATATTAATTTGCCATTACTGGAATCTGCTCTAAGCCAAACTCGTTTCTCTCTCTGACCACTATTCTTCTTTGAAATATAACAGCCTCGTATTATATCTGTTCACAGGCACTGGAGCAAATCACGAAAACTTGGGAAGAGACCAAATTGGACATTATCCCCTATAAGGACAAGGGCCACTACCGACTCCGGTGAGTCCTCCAAATATCTGGGGTCAACCAGATGTGTGCTGGGTGGGACTGCTGATGACCTTTAATACTGGTTCACACTCAGATCGCTAAATTGCGATTTTGTAGTACACATTTTTGAGATTTTTTTGACAATTACGTTTTGCGAGGGAGCAAGAATCATAAACTGATCATGGCTGAAATGCTGCATTGATTACGATTTATACAAATCAGTGAGACTGGTCCCATAGGGATACATTTTCATAAGGGGGGGGTGATTTTCTCTGAACAGTCTGTTTGCACATTGAATGGTGAAGAGATACAAGATATCGGCTTACCAGCTAGCGATGGCCAATGGAATCATTCTTGCTACGATAACATTGTATCCGGCTTGGAATTGGACCAATCAGAATTGGAATGGGGGGTTGGTCTCATTCCTAGCTGCCTACTATTTGCATAAAAATTTGCATGCAAGCCAGAATTAGATCTCATCAATTATCTTTATAACCAGCTGTGTTTTCTAGCCTTGCTGTGTAGAGTTGCCTGGCTAACAGGCCTGGCTGAACAGGATTACAGATCCTTTGACAGAAGGTGCTGAGTGGTCAGCACTCTCGCCTTGCCATGTTACACTAGTTCCTGGGCTTCCTAAGGGTCCTCCGATTTCCTTACACATGGGTTCTTTTGCTTCCTCCTGAAATTGGCCCAGGCTTTGGTGTGTATGTTAGATCTGGAGCTTTACAGAGGGACATAAGGTGACGTCACCAGTTCAGTGTTCTTTGAGGTGTACCTAGGGAATTTCACACCCAGTGCTGATTATTAACAGACAAACAGTTCCCCCCACCCAACCCAATAAAACAATCTTTTTGAGGGGTGAAGGTTAGATGGGGTTGTGAGCTAGTGGTACCCCCATGTGACAGCTTTGATATTCTAGTGGTACACACCCTCCCCATCCTCTTATTGCTTACCTAGTGATCTTGGGGTCTACTCTAATGGTACCCCGTGGGAAGGGGGTACTCCATGGAGGGTGACATCATTCCTAAAGCACTAATCAACCCCACCGACTGGAGCCTTGAACGCTTCTGCCAAGGGGTCACCTCTTCCATGGTGACACCTTGTGCCAAATCCCCCCACACACCCTGCTTAGGAGGCCACTGCCTGCAGAGAATTTTACTGCACCATATAAATGGGTAATGTTAATAAAACATCAGCATAATAAGTTACTTTTTTCCTAACAGAGGGACAGACGAGGTGTTCCAGGCACTGGAGGACAACCAAGTCAGCATTTCCACCATGAAAGCATCTCCCTTCGTCAAGGCATTTGAGCAGGACGTGGACAGGTGGGAGCGCTGTCTATCCCACATCCTGGAGGTCACAGAGACGATCCTTACCGTGCAGAGACAGTGGCTGTACCTGGAGGTGAGTCTCTCCCCCCCCCCCCCCCGCTAGTGTGGAGTGTTGAAGGTTCATCGATCTCCACTACCTCAAATTCTGGACTCCTCCAGTGTCACGGGGAGCTCCTGTACCTCGTGACACCAGGCGTATGTAGTGATGTCACTACATGTACTGATGCCATCTTGTGCAGGCGTTTGCGGTGATGCCGTACACCAGAGGAGGTCAGGATTTGTGTCGGACAGGTAAGCCTTCAACGCTGTACACCTGGAAGGGGGGGAGGGGGTTCATGCATATACACTGTTGGGGACACTGGTTGGGAGTCCGTTGGTTGTTGCAATATCAAACACCGTTTCCGCCGCACACCGGATCAACCTGTTGCAACCAAGATTTTCCAGCATTCCTGATCAATCCTTTTGACTGGTTTCGACACAGAAATCAATAATAAGATTGATCAGGTGGCCAAAGAGTTTCCAGCATTCCCAATCAATCCTTTTGACCAGAAATGGATAGAAAGATTGATCGAAATGGATAGAAAGGTCGATCAGGTGGCTATGTTGTGGAACCGATTGTGCTTCGATCTGATAAAATTATTGGATTAAAAGGTCGATTGCTCCACAAAATCAAGTGACGTAGGAGCAACCTAAGTAGTTAGTGAACAAACAAAGAAGAGAACATTTCATTCCTGTTACCTCCCTGGATGCAGCAGGAACTTTTCTACACTTCCAGCACAATCTGATAATGCTGTGGCCAGCTTATGAATTAGCAGCTAAATGCTTCAGTGTTAACCCTCCCAGTACCTTGGAAACCACTCAGATAGTTTTAGCTGTTAAAGGATACCAGAGCTGAAGGACACTGGGGAAATGCCCATATGTCGTGGGTGGAGTGGAAGTAGTAGATACCGCACCTACCGTTCCCATCCATCACTCACTGTTGTCCATTTTCAAGCCCCGCTTTAACAGGCCGACCCAGCGACTCGCATAACCTATGACCCGGACATGTCCGTTCCGCACCCTTGTGGCCACGCTCAATGACGTCGCCATACAGGCACACGCTCGCTCCCCTAGCTCCTGCGTCCCTGTATGTACAGCATGTACTGCCCACTCCAGTGTAGCGCACACGCCAGGACAGGAGTGATGAGAACAAGCACGCGCCTGTATGGTGGTCATTGAGTGCAGCCAAAAGGGTGCAGGGCAGACATACTGAGCATGCGCGGTGCAGTATGCCCGGAGCATAGGTTATGTGAGTCGCCTGGGTCGGCCTGTAAGAATGGGGCTTGAAGCTGGACAATGGTGGAAGGTGCGGTAAGTATCTACTACTAACACCCCACACATGACCTATGGCCATTTCATAAGAGTCTTTCAGCTTTAATTTTATGCTATGTTTAATGCTGCGGACCATAGATGAAATTTGAGTGTAATCCAAAAGGCCTACCTAATACACTCTGTCTAGCCTTGTCCTCAGCTGTTTTCTTCCCGATACAGAACATCTTCATGGGCGAGGACATCAGGAAGCAGCTGCCTCAGGAGTCAGCCGAGTTCGATGAGATAAACGTCAACTGGAAAACCATCATGGACAGGCTAAATAAAGACAACAATGCCTTGCGGGGAACCCACCATCCAGGTGAGTCGGGTAACTGGGGTAGTATGGGTGAGGCTCTTCAAAGAACCCGGGCACCTCTAAATCTGTCTTTAGAGGGCTATGGGGTCTACCATTCCTGACCTTCTGAAAATGCTGGTTGTCTGGCTATACAGCTTCATACCAGATGACCCCAAACTTTTCAAACAAACGGTCAATTCACGGTCTTCCAAACTGGGGTACGCATCTACCAAACTCACCTGTCATTGTTCTGTAAAGGTGGCCATACACTGGTCGATTTGCCATCAGATTCGACCAACAGATAGATCCCTCTCTGATCGAATCTGATCAGAGAGGGAGCGTATGGCTGCCTTACTGCAAACAGATTGTGAACCGATTTCAGCCTGAAACCGTTCACAATCTGTGGTGGTGCTGCAGAAGCCACCCACCCCCCCCCCCCTCCCCCCACGCGCATACATTACCTGTTCCGGCCGGCACGAATCCCTCTCTGTCCCCGCAGCTTCTTCTCCGCTCTGGTCTGGTCTCCGGGTCCAGCATGCTTCACTTCTTCCTGCCCGGCAGGAAGTTTAAACAGTAGAGCGCCCTCTACTGTTTAAACTTCCTGCCGGGCAGGAAGAAGTGAAGCATGCCAGAGACCAGGGTGGAGACGGAACAGCGGTGACCGGGGATAGTCGCGCCGGCGGAGCAGGTAATGTATTGCCGCTCTATTGCGTCGGTCAACGGGCACTCGAACGCCGCTAGCTACGCGCTCCCTACCTGCGGGCGATCAACGGTAATTTTCCGCACAGCGCGATCGACGGGATCGATCTATTTCAGGACGAAATAGATCGAAATTTAGGGTGTAGCGTGAACGATGTGACAGCAGATTCAATCCTAGTGATCGAATCTGCTGTCGATCGGCGGGGAATCGGCCTAGTGTATGGCCAGCTTAAATCCCCATGCAGGAACCGGCAGGATGATTTCCAATAGATTTCATGGTGAAATGTGTGGGCAGGCAATAGATCCCTATCTGATCAGAGTCAATGGTCGATCTGTGTGGCAGATCAACAGGTATATGGACACCTGAAGTTGGACCTGTGGTTCTGTAGAGCCCCTAGCAAGGAGTTATTTTCCTACCAGTATCCTTACACATAGTGATCTGCGTTGTGGAGTAGTCAGTATCTGAGGAGGGCATCCAGCCTGCAGGTCCTGGTCTGAGGTTGACTAGTTTATACTTTCTGATTGTCACCATTTTGTCCCTCAAAAGATATAAGAAAACTTTGGAATTTAGTTGTAAAAGAAAATATTCCTTGAGATCAACGTGTCAAAGTGTCTCCAAACCTCTTTGACAGTTTCTCCTTCTCTGCACATGATGTAGACATAGGCCTCAATTCACTAAGATTATCTCCTGTCTTTAATAACTCTTCTAAAGTTGTTACCATGGTGATAAGGCATGTAGTATTCAAGAAACATTTTACCTCAGGCAAACCTAAAGTTAACTCTTCTGTCTTTAAATTAACTCTCCAATCCTTAAAATAACTCCAGAGTTAAAGACAGGCTGTTAATTAGCTGCATGTGAAAATAACTACAGAGGAGGTAAATTAACTACAGAGGAGGTAAATTAACTACAGGAGAGGTAACTTAAGGAATGAAGAGGTAAGATAACTCTCTCACGTGTGGAGGTAAGTTTTCTCTTGCCTTATTATCTCCAGCATGATCTTAGTGAATTGAGGCCAAAGTCTAGAAAGCATGGCAGGTGGGAAAGAACTCCTTTACCCTAATTTCATGGTCAGCTTCATTGATAAAACAAGAAATAGCAAAACTCCTCCCCATGCAAGTATGTTCCAAAGGGTTAAACACTCATAGTAAATCTATTTCCATTGCTCAGGATGTGAAATGCCAGGCAGCAAGCTGTGCATATTTACATGAATCGGGGATATGGATTCTGGGTAATACTTTCTGTTAGCTAAGTGGTGTTACTCTAACTTCAAGCAACAGAAGTCTGATTTTTTTTCTGGTGGTTATGGGATGTCATAGCTGGCTGGCTGCAGAATGATCTCCATGTCCATGTAGCTAGAGTAGGACTCTTTGTAAAGCTGTGTGTTTGGTTCTAATGGTTTGTGTGTCCCATGTTTAGGCCTCCTGGAGAAGCTCGGAGAGATGAATGCAGTTCTGGAGGACATACAGAAGGCTCTGGACTTGTACCTGGAGACCAAGCGTCAGATCTTCCCACGATTCTACTTCCTGTCCAATGATGACTTGTTGGAGATCCTGGGACAATCACGTAACCCAGAAGCTGTCCAACCACATCTCAAAAAGTGCTTCGACAACATCAAATCCCTCAAAATCCAGAAGGTAATAACACATTTTCAGTAGTATTTCCTCCAATAGTACCTCCTCTGTGCACTCCAATGATGTCTGTCCATTCACTACAGCTCACTGCTATCTCTCTGCCTGGCATCTCGATCTCATCATGTCGCATGTAATCACGCAATGCAGGAGACTTGAGCGAGCAGTGAGCTGTAGAGGGGGGATGGACATCACTGGAGCCCGGTGGAGGTGAGATAAGCACGTCTACTGCTGTGCCCATACTTTGCTGCATATACTTGTCCTGGGGAGCACAGGAGGGTGCCGGGACACATGGAAAGGGGGGTGACATGGGATATATGACCATACCTCCCAAACCGGGACAGTCCTGGCCAAATCGGGACGGTTGGGAGGTGTGCCATTACTTGCTAATGTGGAGTGTCCATTCTGGTAGCCTATCCTTTCCTTTATTTCAGGTCTTTCACATTTGGTTGATCTTTGTACAACACATATCACACATTTTTCTGAGTGGATGTCCCGGGGAAAACATTTTTGATTTCTGAAATTTGTGAAAAAACACGAGATTGTACTTGAATGTGCTTTGATTGTCTGTATTACTTTCAGGTTGGCGTAGGGAACAGATACGAGGCATTAGGGATGTTCTCTGCAGAGGGAGAGTTTGTGGACTTCACACAAGGTATCCTTTTAGAGGGTCCCGTGGAGGTAAGTGTGGTCTCTTCTTTATGATATTTGACCATATACAGGAGAGAAGGTCACAGGTTCAGAGCATGCTCAGTAGGGGCAGCAATGTTAAACACAGATGTCTTAAAGGAGTTATCAAGGCATTTTAAAAGAAAATAAGTGCTACTTACCTAGGGCTTCGTTTAGCCCCAAGCTCCCAGCATGTCCCTCGCCGCAGCTCTGCCGTCAGCCGTTCGCCGCTTCTGCCTCCCGGTCCCCGGCGATGACGTCAGGCCGACCTCCTGGTCAGCCTGTACGGTGCGAGCAGCGCTGTCAGTCACCACCACATGGACCGGAGCGTACTGCGCAGGCGAACAGCTGATGGCAGAGCTGCGGCGAGGGACATGCTGGGAGCTTGGGGCTGGACGAAACCCCCCGGTAAGTAGCACTTATTTTCTTTTAAAATGCCTTGATAACTCCTTTAAAGCAGAATTGCAATAATAAAAAAAACCAAAGAGTTTCACTTATCTGGGGCTTCTGCCAGCCTCTTGCAGCCTTCCTGCCCCACCCCGTTTTTTTTTTTTTTTTTTTTTTTTTTTTTTTTCATTATTTCAGTTTTGCTTTAAAGCGAATCCAAAATGAAAAACTAACTATAACAAGTAACTTCTCTATATATCTTTTCTAAAGTTTAGATAGTTTACACAGTAAATCTAGCTGCAAACAGCTTCAACAGTTTATGATTATTTATTCCTGTGAAAAACTTCACTCCCCTCTCCTCCTCCCTCCTCCCCTCTACCTCTAAAATCTCTGGCTAGTAATCTCCTCCTCCTGTCCAGACTGAGCTCCCATAAGCCCTTGCTACATGGGACTGAGTGCCTTGGCACTCTGGAGGAGCTGTGGGCGAGGCTTGTTTAGTTTATAGGGAATTAGAGTATTAAAACAAAACAAAAAAAAGTATTTGGCTTGAGGAATGCCCTATAAACTATATGAAAGGAACACAATTATGCAATGAGTAAAAGTTTATCTCGCATCCACTTTAAGCCAGGAATAAAAAAATCAGTCACGCACGGAGCCTCCGCTCCCCCGCCGCCAACTAGTTTTATTTTTGCTGACAGGCCCGATAGGCCAGGCCACGCATATTTTTATTTGTGTTCCCGTCCACAATAGCGTCCTACACATGTGCAGGACGCTATTGAGGATGGAAACATGAAGAAGGAGACGTGTGGCCAGGCCTGCGCAGGCGCAGAAAGCCCGGCGACTCCCTGTCAGGGCCTGTCAGCGAAAACTAAACTAGCTAGCAGCGGGGGAGCAGAGGATTAGTGAGTGGCTGCGAGGGCACAGGACGGCTGCAGGGGCTGGTAGAAGCAGAACTAGCTGGCAGCGGGGGCCCAGAGGATTAGTGAGTGGCTGCGAGGGCACAGGACTGCTGCAGGGGCTGGTAGAAGCTCCAGGTGAGTAAAGCTCATTTTTTATTCCTGGCTTAAGTGTCCCTTTAACCTCCTTGCCGGTCTAATTCCCGCCGGCAACGAGGCAGCGCAGCACTTTTTTTGAGCGGCGGCATCCCCTCACCCACTCCTTCGATGATCAGAGTAAGCAGGAAATCCCTTTCAGAACGGGGCGGAATGACGTCATGGACGTCGGGACGTCACAGGGAATCCCGATCCGCCCCTCAGCGCTGCCTGGCACTGATTGGCCAGGCTGCGCAGGGGTCTAGGGCGGGGGGGGGGGGGCGGCTCGGCGCGGCGATCGCGTACTACACGCAGCTAGCAAAGTGCTAGCTGCATGTAGGAAAAAAAAAATTATGCAAATCGCAAGGAGGTTAAAGAAAACCTGAAGCAAAAATAAGCTTATGGAATAATGAATTGTATGAGTAGCACAGCTAAGCAATAGAACATTGGTAGCAAATAAACAATTCTCCTGTATTTTCTAGTACAGGACGAATTAAGAAACTTCAGTTGCTAGCTATGCAAAAGAGCTTCTCTGAGTTCTCCGACCCGACTTGGGTCGGCTCCTCCTGCAAAGAAGCTCAACGGGTCCTTAGCTCTACTCTTTTTTTTTTTTTGTAGTTTAAAATACAGAGTGTGGTTTGTAAACTGCAACTTTGACAGAATGATGCAATGTAATAAAAAAAAAAGCTAGATAACTGAAAATATAAATATGAGAATATTTTCTTTGCTACTAATGTTCTATTCATTATCGTACTACACATACAATTCATTATATCATAAATGTTTTTTTCCACTTCAGTGTCACTTTAAGAAGTGCTCAAACAGCTATACAGCTCTTCAGGTGTTGACAATTACACAATAGCTACAAAAGACCCTTTGTCTGCCTGCACAGCCACACCAAGCTTACAGGATAGGGATACCTTCATAGTGTTGTGGGATAAGAGCGTTACAACTGTTCTGTGTCTTGTCTGTTTTTTTATTTTTTATTTTATTTCTTTACTCTGCAGTACTGCTTCCTGTACTTCTACTTATTTTATCATATGTCACTCAGATTTTATTGTAGAAAATCGCGATCCCAGTTACTCCAACGCTTTTTGAGCTCTGCGTTTGAAAAATCGCATACAAAAACGCAATATGATTGCATTGTGTTTATTTCGAGGTCAAATCCCAGGAGACCTTGCAACTTCCTGTTGATGGACTTTTAGCTAATCACCAATCACAAGAAAAACGCAAGCAAAAATGCCAACGCATCGCAAAAACACAGGCATGTGATTTTAAAATCGCATTGCATTTGTGATTGTGCTTGGCGATTTTCAGTGTGTACAGGCCCTTAGTTTTAATGTTCAGGGACACAGGAGCTGAGCCTTATAAGAACTTAGGAAAAGTGACAGTGACAATGTTTCAGGCAGCCCAGACCCTTCATCAGCTGCTCATGAAGAAGAGCCTTTGTTACCTAAAAATCTTATTATGCTACTACCCTTTTTGGATTAGGGAATTGTTCCTAATGCTAGGAATACACCATGAGATTTTTTGTCAGATAGTTGGTTCAATAGATACTTTCTGACCGGTCCGATCTGATTTTTGATTGTTTTTCTGACTGATTTCTCATAGAAGTGAATGGAAATCGATCAGAAAAACTATTGGAAAATGATCAGCAGATCGATCGGACAGTTCTGCTGAAAAAAATGTGTATTCCCAGGATAAGTTTGTTCAAGGTTGACACCCAATCTTTTGTTGTCTTGCATTTAACATCTTTGGTCTATCAGGGCATTTGGAAATTAGACAGTTGATTATACTCTGTTCAGTAACCACATGACTGTCAGAGTCGGGTAATACACTCAGGGTTCCCATGATATAGATGTTAAGAAAAAGATCTACGAGTGCAGAGGACTCAGCTGTTGTGGTTATTACCTGTTTATCCTACAGGCCTGGCTACACGACATTGAGAGGACCATGCGCTGGTCACTGAGAGAACTCCTCAGGAACTGTCGCCTGGCGCTGAAGAAGATGAGCAGCAAGCGGGACAAGTGGGTGAAGGAGTGGGCAGGACAGGTATGTAGGAGGACATCATCTCCTTATACGTTCGGTGCCATAGCAACGTTGTAGTGCTATTCTAAGTAAAAGCGGTTACCAAATCACCATTATGGAGGCCTTTATAGAATCCCTACATAAAGAATGTGTGGTCCCATCTTGTCTCTTGTTAATTAGAAGCAATGAAGCCTGCGCTGCTTCTTCCACTTTGTGGTTGTTTCTACCAGGTGATAACGGTTAAAGATTCATGCGCTTATACATGAGTGCATTTATTATATAAAAAAATTGGGCCATGATCAATAATACTTCCTTTAGGACAGAGGTCCTGGGGTGCCGCAGGCTGTTCTGGGGGGGGGGGGGAGTTTTCGCCCCAAGCCATCTCATTTGCCTGGGCTGATTATCGGAGGTTGGGGAGAAAGCATGACTTCCTCTCTGTCCTATGCCCCCCCCCCCCCCTCCTGTCTCCTGTTTGCAGAGTTAAGCGCACCACCTGACCACCAGGGGAGCTGTTTGAGGAAGGGGGGGTCACCACTAGACCACCAGTAAAGCTATTTTGGGATGGGGGCACCACTAGACCACCAGGGAACGTGTTTGGGGATGCAGGGAAAGCTGCTTAAGGAAACGGGGGAGGCACCACTAGACCACCTGGGACCACCTAGAAAGGACACTGCATAAAGGGAGCACTAGAAGTCTTAGGGCCCGTTTCCACTTGTGCGGTGCGAATTAGTCGCGGAAAACGCAAAACAAATTTGCACGCGTATGCGAATTTTACTACAAATTTGCGGGTGTTTTCGCATATGGTAGTAAGTATGCCAATTTAACCATGTCCGTGCCTGTGTGCTTTTACATTGATTTCATGCGAAAACGCCCGCAAATTCGCAGTAAAATTCGCATGCGAAAACACATGCGAATTTCCTATTAAATACATTGTATGCGATTCGCATAGCGGTATGCGAATTCTGCGGGGTCTACCGTGCAGATTTTCTGCACAGAAAAACGTTCAGAAATCCTGACAAGTGGAAACAGGCCCACCCACTTGTATTGTCTATGCGAATCTGCATGCAGGAAACGCATGCAGATTCGCTCTAGTGGAAACGGGCCCTAAGGAAAAAATGTAATCTAAAAGGGCACACTTCCTAATTAATTGTGGACCCTGCCTGTCTTAAGGGGTCCACTGCCTGACTAATTGAGAGGCTGTATAATTAGAGGGGGGACGTTTGCAAAAAGGGTGTGTGCATCAATCACCAAGTGAACCCTTATATACCTGGCTAAGCCCACATATACACCCCATGCAGAAACAGGCCAATGTCTTAATTAGGGGGCAGAAGCAATCATGTACATTCTATTGATGCAATTTTTCCTGATTACAAATGTCGGTCATGCTGTATTTTTGTAATCATGTGCGCTCCTATAGTAAGCATAGGAGCGCAGGAAAATAGCATAGCAAATCACTATGCTATGAGATTTGTCTTGAGATCTGTCCAGCAATATAAAATATTTTGTTCCCCTTCTCCATTGGAAATCTGAAATGTATTCGCTACATGTAACCCGTCCAAACCCGCACTAATCGTGTGGCAAAGCATACATTCTAGGTACAGGCATGGGCAAACTTGGCCCTCGAGCTGTTGAGGAACTACAAGTCCCACAATGCATTGCAGGAGTCTGACAGCCACAGTCATGACTCATAAAGGCAAATGCATTGTGGGATTTGTAGTTCCATAACAGCTGGAGGGCCAAGTTTGCCCATGCTTGTTCTAGGTAGAGGAAATTGGGCGGTTGCCGATATACAATGTAAGACAGCCCTTACTATCTCCTGTCTCCACCTCTCTCCTACTTTCTCTGCCTCTCTCCTCCTGTGTTCACCTCTCTGCTCCTGTCCCTGCCTCTCTCCTACTGTCTCCTACTTTCTCCACCTCTCTCCTCCTGTCCCTGCCTCTCTCCTACTGTCTCCTCCTTTCTCCTCCTGTCTCCACCTCTCTCCTCCTGTCATTGCCTCTTTCTTCCTGTCTTCACCTCTCTCCTCCTGTCACCGTCTCTCTCCTCCTGACTCCGCCTCTCTCCTCCTGTCCCCGCCTCTCTCCACCCGTCTCTGCCTCTCTCTTCCTGTCTCCGCCTCTTTCTTTCTGTCTCCACCTCTCTCCTCCTGTCTCCACCTCTGTGCCTGTCCATGCCTCTCTCCTCTTGTCTCTGCCTCTCTCCTGTTTCTGCCTCTCTCCTGTTTCTGTCTCTCTCCTCCTGTCTCCACCTTTCTCCTCATGTCTCACCCTCTCTCTTCCTGTTTCCGCCTCTCTCCTCCTTTCTCCTCCTCTTTCCTCCGGGTTTCTGCCTCTTTCCACTTATCTCCGCCTCTCTACTCCTGTCTCCCCCTCTTTCCTCCTGTCTCCACCTTTTTCCTCCTGTCACCTCCTTTCTCCACCTCTCCCTTCCTGTCCCTGCCTATTTCCTCCTGTTCCTGCCTCTCTCCTCCTGTCACTGCCTCTCTCTTACTGTTTCCACCTCTTTCCTCCTGTTCTTGCCTCTCTACTCATGTCTCCACCTCTCTCCTCCTGTTTCTGCCTCTTTCTTCCTCTCTCCTCCTGTCTCCACCTCTC
Organism: Hyperolius riggenbachi; assembly: GCF_040937935.1. Classification (NCBI taxonomy): domain Eukaryota; kingdom Metazoa; phylum Chordata; class Amphibia; order Anura; family Hyperoliidae; genus Hyperolius; species Hyperolius riggenbachi. Next base: position 34,945,825 of record NC_090648.1, read on the forward strand.
TCCGCCTGTCCCTGCCTCTCTCCTTCTGTCTCCACCTCTCTCCTCCTGTCTCCACCTCTCTCCTCCTGTCGCGGCCTCTCTCCTCCTGTCACCTCCTTTCTCCACCTCTCCCTTCCTGTCCCTGCCTATTTCCTCCTGTTCCTGCCTCTCTCCTCCTGTCACCGCCTCTCTTCTCCTGTTTCCACCTCTCTCCTCCTGTCTCCGCCTCTCCTATCCTGTCTCCGCCTTCCCACAGATGCTGATCACCTCCAGTCAGATCCAGTGGACAGCTGATGTCACCAAATCGCTTGTGACTGCCAAGGAACGTGCTGACAAGAAGTACCTGAAGATCATGAAGAAGAAGCAGGTCTGCTAAGAAAACCTTCTGCTTTTACTCTGTGGTATATCCCCGTATTATGTTTTATTTGCTTCATATAATATTGTTTTAGGTCTCTATGTTGAACAAATATTCTGATGCCATCCGCGGAAATTTAACTAAAATTCTGCGTCTCAAATTGGTGGCCCTGGTGACGGTGGAGGTTCATGCCAGAGATGTCATCGATAAGATGCTGAAGAGCGGGTGTATGGATGCTGCTTCCTTTGAGTGGCTAAGCCAACTGCGACTGTACTGGGATAAGGTAATGCACACGTCTGACTTCAGCTCACTCCTTCCCACACAGACTAACAGAATACAGCATACATATTAGTCTGCCCCTCCTCCTGCAGGGTGACACAGAAGGGAGCTGTGAGTCTGCCCCTCCTCCTGCAGGGTGACACAGAAGGGAGCTGTGAGTCTATCCCTCCTCCTGCAGGGTGACACAGACAGAAGGGAGCTGTGAGTCTGCCCCTCCTCCTGCAGGGTGACACAGAAGGGAGCTGTGAGTCTGCCCCTCCTCCTGCAGGGTGACACAGAAGGGAGCTGTGAGTCTGCCCCTCCTCCTGCAGGGTGACACAGACAGAAGGGAGCTGTGAGTCTGCCCTTCCTCCTGCAGGGTGACACAGAGGGGAGCTGTGAGTCCACCCCTTTTGCAGGGTGACACAGACAGTAGGGAGCTGTGAGTCCGCCCCTCCTCCTGCAGGGTGATACAGACAGAAGGGAGCTGTGAGTCTGCCCCTCCTCCTGCAGGGTGACACAGGCAGAAGGAAGCCGTGAGTCTGCCCCTCCTCCTGCAGGGTGACACAGAAGGGAGCTGTGAGTCTATCCCTCCTCCTGCAGGGTGACACAGACAGAAGGGAGCTGTGAGTCTGCCCCTCCTCCTGCAGGGTGACACAGAAGGGAGCTGTGAGTCTGCCCCTCCTCCTGCAGGGTGACACAGAAGGGAGCTGTGAGTCTGCCCCTCCTCCTGCAGGGTGACACAGACAGAAGGGAGCTGTGAGTCTGCCCCTCCTCCTGCAGGGTGACACAGAAGGGAGCTGTGAGTCTGTCCCTCCTCCTGCAGGGTGACACAGACAGAAGGGAGCTGTGAGTCTGCCCTTCCTCCTGCAGGGTGACACAGAGGGGAGCTGTGAGTCTGCCCCTCCTCCTGCAGGGTGACACGGACAGAAGGGAGCTGTGAGTCTGCCCTTCCTCCTGCAGGGTGACACAGAGGGGAGCTGTGAGTCTGCCCCTCCTCCTGCAGGGTGACACAGACAGAAGGGAGCTGTGAGTCTGCCCTTCCTCCTGCAGGGTGACACAGAGGGGAGCTGTGAGTCCACCCCTTTTGCAGGGTGACACAGACAGTAGGGAGTTGTGAGTCCGGCCCTCCTCCTGCAGGGTGATACAGACAGAAGGGAGCTGTGAGTCTGCCCCTCCTCCTGCAGGGTGACACAGGCAGAAGGGAGCTGTGAGTCTGCCCCTCCTCCTGCAGGGTGACACAGGCAGAAGGAAGCCGTGAGTCTGCCCCTCCTCCTGCAGGGTGACACAGACAGGAGATGAAATATAACATATCTGGGTTTTTCTCTCCCCAGGATATTGATGATTGTCTCATTAGACAGACAAACACTCAGTTCCAGTACGGATACGAATATTTGGGCAATTCAGGACGTCTTGTGATAACTCCACTCACTGACAGGTACTCTCTCTCTTTCTCTTGTATTCTCAGTGTGTACATAGTGTATAGCTGTATAGCATGTGTAGATGGGTCTCTCAATTTTATTGTAGCATGTGTCCCTTTATTAAAGACTATGCCAGCACAATACCCCATATAGTAGCTAACATCTTTCATGTAACCCCTAAAACAGGTAAATATTTGTCAGGTGCACCCCGGAATTTTTAAAAAAGGAACTGAAATGGGGGGGGGGGGGGGGGTAGGATTCCAGACATTGCAAAGTGGAAAGTTTAAAAATAGACGATAGATCAAGAAATTATTGAAACTTGCTATGTAATGTTTTCATGTTGTTTGAGCCTGCAGGTAGTAATCTTTACTGCTGGTAGACAAGGGGAAAAAAACAGAAAGCACCAACTACATTATAAACACACCCACTTACAATGTGATCGGTGAAAAGGTTGTCTTTTATATGACTATTTATATGCAAAGGAAGATACTGGTTGCTTGGCAGTTGGAAACAGTTGTTATTTCCGACAATGCAATGAGGTTTACAGACAGGAAACTGTCAGGGCCATGGCCCTGTCAGGGGTTTCACAACAATCTAAGCCATACATATGTCCCTGATGATCTGTTTGAAGAATGGTAAAGCTTTCTTGTGGAAAAGAAGGTATCAAAACTTACCATGATGTATTAGCTTTGAACAGCTCAACTACCTCTGAGCTTATCTAAAGTACCCCCTGAGGTATGTTGAGGACCTATGATAATATTTTTATAGCGCTTTTTTCCCTGGTGACTCACGCTGTGACCCTGCATTCTGCAGTCTCCAAAGCTCAGGAAAATAGGTGAGATTTTAGCCTTTTCCTAATGCAGTCCAGCGAAGGAGCATCTCAGAGAGTTAGTAGCCCGTGTGGGCAGTATGTTGTCCTTGCTGTTCTGGAATCAGACTGGACTGTGCACACAACTTGTATGTTCACTCTTTGTGGGTCTCCCTCTCCTGCTCTAAATTTACTCCTACATTTCAAAACCATTCCAGAGGGCTACAGGAACTGAATTAGTCGGTATCAGTCCAACTGATACCAACTGGTTCAGAACCTGCATTTTTTAGAGTCACTCGCTGGCACTCAGGGGAACTTCCTAGACGCCGGAGAGAGAAGAGGAACGGGAGACACCCAAAAGACAACGATTAGGCAAACTAGCCCACCATGAGCTTCATTCAGTAGTTTTACCCCCAATTCAGGGGTGCTTTAACTTGCCTTCTTTAGCAGCCCAGAAATGTCCTCACTCCCTGTCCCCAATTTTCCAGCAGATCACAATGAACTGGCTGCTGACCCAGATCACAAAGTATAGGTTAGACACCAGGAAGGAATTAAGTGTAGCCATCTTCATTGTGTTTGTGGTGTAGGTCCATTGGTCTCATTCTTTCTTCTCTTTTGTTCCAGATGTTACATGACTTTGACCACCGCCCTGCACCTCCATCGCGGGGGCTCGCCAAAAGGCCCGGCAGGCACTGGGAAGACAGAGACCGTTAAAGACTTGGGGAAGGCCCTGGGGATGTACGTGATTGTGGTGAACTGCTCAGAAGGACTTGATTATAAGTCCATGGGAAGGATGTACTCTGGTCTTGCTCAGGTGAGGAGCACTAAGGAATTCATATCCTTTTTCGATACTGCCCTTCATGCCCTACCTCCACTTTTTCTTAAAAAATCTGTTGCTGTCATGATCCATTTAATTTCCCCACCCTTGATTGGTGTGGGCACTCCCGGGGCGTGGAGTCCAAGTGAGCATGGTCTTCACCAGGGCACCCCGCAAGGGATAATGGGTCGCTACCCCTAATGGATGGAGGACTACTTTGCTGCCTGGTGCCCACTAGGTCACGATCCCTAAGACTGCCCCACCAAAGATGAACTGAACAAAAGGAGGGGTTAACCATTGCCGTAAGGGAAGGAGGATGAGACAGGACTGACTGATGTGACAGGACTGAGACAAGACTTTCTTATAGGCAAAGCTGCATTTATAGTGCAGGTGATTGTGAAGGCATCCTGAACCTTGATAGCCCCAGCACAGATTTCAGAGATGGCATGACACCACTGCTAAGACAGAAAAATAGCTAGAGAAACCTGATAATCGCCATTACCTTATTTCATGAGCATTTCTTAGGGTTATATCACTATCAATATTGTAATAGTGTACTTTGGACAATGAGTAACCAGTAAAAGGGTTGACAAAGAGGGGAGGAGATGCTAGTATACTACTACCTGTGTAGAAATGACTTGTGAGGCCACATCTGGAGAATGGGATACAGTTATGGGCACCACTCTATAGGAAGTATATTGACATACTAGAACAGGTACAAAGACAGGCAGCTAAATAAATCATAGGGATGGAAGGTCTCACCTAACTGGACAGGTTGGACAAACTGGGTTTATTTAGCTTGGGAAGTGTTTCATTTTTATTCTTAAATTCTTTAACATAATTGGCTTGTTTCTCTCCACTCTAGACTGGTGCCTGGGGCTGCTTTGACGAATTCAACCGAATCAACATTGAAGTGCTGTCGGTAGTGGCCCAGCAGATCTTATCCATCTTGTCCGCTCTCTCGGCCAATGCCACCCGGTTTGTCTTTGAAGGAAAAGACATCAGCCTGGTGTGGTCTTGTGGCATCTTCATCACTATGAACCCAGGTGAGATCCTACTCATTGACAACTGCCATGCCTATTGTCCTGGGAGTGGCCTACATACATAGATTAACTTGTCAGGACATGGAGAAGAGTCAGTGGGTCATCCAAAAGGGCGCCCGGGCGAGACTGCACTTTCTTTTATATTGGTCTCAGGGGAGAGCTCAGTCTCAGTAAGGGAAAACACAAGTCTGCACAACTGTTTAAAGAAAGAGGTGAAAATAAAGTGATAAATACTTGTATCTATCCTCCTACTCCTAAAAATGACTTTTGAGTGTTTGTTTGAATGAGTGAATGAATGTTTTTAGATATTCCACAGTTTTATTTTATGTTTAAATCTACGTGTTATGTTTGCAATGTTTCTTTGTCTGTGCTCAGTGACCTCAATTCACTAAGCTTATCTAGTGTCTTTAAAGAGAACCCGAGGTGTGTTTAAAGAATGTTATCTGCATACAGAGGCTGGATCTGCCTATACAGCCCAGCCTCTGTTATCCCAAACCCCACTAAGGTCCCCCTGCACTCTGCAATCCATCATAAATCACAGCCGTGCTGTAAGGCTGTGTTTACATCTGTAGTGTCAGTCTCAGCTGCTCCCCCGCCTCCTGCATAGCTCCGGTCCCTGCCCCCGTCCCTTCCCTCCAATCAGCAGGGAGAGAAGGGATGCAGGCGGGGACTGGAGTTCTGCAGGAGGCGGGGAGAGCAGGAGACTGACACTATAGAGATAAACACAGCCAGCTCTGACAAGCTGTTTGTCAGCAGCATGGCTGTAATTTATGAGGGATTGCAGAGTGCAGGGGGACATTAGGGGGGTTTGGGATAGCAACAGAGGCTGGGCTGTATAGGCAGATCCAGCCTCTGTATGCAGATAATATTCTTCAAACCCACCTCGGGTTCTCTAAAGTTAACTCTTCTGTCTTTAAAGAGGATCTGTAACGTCAAAAGATCCCCTGGGGGGTACTCACCTCAGGTGGGGGAAGCCTCCGGATCCTAATAAGGCTTCCCACGCCGTCCTCCGTCCCTCAGGGGTCTTGCTGCAGCCCTCAGAGAAAGATGACGTCAATATTTACCTTCCTGGCTCCTGCGCAGGCGCTCTGACGGCTGTCGGCTCCGAAGTAGGCGGAAATACCCGATCGCCGTCGGGTCTGCTCTACTGCGCAGGCGCAAGTTTCCGGCGCCTGCACAGTGGAGCGGACTCGACTGAGATCGGGTATTTCGCCCCCGCTGGAGCCAGCAAAGGTAAATATTGAACTGACAGTCGGGTTTGTCGCCGGTTGTTCGGAGGGCTGCAGCGAGACCCCCGTGGGACAGAGGACGGCGTGGGAAGCCTCATTAGGATCCGGAGGCTTCCCCCACCCGAGGTGAGTACCCCCCAGGGGATCTTTTTGATGTTACAGAGTCTCTTTAAGTTAAGGTGAAATCTCTAAAGTTAACTATTCAATCCTTAAAATAACTCCAGAATTCTAAAGTTAAAGACGGGCTGTTAATTAACTGCATGTGAAAATAACTACAGAGGAGGTATTAAGGACTGAAGAGATAAGATAACTCTCTCACTGAGAAAACTTATCTCTACACCTTAATAAGACACATATGGCCTCAATTCACTAAGCTTATCTCCTGTCTTAAATAACGTTTCTAGAGTTATCACCATGGCGATGAGGCATGTAGTATTCAGGAAACATTTTACCTCAGGCAAACCTCAAGTTAACTCTTCTGTCTTTAAGTTTAACTCTTCAATCCTTAAAATTACTCCAAAATTCTAAAGTTAAAGACAGGCTTTTAATTAACTGCGTGTGAAAATAACTACAGAGGAGGTAGCTTAACTACAGATACACTACAAATAAGAAGTATGTTTCTTCCAGAGTAAAATGAGCCATAAATTACTTTTCTCCTATGTTGCTGTCCCTTACAGTAAGTAGTAGAATCTGACATTACCGACAGATTTTAGACCAACCCATCTTCTCATGGGGGTGTTCTCAGGGTTTTCTTTATTTTTAAAAGCACTTAGTGAATGGTAGTTGCTCCGTCCAACTGCCAAAATAGTGTACAGCGAGCAGGGAGGCTGGCCAGCATCTTTGTATAAATCTTTTTCAGATAATGACTTTATAAAGAATGAAGGCCATGCTGAGAATCCCCTATGGAGAGATGGACTACTCCAAAATCTGTCGGTAATGTCAGATTTCTACTGCCTACTGTAAGTGACAGCAACATAGGAGGAAAGTAATTTATGGCTCATTTTACTCTGGGAGAAATTAACTTCTTATGTGTATGTGTTTTAAATTTTAAGATTTTCACGACAGTTCCTCTTTAAGGCTCCCTGCACACTGCATGTGTTTTTACACCCGATTGCGATTTTTAATCGTTACTGCATGCTGCGGTTTTTTTCTCAGTTTTTCTGTTGGTTGCATTGAAGGAAAATCGGAATTGCAAATCGGAATCGGAAACTGAATCGGAATCGCAAAACGGATTTGCAGTGTGCAGGGAGCCTCAGCCTGTGTTTACTGTATGGGGAGAGTTGCTTTGGCAGAATTCTCCTGCAATCTATTTACAGTTCCTGATAAGAACTAATTAGACAGTTTGATCTAGCTAAACACACAACATAAAGCTGTGAGTTTCTTCAGCAAGTCTATGTGGAATAAAGACTTTTTATTGTGTGCTGTGCAAGAGTTCGGGTCTTCATTACTGTCAAGTGATCCCTGTAGTGAGAGAGATATCAAAGGTCCCATACTGGAGCTTCCTGAATGGACCTGATCATGTGACCCCCAGATCTTGTTGTGTAGCTTTTTCACTGGTACCGTATTGTGGCTACAGGTTACGCAGGCCGTACGGAGCTCCCCGACAACCTGAAGTCTATGTTCAGACCCATCTCTATGGTGGTCCCGGACTCCACACTTATCGCAGAGATCATCCTGTTCGGAGAAGGCTTCAGTAACTGCAAGGTAACGTCTATGCGTTGTTTGATCAGGCATCAGTACTGGTGACCTTACAATGGACTGTACAATGGTGACCCTCTGCTCTCGTCTTCAGCTCCTGGCTAAGAAGGTCTACACGCTGTACTCCCTGGCTGTGCAGCAGCTCTCTAAGCAGGACCACTATGACTTTGGCCTGCGAGCTCTGACCTCGCTGCTGCGATACGCTGGCAGGAAACGCAGGCTCCGCCCAGATCTGTCCGATGAAGAGGTGAGGAGCAAGTAAAATCAGCTTATGTATACGTACCCCACCGGGGAGTCGGGTGCAGGGTGAGCCGAATGACGGTACATCCATCTGCTGCTCAAATCCCTGGCTACATAAATTACTATTCCCCATTCCGAGTCGTAGCAACTTGAAGGAAGGAGTCATTCAAGATGCGGTGATTGCCAACAAATACCTGTGTGGGGGTAATTCTCACTACTACAACGTATTAAATGGGGCCTCTCCCTCCTTAAGAGAGACATTAGTTACACATGTTGAAATTCACGTTTAGCAGGGACGCGACGTGCAGGATTTTCTCAGGTCCCCAACCTAAGTTTAAAATCACCCAAAGATTTGGGAAACTTGCATGCAAATGTGACTTTGGAGAAGCTAACCATGAAAAAGGGGTAAGGGGCAGCAGCGTGGGATATACTGTAAGTTCTTTACTCAGGATTGGGGGGTGGCTGTGGGCAGTGACCCCAGTTAGTAAGCGGACTTGGATCACTGCCATTGCTAAACCCATCCTTTTCATGCTTAGCTGTTCCTAAGAAAGGTATCCTGATTCATTTCATGAATTTTGCTATATGTCCCTACGGCACCTCTTCAATGTGATGGATGGCTTTCACTGACCAATAGGGAACCAAGAGGAGCCCAGTGCACTTTAATCTGTTTATTTCTACTTTACCTTATTATGCCTTTTACTTCAATCTCTGGTAATAATTACAACTTCCGGTATATATGCCAATTTTGCTGTAGAGGACGTCTGATTATGCAATCCAATTTCTAGTGAATAATTGTTTGAGCGATCGGATAATTCTGATCGGAAGTGAAATATCATAATACATTGTTAACTACACCATCAACAAATCTTTGCTTCCTATCTGTGACAACCAACAAGAAAATCCTAAATTTGGTTCAACGAAAATCAAATCTGATGACCTGATCAACTGAGATTATTTACAACCATTCCGATCACATCCGATCAGAATTATCTCATCGCTCGAACGATTTTTTGCTAGAAATTGGACCGGTTGTGGCCACCTTAAAGAGACAAGCTCAGTCGATGGCAGCCTGTGTCTTCTGCGCATGTGTGCACCTCCTGCGCATGCGCAGTAGCCCCGGACTGACGTCACTGAGCCTGTTACCGGGGCTAATTGCGGCTGAACGGCAGACCGCGGGAGGACGGCGTGGGACTTTATGGGGTGGGAGGAAGCCCCGGGTAAGTATCAGAGCTGTACTTTAGTTCATCTCTGGGTCACTTTAAGGGTTCAGGTACTTTTTTTGTTTTTTTTGTTTGCAGTTGAGCCATTTTCAGAGATAAAACTTCAGTGAGTTTCCTTCTCCCTCTTATAGGTCACTGCAATGCTATATAGCGGGATCTCTTACACTATAAAAATGCAACAGGAGGAGTGAGACTTGCTTGTTCACATGCATAAGAACTAGGATTAAATATAACACAGAGTGACCTCACCTTCTATGATTTTCCTCTGCAGATCCTCATCATGTCCATGAAAGACATGAATGTGGCCAAACTCACCTCTGTGGACCTCCCGCTGTTCAATGGCATCATGCAGGACCTGTTCCCGGGCATAGATGCCCCACCTGCAGACTACGGCAAGGTGAGACCAGAAAACCCTCTACAATGTGCTTATTTGAAGCAGAATTGCAGTCTGGAACAACATTCAATAAATATTTGTTTCCCTGCTCTTCATTGCCTATGTAGTTATCCGACTTGCCTTTGTCACAAAGTAATGTCATCTGTGTAAAAATTAGAAGCCCCCCCCCCCCCCCTCCAGCATAGAATACTGGAAGACACGGAAATGCCATTGAAATGGATGTATTGTATCAAATTAATTCTGAAAACGAATCTAATTGGTTGAAAATTGGTGCCGCAGCATAGCCACCCAACTAATGTTTTGATCCATTTTGGCCCAGAATCGGCTGAAATCAATCAGGCTGGAAAATCTCTGTTGCATGTGCTGAATCGGGTGTATGCGATATTGCAATGACCGGTGTACGCAATGGACCTCTGGCTGCTGCCCCACCAAGGGGTAAATGTAACACTCGCGCATGCGCATTATGGAGCCACCCGTCTTTGGGAGCACTTGGGCTGCTGAAGTTTTCTGAAGCCTCACAGAGCTGTATTTAAAGGGATACTGTAGGGGGTCGGGGGAAAATGAGCTGAACTTACCCAGGACTTCTAATGGTCCCCCGCAGACATCTTGTGCCCGCGCAGCCGCTCACCGATGCTCCGGCCCCGCCTCTGGTTCCCTTCTGGAATTTCAGACTTCAAAGTCTGAAAACCACTGTGCTTGCGTTGCCGTGTCCTCGCTCCCACTGATGTCACCAGGAGTGTATAGCACAAGCCCAGTATGTTCTGGGCCTGCGCAGTACGCTCCTGGTGACATCAGCGGGAGCGAGGACACAGCAACGCAGGTGCAGTGGTTTTCAGACTTTAAAGTCTGAAATTCCAGAAGTGAACCGGAGGCGGGGCCGGAGCATCGGTGAGTGGCTGCGCGGGCACAAGATGTCTGCGGGGGACGATTAGAAGTCCTGGGTAGGTTCAACTAATTTTCCCCATAGCCACTACAGTATTCCTTTAAACGATGGGTCAAATACCTCTAACAATGGTGCTGGAATGAGGGGACCAGGATGGCTTTATAGGACTCAGAGCCTTCCCTCCCCATAGGTGAGTATTGTTTCTTTATTTTAAATCCACTTCAGATTTCTTTAAAGTGTGTTATTCACTGCCAGGTTTACCATTAGGCACTGTAGGCACGTGCCTACAGGCGCCTGATGATGGAAAAGTGTCTCACTCCCCTCCCCAAGCGCCTCCCTTCCTCCTTCCCTATGCAGAGTCCCGACAAGAATGTAAATAAGAGGTCACTCACCCTGCTCTCTGCATTTTACTGATGAGATCTCCCTTCAGTTGAGGCAGCTCTAGCTTCTTAATACTGAGGATCAGCAAGCAGTTTTAAATCAGGATGATACCATTTATTGGCTAACTAAAAAGAATAAGAATAAGCAAGCTTTCGGCTTTGCAGCCTTTGCCAGGCTTATATCCTGTATGCTTGCACGCTGATGGTACAGACCGCTTTATACATGCAACATCAAAAGGGGATACATAGATTTTTTTCAAGCATAAATGCATGGCATTAAGATGCTCAAAGTGAAACAGAACACGTAAATGGAGTGGGAGGTTGTTAGCTGAGATAAGAATCCTTGTTTATACAATGCTCACAGATCCGGGAGTTGGACTGTCACAGAGGCATGGTAAATTCTGAGTTCACAAGTTTAGTAGTTTAGTACTGCTACTAATACTGAGGATAGCTCTGGCTACCTAATGCTAAGGGGCACCTATGACAGGCAAGGAAAGTCAGGGAGAAGTGACAGCTGGGACAGCCAGCACACGTAAAGTGTGGTTCGGTGGGGGGTTGTTGGCTCATGGAGGGGGACGTCTAAAGTACCAGGATATCTGTGCCTATAGGCTCTTGTGATGTAAATTCAGGCCTTATGTTATTGATTTGCCTCCAAGCAAAGTGAAACACAGTCTATTAACCACTTTAGAAACCACCTAACAAACGATTGTGTTTTGATAGAAGTTTCTATGTTGGAACTAAACTCTTGGAGCAGACGGGATATCCTGACTATAGTTCCACTTCAACACTTTAGAATGTGACCTGGAGAGGGCACAGCTCTCTCTACTATTGTGTTTTATGACATTTGTGTAGTGTAGTGTGTGTATATATTTTCCACCTTTATGTCCATTAGCTGACCTAGTTATAACTGTGTAACTGTATATACTGTGCATTCTCTACTGTACAGCATCGCAGAAGATGCTGATGCTATTTACAGTAAATTCATAATAATAATAATATAAATGCATTATGTTTTTTATCTTTGTTCTGCAGCTCCGGGAGCAGATTGAGCAGGAACTGCGCCTGTGTGGCCTCCAGATCACCCCCTTCACCGTCACCAAAGTCATCCAGTTGTACGAAACCAAAACCTCCCGCCACTCTTGCATGATTGTAGGAAGGACATGCAGCGGGAAGACCACTACCTGGCGCTGCCTCCAGGCGGCACTGTCTGCCTTACACCGCAGCGGGGACACAAACTACAGCCTTGTGCGGGTGAGCAACCAGCGAGACTGCAGAACTGCCTTCAGGGCACCACGGCACAACCATAGAGGCAAAGTGAGACCTTCAGTAAATATTACAGCTGGTTTCTGGCCTGGGGACATTGGAATGCAGTCATCAGAATACAGTATCCATCAAACACTGAAATAACCCATTTTTAGCAGAGTACCCCCTATACAAGACTACTGTAAACTACTCTAAAACCTTCATCACTGAAGGAGCCATGTACAGAGTTTACCTGCATGACTTGAACTTGTGTTTATTATGTGTTATGCGCAGGACTATCCCCTGAACCCCAAGGCTGTGTCTCTGGGGGAGCTGTACGGAGAGTACGATCTGACAACCAACGAATGGACGGACGGGATCCTCTCCAGCCTCATGCGGACTGCCTGCGCAGGTGCGTTAAAGGAGGATTGTCAGCCATAAAATCTGATTCCATTTACCCACTGATCTGTGTTTATTATGTAGTCTCCATACTGACCCTGCATTGCAAGCATTCCAATATATTCATAAATGTTTCTGCTGTAATTAATCTTAGCCTGGCTCTATTGTGGTACATTGCCAGTGAGAAGGAAGCTTGTTATCTTCCCTCCCACAGCCCTGCTCCTCACTGATTGGCTGAGGGCAGTTCAGTGTGACACGAGGCTGAGAAGGCAAATACACCTCACCCCTCTGCAGAAGCTGCCGAAATACGACCTAGGCTGCGCTCACGTGTGTTTACAAAGCAAGCTAGATATGACAGTGCAGTTTCTAGGAGAAAAAAAAGAGTAAGGGAGGAAGTGACATTAGGATTGGCTTCAGTCAGAGGCAGTAAAGATGGAAAATGCCTGGAAAAGTTTTCTCTTTTTTTATTATATAAAATTCACTGAAATAAAAATGTGGACAGTACAGTACATATGTTATGTGATTAAAACAAGTATTTATCTACAAACCGCTTCATTGTAGAAGTTAGATGTTATTGTGGACAAGTAATTTGAAGCCACACATGTCCATCTATTTGAATCTTAACTCCAGGCAAATGTCGAAAGGGGAAACAACTATAAAATGATAAAGTTTAAAGAGTAGCTGAAACAAGTTTCATAATGTAAGCTTTCGTGGAGCTAATCCACTCCTTCAGGACTATGAAAATATGCCTGAAGAAGGGAACTAGCCCCCTGAAAACTCACATTATGAAACGTTCTTCAAATAGTCATTACAAGGTATCATTTTCACAATATCTTGTTCTTCTTGCCTACACAATGTTCTTGGCTAACATGCCTCAAATGTCTTCTTTTAAAGTGAACCAGAGACAAAGCACCCTCATGTATTTTACCATGTATATCAGTGGGAACATTCGAGAAAACACCTACCTTGCTTTCGGTTTCATTCTGCACTGCACGGCTTGCTTCTTATGAACCCTGATAAAATCCCCGACTGAGCATTCAGTCTGGCTTTGCTATAATGACTCAGCTATAATGATTCCTGAGCAGAGCCACAAGGGGGCAGGCTTGGGCTTGAAAAGACACCAGAGAACACAGACTGAGCTATAAATATTCCTCAACAAAGCCAGACTGAATGCTCAGTCGGGGATTTTATCAGGGTTGATAAGAAGCAAGCTGTGCAGTACAAAATGAAACAGAGAGCAGGGTAGGTGTTTTCTCTAATGTTCCCACTGATATATATGGTAAAATACATGAGGGTGCTTCGTCTCTGGTTCTCTTTAAGCTTGGGCAGATCTGACCTATTTATTTGAATATCTTAGTAATCTGTTGACCTCTAGTATAGGCAGAGGATTTTGGGTATTTAATTGATTGAACGAGAGATCAGGCATTGTCATGTAATTGTCCAGTGAGTGGGTGGTGAGAGGATCTGCAGGGGATTGAGGGCCATAAGGTAGAAAGCCAGTCCCCTTTAACAAACTTTTCATCATTTTTCTGTTTATTGAACAGGGCAGTGTGGTGAATCAATCCATTGTCCCTAAAAACGTATTATTATATAAAATACACTATTATAAAATATGGTAATGTATTTTTTAAGTTACTTTGCCAGTATATTTTTGGGGGTTTTCTTGGCAGACAGATGGGGCTTTACTTTGATACCAGATTCGCAGATTGTATACCGGCTGTAATTCATGTACCTCCCTATAGGAGCAAAAAAAAAAGTAGGTTTTAAACTTTATTAGAGCATGGTCTAGACAATACATTTCATGATTTTCGCTATATCCGGTCTATATTGTGCCGAAAACAAAGCCACACATGATATAACTATAATGTCTGTGCTGTGTCTTATCTTACAGACGAGCGGCCGGATGAGAAGTGGATTGTGTTTGACGGGCCTGTGGACACCCTGTGGATAGAAAGCATGAATTCCGTTATGGACGATAATAAAGTTCTGACCCTCATCAACGGAGAGAGAATTGCCATGCCAGAACAGGTTGGATTATGTCCGAGAAGCCCCTCCATATCCCACAAACACGCTGACACGACATGATAAACACACCTCAGGGCCATACATCAATCCAATCAACAGAATGTAATAACAAATAATTATATTTGACAGCGTGCTGCGCGTAATCTTGTAAACAACCCCCCCAAACCCCCCTCCCAAGGATGTCTGACATCTGCCTCCTGTATCACCTTACACAGGAGACATGATCACATCAACTTCTGCTCAAAGACTTACATATCACAGTAATTTGATCATCTCTGTTGATAATCGTTATATTTACATAAATCAGCATATCAGTTCATATTATAGAGAAGGGAAGTGGAGCCTGGCTCTGACATCTCCAGTGCTAGCTTTCCAGGGGGTAGAAAAACACACTGTAAGTAAAGATTTGTACACTAGCTTTCTTCTATATACGATCGATGTCAGATCCGAATCGATCTGATTGTTTGCTCGAAAAGGATCTGAAGCGAAAATTGCATGGTGTATACCAGACTGAAAAGAGACCTTGCACAAAACCTTGTTTCTTAGATATGTGCTCATACTGAACAGTAGCCCTCCTCTGGCTCATTGGTCTGTCTGTCTTGGCGTAGGTGTCGCTGCTGTTCGAGGTTGCTGATCTTGCCGTGGCGTCTCCAGCCACTGTATCTCGCTGTGGTATGGTCTTCACAGACTACACCAGCCTGGGATGGAAGCCGTACGTGCAGTCATGGCTGGAGAAGAGGTCCAAGGTAAAGCTCACATTGGATGACTGATGCACGTAGCATTTTGTTTAAGCTCCTGGGTGGTGTTCCAACAATAATAAACGAGCTGAAAGCGGTATCCCCCCCCCCCCCCCCCTCTCGTGTCCTCCTCTCCACTTCCCCCATGTTTCCTCCTCTGCCACTATGTACTATGAGAAGTAGCAGCCCAGCTAACCGAATCAATGGCACCAGCGGCGATCACAGACCTCACCTCACCTTTACTGCACCTCTAGTGACAGCTTCAGCAGAAGCCAGCACTAGGGGAGCCGTGAAAGAGGGGAGATGTATCCGATCGCCGCTGGAGCCGTTGATTAGGTGAGTCAAGCTGCCGCTTCTCATAGTACATGGGGCTGAGGAGGACACATGGCAAGGGGAAGTGGGGAGCGGTGGACAAACGGGGGGTAACAGAGGATAAAGGGGGGGGAGCAAAGAAGGACAAAAGGGGGCAGAGGAGGACACACTGCAGGCAGAATTGGACACCTGAAACAAGCATCCAGCTAATCTTGACAGATTTGTCATAGACATCTGATCTGCATGCTTGTTCAGGGTTTATGGCTTAAAGTATTGGAGGCAGAGGATCAGCAGGACAGCTAGGCAATCTGCATTATTTTAAAGGAGATAAACATGCCAGCCTCCATATCCCTCTCACCTCGGGTTCACTTAGGTCACATCTCCTTCTCCAGATATTTCTTCTCTGTATCTTCCAGCTCCTGAATATTGGTAGTAGATACCCAGATATCCAGTAAAGGTTCGCACACATGCTAGATGCTTCTTGACTACGGCAGCCACACTGGGCTGGCTTGGCTAAGATTCTAGCGTGTGTACAGTGGCTCCTGATGCCCTTTGATGAGTTGGTGAGAAATGCTCCTGGTGGATCAACTTGGCCAAACGCTAAGGGTATTGTTCTCCAATTCACCCTGCCTCCTCCATCCTGAGCCGTGTTGTCGGCCACTCTTCTTCCTGCACAGTGACAGAATGCATCGCTAGGCTAGAGGCTAGCAACACATCTGTAGAACCTCGGTCCTCCAATATTGTTTGAGGGATTGAGTCCCAATCCCTCCCGGCCAACAGTCTTTGTACGTGTGTGTAAGTCTTGTACGATCTCAACAGAACTTCTTGTTTACACGCTTTGTAGAAGAGTTAATCAGATGTAAAAGATGAAGATGGGTCTTTCACACAAACGTCAAAACAGACTCCACAACTAGATGACAGCGCCTCTTTTTCCAGTAGCTGATATGTCGGGGGCTTTTTGTGGGTAGAGGATATGTCTTGCTCCTCGTTTACAAGCGTGAGCATTAAATTCTATGTGTAGGGGAAAAAAGTGCCCCAGGTGGGTACCCAGTTCAATAGAGGTAGGCCTCCGGATAATTCAGAAGGTTCCCCAATCTCCCTCCACCGGCAATTTCCAGCTCTGTCTCAAAACCACTCATTATTCTCACTGTTTCCTTGCCTACTACACCTGGTGAGCACACAGCCTGGGATCAAATCTTGTGATGGACATAAAGCAATGTAGACATGGTCATCTTCACACCCATCACAAGTATGGCCACAAAAACACCTGATCAGAAGGATGGACCCCTTTATCAGAGGGAGTGATGTAGTATTTGAGACAAGGGCTACTCTCATGTAGTTACTCCCCTGGTCCCAGCCCTGGAATGGCGAGGTGGATGGAGACAGGGAAAACTTGAGGACCCAAAGGCTTCCCTTTCCCCAGGTAGGTATCTAACTTTTTATTTTTTTCAAAAGCTCAGGTTTGCTTTGAACTGGATGTGAAATTGGTATAAAGTGTCTCATGCAGTATAATCCCGTGTCACCCACCCCTGTCTCCGCAAGGCTGAAGCCTAAATTGCAGCAATTAGTTCATTTTAAAAACACGCCGATAAGAGCCGTAGTCTTGGGAACAATCAGCTAAAACGAGGATAATTGGAGTACCTTCATTATCAGACTGCTACGGTAGCTTCACATTTTATGTACCCATCTTATATACCGGGAGTTATTTGGATTGAAAAAGACATACGTCCTTCGAGTTTAACCAGAAAATGAGGTACCACACCCGCCTGCACCCTCACATATGCCTGTTGATCCAGAGGAAAGTGAAAACCCTTACAAGGCATGGTCCATTTATCCCTAGGGTAAAAAAAAAATCCTTCCGGACTACAAATCCCTGGATCAGCACTACCGGTAATTACCCAGTAATTATAGCTGTGTTTGTCCTTCAATGCAAGGAAAGCACCAAAGACCTCTCTAGATGCAGATATAGAATCTACCTTAAAGTGAACCTCCAGACTAAAAATCTACTCAGCAGAACTGAAAAGGCTTGGTGTTTCTTTAACAGTTTCACAGCATCAGAACTTTGTTTTTCTTACCAAAGCATCATTTTTAGCTGCATTTTTAGCTAAGCTCCACCTGATGCTGTGCAGAGCATGATGGGATTTCCTATGTTGTTGTTCACGTTGCCTAGCAATTGGGAGAGGTGCTCAGGACACAGGACAGTTGGAACTGTGTCTCATGCTCCCGGTCACCTCCTTTCAACCAAAAAGATGGCTGCCATCATGAAATCAAACGTTTGCCTGTTCTTTTAAAACAGGGTGGGTAAGAGATTATAATACCTATCTATTTTAATTAACATAACTAATGTAACTTAATGACATGAATGTTTGTTTAGGCTGAAGTTCCTCTTTAACTACCTCCTGTGGTAAAATATTCCATATTTTAACTACTTTCACTGTAAAGAACCTGTTCCTAAATTAAGGGCAAAAACGTTTTCCTCCATGCACAGATGGCCTCAATTCACTAAGATCATGCTGGAGATAATAAGGCAAGAGAAAACTTACCTCCACACAGTAAGAGAGTTATCTTATCTCTTCATTCCTTACGTTACCTCTTCTGTAGTTAATTTGCCTCCTCTGTAGATCATTTACCTCCTCTGTAGTTATTTTCACATGCAGTTAATGAACAGCCTGTCTTTAACTCTGGAGTTATTTTAAGGATTAAAGAGTTAACTTAAAGACAGAAGAGTTAACTTTAGGTTTGCCTGAGGTAAAATGTTTCCTGAATACTACATGCCTTATCACCATGGTAACAACTCTAGAAGAGTTATTAAAGACAAGAGATAAGCTTAGTGAATTGAGGCCCGTGGCCTCAATTCACTAAGCTTATCTCCTGTCTTTAATAAGGTTTCTAGAGTTATCACCATGGTGATAAGGCATGTAGTATTCAGGAAACATTTTACCTCAGGCAAACCTAAAGTTAACTCTTCTATCCTTAAAATAACTTCAGAATTCTAAAGTTAAAGACAGGCTGTTAATTAACTGCGTGTGAAAATAACTACAGAGGAGGTAACTTAACTACAGGGGAGGTAACTTAAGGAATGGAGAGATAAGATAACTCTTTCACTGTGTGGAGGTAAGTTTACTCTTGCCTTATTATCTCCAGCATGATCTTAGTGAATTGAGGCCATGTCCCCAAGTCCTGTGCACAAGCCTAAGGACAAAAAGCTTGCCTGCCAAGCTTTTATATTGCCCTCTGATGTATTTATACATATTAATCAGATCTCCTCTAAGGCATCTTTTCTCCATACTCAATAAGCCCAGTTTATTTAACTTTTCCTGGTAAGTGAGACCTTCCATGCCTCTAATTAATGTTGTTGCTGGTCTCTGCACCTGCTGTAAAACTGCAATGTCCTTCCTGTAATGCGGTACCCAGAACTGTATTCCATATTCCAGGTGCGGCTTTACTAGAGAGCTTAGTAGGGGCAGAATCATGCTAGCATCTTACGATTTTATTTCCCCATTTTTTGCATCCCAAAATTGTATGCGCTTTAGCTGCAGCTGCTTGGCATTGAATAAGATAATTTAACTTGTTGTCAACCAGTACTTACAATTCCCTCTCCAAGTCTGGTGTACCCTCTTGGATAACCCAATATTGTTGTGCAGGCAGAGGCAGAGACCCTTCAGCGTATGTTCGATAAGTACGTGGGTCGGATACTGGAGTATAAGCAGCAGAACTGCAAGGAGCTCGTACCGCAAGAGGAGACCAGTGGGGTCATCTCGCTGTGCAAGCTGTACGAGTCTTTAGCCACGTCAGAGAACGGGGTGAGTCTTTTTATCATACTGTCCTTTTGTCTGTGCCAGCCAATGGGATTCCTCATCCCAGTCTTCTGTGCTGACATGGAGAATGAGGTGGAACATTGTGCAGGACATGTGTCATTCCTTACCCTGTTGTTCCTTCTGCTCCCCATCACAGGTGAACTCTGCAGACCAAGACAACTATAGCCGTATGGTAGAGCTCTGGTTCCTGTTCTGCCTCGTCTGGTCGGTCTGCGCCTCCGTGGATGAAGATGGGAGGAGGAAGATAGACAACTTTCTGAGGGAGATTGAAGGAAGCTTCCCCAATAAGGTAGCTGCACAGATAATGTGGTCAATAGGCTTGAAGTGTATAAAGTGTATATCCCAAAGTGTTTCCACCCAATGTCTGCTCCTGCTCTGAATTCCATACATTTCAAATGTCTCCGTTATTGGCTTACATATCATCAGAACACAACAAAGTATCTGTCTGGGAGGGTCTTCAAAAGACACCATAGATGCATGTAGTAGAATGTGGTAAATTATTCAGACTTCCCATTTTTTGTTATCCTAGTTTCAGCATCAGAAACACTTTCTATACCTACATATTGCTGTGTGTTGGTTTGTAGCTCCGCCCTACCATACTCCTATAGATTTCCACCCAGTGTTTCAAAATGATCGATTTCTTTCTGAAAGAAATCAATTTGGGAGTGATTTCCCACCACACACAGCACAACAGATTTTAGCAGGGAATCTATTGAAAATCAATCATACAGCATTGTTGCAGTGTTCGATGCAGTGCAGTGCTATAGGGCACTGATCTGACACCACTTCTGCCCCGCCCTCAATGCACCTAGATTTTACATCCTGTCCAATCAATACTTTAATCAATTTTGGGCCAAAATTGGAATTGGATCGATCGAACATTTTAAGGGAATTAATTCCCATCTGGTTTTGTTGTTGTTGAATAGGAAAATCGATGTGTGGAAAGAGGAAGCGTATCCCAAATGGGATGTCACTTGACAGGAAACTTGACAGGCAGCGTATTGGGCCAATCAAAGTGCGAGGATAATGTCCTCTAAAGTGACTGGACCCGCAGGGGCTCAGGGCAGGACGATTTGAGCTCTCGTCATTGCCAATTAGCAGGCATAAGTCCGTAGTGCTCGCTATGCTACTCTGATAAGGCAAGCTAGCTCTAATATGGCACGTTAACTCTGATAAGGCACGCTGAGCCTGCAGTAAGGAGAGCTATAGTGATAGTGTATCAACCCCTTTATGTGTTAACACACCCATAGAAAACTGACACAAAACTGACAGGACATGACTGGATGAAAATGTACAGATTTATGTGTGAACACATCCATTGAAACACATGCAAAACTGATGCCAACTGTCAGGACAGGACTGTACACCTTTTTATGTGTGAACCAAGCCTTAGTCATGTACAAGTGCTATTGTTAGTCACCGTATCAGCTGACAACATCTTCACAATAATGCTTAAAGTGAACCAGAGACGAAGCACCCTTGTGTATTTTACCATAGAAATCAGTGGGAACATTAGAGAAAACATTTACCATGCTCTCTGTTCCATCGTCTGTTATCTAGCTGAGATAAGAATCCCGGGCTGAGCATTGAGTCTGGCTTTGCTATAATGACTCAGCTATAATGATTCCTGAGCAAAGCCAGCAGGGGGCAGGCTTGGACTTGAAGACAGCAAAGAACACAGTCTCAGCTATAATTATTCTGTAGCAAAGCCAGACCGACTGCTTAGTCGGGATTCTTATCTTAGAGGTGATAACAGGCAAATTAAACAGAGAACAATGTAACAAAGAGCAGATTAGGTGTTTACTGTCATGTTCCCACTGATTTATAAGGTAAAATACATGAGGTTGCTTCATCTCTGGTTCTCTTTAAAACCCCTTCGCCTCAACAGGTTGCTAAATGCATTCGGTATGGGGAAAGGCTTTCCAAAATGATTAAGGATGGGTACTGCAGACCATTACTTCTGATCTATACAAGTCTGAAAGGATAGAACTGAAGTAAAGGCTTGATAAACAGGACAGCATTGCTGTCAGCTGAACCTGCTTCCATTTTATATTTGGCATCTGCTCACACTACAGCACTGTTTTGTAGAGCCATCTCAGGGGGATTGGTAGATGCTGATAAGCTCCTATCCATTCATACTTCATCATATGCCATTACATACCACCGTCCGTAAAGAAACATACATCATTTATCTCCATATCACATCTCTCTAGCATTTTTTAATATGTTAAACAGAAAGTAGATTATAAGTAGGTTTCTTCTTTTTTTTTTATCCTTTAATGCTGTTTTGTCTCCTTTGATTGCAGGACACGGTCTATGAGTATTTTGTAGACCCAAAATCAAAGAACTGGATGAACTTTGAGGACAGACTACCCAAAGGATGGAGAATCCCACCCAAGTAAGTTTTTGGAAAACATCGGAACACAATCATTGTCCCAGTCAGAAATTGCCAATGATCCCGGGATGAAGTAAAGAAATAGGCACATTTATTTCAGGTGGTTCAAGCTTTAAATTTCCAGAACATCTCCGTGATGTTGCCCTCTCCGTACAATCAGAACAATTAAAAATTCCATGATGTTTGGCAGGGATGCTGGGAGGTGTGCAGTAGAACTGTTATGAACCCATGCAATGCAACAAGTGCAGAGCATAAGAATTGCATGGAGTGTGGTTGTCACTGATATGGAAATACTGAGAACAAACCAGGATGATGTTTTTAAAGGTTTATTTGTGAGAATTGCAATATATAAATACACACACACACACACACACACACACACACATACATGTGGATAATGCAATACTGGCAACACAAGTGAACTGTACAAGAATTTGTATGCAAAGGATACAGGAGGAGATTATCCCAACCCAATTTGTATATACAAGTGCTCCCTGCATATACTGGGATATGCAGAGCAACCAGTGTATATACACAAGATCTGTGTGCACACAATCCCTAACCCCGCTTAGTAAGTATGTACAACCTATTTACAAATATATACACGGAGCATATGACCAGGCAATATAAACAGACAAACAGCAGGCAGTATGGATAGTCAGACAGGCAAGGGTCAATATCAGAGAACAAACGCAGTACAAATAAATCGCAAGGCAAAGGATCGTCAGGAAAAGCAAAAGTCATACAAGGTAAGCAGATAAGATACACAGGACCGAGGTAACAAGAACAGGATGGGCTAGCACTCAGGCTAAATAGCAACGATGAACTAGCAAAGCTTGATTCTCAGATGCTGGCTTATATCCTGTGCAGAGGAATCAGGTGATGCGGATTTCCTCTCCTTAGCAATGTCCAGGTAATGCAGTTCTTGAGGAGGTTTGCCCCCTGCTGGTAAAATAGGAGGAACCACATGAGTATTACCAAAGTCTTATGAAGACAGTGGAGACCTCTGCTGATGACTAGAGGAAGTCCATGTAACAAGTCACCAGCAGATATGGATCGTAACATTACCCCCCCCTTAACCTCCCTGGCGTTCTATTTCCCCAGGATTTCCGTGCAAGAAGTGGTTCAATTAATTTCCAATCATTTTAAACTTCTTTTTCTTTTTGCAATCATTTTTTTTTATTTGGTCGGGATCCCCCTTCTGGGGGGGGGGGGGGGGGGGGTGTCCCTGTTCTTTTTAGGCTGTTGGTGGCCTTTGGGGACCCCCCCTTCTGGGCAGGGAGGGGGGCCCTGTCCTTTGCAGGCTGTGGGGTGTCCCCATTCTATGCTGGCTGGTAGTGACCCCCCTTCTGGGCAGGGAGGGGGGCCCTGTCCTTTGCGGGCTGTGGGGTGTCCCCATTCTATGCTGGCTGGTAGTGGCCGGTGGGGACCCCCCTTCTGGGCAGGGAGGGGGGCCCTGTCCTTTGCAGGCTGTGGGGTGTCCCCATTCTATGCTGGCTGGTAGTGGCCGGTGGGGACCCCCCTTCTGGGCAGGGAGGGGGGCCCTGTCCTTTGCAGGCTGTGGGGTGTCCCCATTCTATGCTGGCTGGTAGTGGCCGGTGGGGACCCCCCTTCTGGGCGGGGGGGGGGGGGTGTCCCCGTCCTTTGCGGGCTGTGGGTGGCCTTTCCCTCCCCCCTCCCATCCCCCATGCAAGCCCCCCCTTCCCCCTGAACCCCTTCCCTCGGTGTGAGTCCTGTTCTACTCACCCAGGCTGTCTCCAGCGGTGGCGGCGCAGAATCCCTTCTTCCTCCATCCCCGAAGTCTCATGCTCTGTGTAATTACCGCTACGAGGCTTGGTGACGTCACTGAGCCTCGTAGCAGTAACGTCACAGGCCGGGACTTCGGCGTTAGAGAAAGAAGGGATTCTGCTGGCGCCGCTGGAGACAGCCTGGTGAGTAGAACAGGACTCACACCGAGGGAAGGGGTTCAGGGGGAAGGGGGGGCTTGCATGGGGGATGGGAGGGGGGAGGGAAAGGCCACCCACAGCCCGCAAAGGACGGGGACACCCCCCCCCCCTCCGCCCAGAAGGGGGGTCCCCGCCGGCCACCCACAGCCTACAAAGGACCAGGACACCCTCCCGCCCAGAAGGGGGGTCCCCGCCGGCCACTACCAGCCAGCATAGAACGGGACACCCCCCCCTTGCTGCACAGAGGGGAACCCCGCCGGCCACTACCAGCCCGCATAGGGAATCCCCCTGCACAGAGTGGACACCCGTCCGCACACATAGGGGGAATCCTTGCACGCAGCACATTCTCTGCCCCGCCAGCTGCACAGGGATTCCCCAGGGTGGCTGGATGCTTGTTCTGTATGCTGGGGGTAGCACAGATCGCTACCCACAGCGTGCAGTCAGGCATCCAGCCATCCTGGGGAATCCCTCTGATGAGGGAAAATTGCAGCGGGCGGTGCAGAGAAACAGGAAATCTCCCTGGCGGGATTGACGAGCTCAGCTCGTCCAAAACACTTTCAGCAAGTTTTTGCTGGACGAGCTGAGCTCGTCCAGAACGCTAGGGAGGTTAAGGAGTGGCCTCAGGACGCTCCACTTGACCACAAACTCACATCCACCGGGGTCCCAAGAGACACTTGGCAAAAAGGCTGGCAGCAGACTTGATGTGTACCTGAACAGACCAGGCAGCAGACTACAGTGGATCAGGACACACCACCAGCAAGATGCCAAACTAGAAGTCACCAGGGAAGAGAGCACACTGAGTGGTAGGCTGGAGAACACCAAGCAAAGCAGACAATTGAAAGCCAACAGAAAATGCAGCAGGCCATGATCAAAGAAAGTATCAGACTGGATGTCCTCATCAGGAGCAAGAGACTGGATGTCCTCATCAGGAGCAAGAGACTGGATGTCCTCATCAGGAGCAAGAGACTGGATGTCATCAGGAGCAAGAGACTGGATGTCATCAGGAGCAAGAGACTGGATGTCATCAGGAGCAAGAGACTGGATGTCATCAGGAGCAAGAGACTGGATGTCATCAGGAACAAGAGACTGGATGTCATCAGGAACAAGAGACTGGATGTCATCAGGAACAAGAGACTGGATGTCATCAGGAACAAGAGACTGGATGTCATTATCAGGAACAGCAGACTGAAAGCCATCAGGAGCAGCAGACTGGAAGCCATCAGGAGCAGCAGACTGGAAGCCATACTGGAAGAAGCCATACTGGAAGCCATCAGGAACGGCAGACTGGAAGCCATCAGGAACGGCAGACTGGAAGCCATCAGGAACGGCAGACTGGAAGCCATCAGGAACGGCAGACTGGAAGCCATCAGGAACGGCAGACTGGAAGCCATCAGGAACGGCAGACTGGAAGCCATCAGGAACGGCAGACTGGAAGCCATCAGGAACGGCAGACTGGAAGCCATCAGGAACGGCAGACTGGAAGCCATCAGGAGCGGCAGACTGAAAGCCATCAGGAGCGGCAGACTGAAAGCCATCAGGAGCGGCAGACTGGAAGCCATCAGGAACGGCAGACTGGAAGCCATCAGGAACGGCAGACTGGAAGCCATCACAGGGAACAGAGGATTGAACACCATCACAGGGAGTAACAAATTGAAAGTCATTCACCAGTAAGACAGGTATGACAGCAGATTGGATGATTCCGGGTAAACGTTTGTAAGGCTTGGCAACAGTTTGTGAATGCAGAGTATCCAGAGGAGCCTGTGAAGGCTGAGTGCCAGACATGTTTGAAGAGTTCAGGACCTCAGCAGGAATCTGTGGGAACAGTTTACCTGCAAGAGCCTGAGGTGCCTGAACCTCAGCTGGTATCTGTGAGAGTTGGACATCAGTGGGGATCTGTGAGAATTCTGTGTCAGCCATTGGTGGAGAGTTCAGGGCCTCAGCTGGAGTCTGTGGAAATGGGGTGACAGCAGGAGCCTGAGGTGCCTGAACCTCAGCTGGTATCTGTGAGAGTTGGACATCAGTGGGGATCTGTGAGAATTCTGTGTCAGCTATTGGTGGAGAGTTCAGGGCCTCAGCTGGAGTCTGTGGAAATGGGGTGACAGCAGGAGCCTGAGGTGCCTGAACCTCAGCTGGTATCTGTGAGAGTTGGACATCAGTGGGGATCTGTGAGAATTCTGTGTCAGCCATTGGTGGAGAGTTCAGGGCCTCAGCTGGAGTCTGCGGAAATGGGGTGACAGCAGGAGCCTGAGGTGCCTGAACCTCAGCTGGTATCTGAGAGGACTGGACAACAGTGAGAATGTGTGGTAACCGAGTTTCAGACATCTGTGCAGGTTGAACTTCAGCATAAGTCTGAGCTCTAACAGAAGTAGAAGGGCAATGGGCATCAGCAAAAACTCGAGAGAGCTGGACCTTTGGCTGAGCATCTGGCTGGACCACTGTCTGCATAGCTGGCAGGACCTTCGGCAGAGTAATTAGCTGAACCTCAGATGGAGCAACTGGCAGACTTATTGATCGAGCACCTGGCTGGGCCTTTGGCTGAGCTGTGGAGTATGATCTTGCTGGGACAGCAGACTGACATTCCGCCGGAGTAGCTGGCAGGAGGAGATCTGCTGAGATGTCTGGAGGACCCACTGCCAAACCTTCTGAGAGAGGAAACATGGGACTGACAGACATGGGTACTGCTAAAGCTTCAGACATAGACTTTGCTGAGCTGACTGGCACAGGCAGGGCAGAGGTGGCTGGCACAGGCAGGGCAGAGGTGGCTGGCACAGGCAGGGCAGAGGTGGCTGGCACAGGCAGGGCAGAGGTGGCTGGCACAGGCAGGGCAGAGGTGGCTGGCACAGGCAGGGCAGAGGTGGCTGGCACAGGCAGGGCAGAGGTGGCTGGCACAGGCAGGGCAGAGGTGGCTGGCACAGGCAGGGCAGAGGTGGCTGGCACAGGCAGGGCAGAGGTGGCTGGCACAGGCAGGGCAGAGGAGGCTGGCACAGGCAGGGCAGAGGAGGCTGGCACAGGCAGGGCTGAGGTGGCTGGCACAGGCAGGGCAGAGGTGGCTGGCACAGGCAGGGCAGAGGTGGCTGGCACAGGCAGGGCAGAGGTGGCTGGCACAGGCAGGGCAGAGGTGGCTGGCACAGGCAGGGCAGAGGTGGCTGGCACAGGCAGGGCAGAGGTGGCTTCTGTTGATGATTGCATGAGTAAGATGGAAGCTGTAGAAAAATATTTGCGTTTAGTTTTTGTCTTTTGAACCAGTCTGGAGGCAGGAGTAAGTTTGCAAGAGTCTATGTATTTGTTTGCTGGGCGCTGGAATGACCAGGGTGTAGATCTGATAGCAGTCTGCAAAGGAACAGTTTTCTTTTTAATCACAGGTGTAGGCAATTCAATGTCTCTGGGGCGGTTTCTAACTGCTGCAGGTTGTGAGTTATGGACAGGATTTAAGGTAGGTAAAGGGTTAACAGAGGAGAGATCAGAAGAGAAATGGAGAGACAGAATCCTTTGCCAGGCGATTATCAAAGCAGAAGCAGATTCAAGATTGCACAGTCTATGGTCAATCAATGACTGAGTAGCACATATGCATGCATTCACATATTGTTCATTTTTCATAGTGAAATCATGAAAAAACCCATTCTCATCTCTCTTTAAATATGCAAATAAATGATCAATCTGATAGCAATCAAATACTGGGTCAAAGTTAACTTGTTTCTTAAAAGGTGAAGAAACAAACTTACTGCTGGGTCTAACAGGGTTAATATGGTTCACTGGATGCTGTGCATACTGATTACCAAGCAAAATCTTCTCCCATGAATCAATTAGAGGAAACACATAATCTTGCCTGCACATACCCTTATCAACCAAATCTGTTACAGATTTAATGCATGCAATCAAAAAATTACCATCTTTAGCGGTGTAATATTCAAAAAATGATTCCCTATCATCCTTTAACGTATTTATAGCACACTCAACCCCCCATAAATCAAATGGGGGATCCCAGTCACTTTTAATGGGGCCTGATAAGTCACCTGGAACATGGATAGTGGAATAACCTGGTGATACCTGATCTCTCCCTGTTAGTAAATTGTTGCCTGTAGCAGGCGCTGGCGGTTGGGAAAACTGAAAGCAGGAGGGAAAATAACCGATTGAACGGGGTTGGGCTTTAGCACGACATTCCTGCAATACAGACAAGAAATCTCCCAGTTCATGAGGAGGAAAGATTCCTTTTCTGATGCAGGACTGAACCTGTGAGATTTGCTGATTCAAATCATCATAGGTGTCATCAGCAAACATATGATAACAGAGTTTTTTTTCATTTCTTGCTATGGTAGCGAATTCAAGAAGTTGCTCTGTAGTCATTTCCATCATGACGGAAACAGAGGTGCTTCAGTATTTCCAAGTGACAATGTATGGCTAGTTCATCTGTTATGAACCCATGCAATGCAACAAGTGCAGAGCATAAGAATTGCATGGAGTGTGGTTGTCACTGATATGGAAATACTGAGAACAAACCAGGATGATGTTTTTAAAGGTTTATTTGTGAGAATTGCAATATATAAATACACACACACACACACACACACACATACATGTGGATAATGCAATACTGGCAACACAAGTGAACTGTACAAGAATTTGTATGCAAAGGATACAGGAGGAGATTATCCCAACCCAATTTGTATATACAAGTGCTCCCTGCATATACTGGGATATGCAGAGCAACCAGTGTATATACACAAGATCTGTGTGCACACAATCCCTAACCCCGCTTAGTAAGTATGTACAACCTATTTACAAATATATACACGGAGCATATGACCAGGCAATATAAACAGACAAACAGCAGGCAGTATGGATAGTCAGACAGGCAAGGGTCAATATCAGAGAACAAACGCAGTACAAATAAATCGCAAGGCAAAGGATCGTCAGGAAAAGCAAAAGTCATACAAGGTAAGCAGATAAGATACACAGGACCGAGGTAACAAGAACAGGATGGGCTAGCACTCAGGCTAAATAGCAACGATGAACTAGCAAAGCTTGATTCTCAGATGCTGGCTTATATCCTGTGCAGAGGAATCAGGTGATGCGGATTTCCTCTCCTTAGCAATGTCCAGGTAATGCAGTTCTTGAGGAGGTTTGCCCCCTGCTGGTAAAATAGGAGGAACCACATGAGTATTACCAAAGTCTTATGAAGACAGTGGAGACCTCTGCTGATGACTAGAGGAAGTCCATGTAACAAGTCACCAGCAGATATGGATCGTAACAAGAACAGGAAAGAACTGATGCTCTGGGAGTCTTGTTCCACCATAAAGCAGTGAACTAGGCAAGCAAAGCAAATCTGCACAGTGTTGGCAGTTCCAGATAGATGAATTGGAAACACTGAGCAGTGTGTCACTACAAGAAACCCAACGCACATAGCGCCACTGGGTGTTTCCTCATGGGTTCCATGAATAAGCATCAGTAGACAGGAAGCTTATATATATCACTAGCTATCACCTGTTGCTCATTGGTTTAAGTAAATCTACTTGGCATTACCACTTGTGTGCAGGCCCGGATTTCTGCAAAGGCCACAAAGGCCATGGCCTAGGGCGATAAAATCAGATAAGATCAGAAGGGCGGCAGGACTTGGAGAGAGAAGAGGTCATATGTCAAAGTAAATCATCTCTTCTGTTCCCGCAGCAGAGCCAGCCAGCACCCTGCTCTGCACTAATAGATGAATTCCAGAGTTCCCCAATCCCTGCACCTCTCACTTCCTGATGTGTTATAACAATCAGGATCAATCATAACTGTCACCTGATGATCCAATTATCTTTATGATCGACATACAGTACAAGTGGATGTGAGAAATACCAGGAATTTACATTACAAAGCAGATACAACTAAGTTCCAATGAGTTCTAATGTAGGCATTCACAAACAATTCTGCTAGTTTCTTCACCTTCTCTTGCACAGCTGTGACACTGACCCCAGCAGTTGTAAATTACACTTTCTTATCTAGGCCTAATTTATTGCTTTTTTTTTTCTTCCTAGCCAGTGATCTAGTCTCTGCTTCAGTTAACTCTTTCCTGACTCATTTTCTGTCCTTCAGCTCCGACCATCTATGAGAACTGCTGCAGCCTTAAATAAAAATGCAGTATGCTTCCCTTTCATTGCTAAACTGTCACTGTCACCTGAGCTGTTGCTACCTCTATGCTAGTGTTTATGGTTTGGCATCCTTCTGCTTTCCTGTAGCAGCAGAACATTGTACCATCTTAGCCATCAGCAAAAGCAGAGAGTTTTGAATCGGGATGATACCATTTATTGGCTTAAAAGAAAAAGAGTAAGCTTTCTGCTAATAAGCCTTCTTCAGACTTTGTTCCTGTATACTGCCAATATGTTAGAGCACACTGCCATATGTACATTCAGCATTCAAAAGAGATACGTAGATTTTTCAGCAAATATAAATAAATGTCATTCAGATGCTTTAAAGTGGAGCTGAACTCTTGCACAGGACAGAAGGAAACCATGCAGAGACATGCACCATGTATGTATTTAGAGAGCCTTTTGAATTCTTCCACATCTGTGTCTAAATCACAAGTTGTAATTTGATATCTTCCCTGTGTCACCTGACTGCCACAGCATATAAGCTTATTTTAAAGCACAAGATGTTAATATATTTGCTTCCATGAAAGTAGGAATTAGACACGCTGCCGATTTATTGCAGGATTTGTATCAGCTGTAACAAAGAAATGTTTTTCTCTAAAGGTTATGTTGTTGCATATCGTTTAGAGCAGAGAGGAAGTTCTGAGTTCAGGTCCACTCTAATTACAACAGAACATCCAAAGTGGGTCTTGACAGGATGTTTGCTGCTTACCTGTTCTCTGTTTTGGATGGGCTTCTCTCCATTGCACTGCCTTGCCGCCTGATTGTGGCTCCGACTGCAGCCAGTCACACAGAGTACAAAGAAGCAGCGCATGCTCTGGTCACTCGCGCTCCTTGTAATTTCTTGCTCCTGCCCAGATGTGCACAGCAACCGAGGCCGGTACAGTGTTATGTATTCTTGACAAGTACTGGTCATACATCACCGTAATTTCTCAAGTATGCATTCCCAGAAAACTATCGGCTGCTGTTCACATTCGAGCAGGAGCGCAAATTACAAGAATCGTGAGAGGACAGAGCATCCACTGATTCTTTGTTCAACGAGGGACACAGCAGCACAACTGAAATTAGCCCATTCAAACCAGTGATCGCTAGTCAGATAGTTGGACAGAATGTTTTTTGGTGCTGGTGGCTGGGGGGGGGGGGGGGGCGCTTGGTGACAGCAGGCCTAGGGCACTGGTAAGTACAAATCCGGCCCTGCTTGTGTGCAAATTCTTCTTTGGAATCCTGGGAATTGTAGTCAAGCGACTATTGATTTTCTTTCATTGGTGATCACATGGTCATACATCATTGACCCCACCCACCAAATGAAATCAGAGATGAGAGGAAGCAGGCTGTATTGCAGTGGAAGTACATTTGGCCCCCTTAAGAGGTATTATGTCATCCACTTTGGTTTGTTACACTGTTCATAACCACTTATCATGCTGATTTTGACTTGTCCAATGTTAGGTTTGGTTGGGCAGATTTTTTTAATATATGGATTATGGCTGTGTGATGTCTTTGTGCCAATCTGTGCCCTTCTGTTATGATCTCTCCTCACAGCGCCCCATTCTACAAGATTATGGTACCAACTGTGGACACAGTGCGCTACCAGTTCATCGTGAACGCTCTGGTGACGCACCAGTACCCAGTCCTCCTGGTGGGTCCGGTGGGCACCGGGAAAACCTCCATCGCCCAAAGTGTTCTCCAGTCCTTGGATGCCAACAAGTGGGCACTGCTGACCGTTAACATGTCGGCACAGGTAACCAATTAAAGCATTGAACAAAATTGGAAAAAATTAATGAAAGAGGTATTGTGTATGGCATTGTCAATTGTGGGGAACTAACGCAATTCAAAAACATCAAGAACTTAAAGTGTACCTGTAGGGTAAAAAGTGTCCCATTTAGATACTAACTCAGTAGACTCTGGCTCAGGGGCCAAATGCGGCCCGCCAAGCCATTTCTAGTGGCTCCCAAAGCTCGCTGCAGTTGTTAATTCCATGCGGCCTGCAGTTCAGACTTATTCAAAAACCTGCACATAAGTTATGAGGCAGCATTCTGAGTTCAAATGTACACCTTGATAAAACCCTCCACAGCCAATCTTGAGTTTCCAGTACAAAAAATGGTCATACATGAGGGCTTGCGCTGTTTTGTCTCCTCAGACTAGTTCCAACAACGTGCAGAACATCATCGAGAGTCGTGTGGAGAAAAGGACAAAAGGTGTTTATGTTCCTGCAGGAGGCAAACAACTTCTTACCTTCATGGATGACCTCAACATGCCAGCTAAAGACACATTTGGATCACAGCCCCCTCTGGAACTTCTGCGTCTCTGGATTGACTACGGTTTCTGGTATGACCGACACAATCAGACCATCAAATACGTCA
The DNA here is from genome assembly GCF_040937935.1 of Hyperolius riggenbachi. Lineage (NCBI taxonomy): Eukaryota > Metazoa > Chordata > Amphibia > Anura > Hyperoliidae > Hyperolius > Hyperolius riggenbachi. The sequence continues at coordinate 34,977,909 of NC_090648.1, forward strand.
AGGTGAGGATCCATGAAATTTAGATGAGTACTGTTATTCAGTGGTCCTTTCTGCTTCACCAGGATCTTCTCCTCTGCGTTCCTCCTCTTAAAAATCTAAAAAGTCATCTATTTTTATGTTCATACGCTTTCTTATTTTCTTTACTTTGCTCTTCCTAGGACATGTTCCTCATGGCAGCAATGGGTCCGCCTGGAGGTGGAAGAACGGCTATTTCTGGACGTCTTCAAAGTCGATTCAACCTGATTAATATGACGTTTCCGTCTGTGAGTCAATAGTTTCGTATTCAACAATGATTTGATGTTCACCATTGTAGAGCTAACTACCCAAGTTCCTGAAATGATTTACGTTCTCCATTAGCTACAAAAGCATTACAATTTTTGGTGATGGTCAACTTGACAAGTTGACCATCATAGTTGGTCTGACAAAGGTGGTGTCTACTTGTTTTTTTCCAGGAATCTCAGATTAAGAGAATTTTTGGGACGATGATGAGCCAGAAGCTGCAGGATTTTGAGGAGGAGGTGAAACCGGTCGGCGATATAATCACACAGGCTACTATAGAGCTGTATAATGCCGTAACCCAGAGATTTCTGCCTACCCCGGCCAAAATCCACTACCTGTTTAACCTCAGGGACATCTCTAAGGTGAGGAGCCTTAATCGTCTGCTGGAGACCAAACTAATTAACAAAATTCATGGAAACCGAATCTTGTTCATTCAAGGAGATGTGGTAGAAAAATGCGGAAACATTTTTGCGGCATGGGTTGAATGTTTTGTTTCAAAAAGATGAGAAAGTCCAGAGGTAGTGCCTCTGTCTGTGAAGCATGAGGTAATGAGTTCCACTCCCTGTGGGAAAAAGAAAAAAAAGTAATGACAGCATTAAAAAAATAATTGTCTATTGTTGATGATTTTATGATGTGTGATATAACACTCAGTTCCAACATTTGTTCCTTTTCTTGTTCATAATTTGTGTACTATGTGCTATTTGTAATAGTCCTTTTTTTTTTCAATATGTACGCTTTAAAAAGTGAAAAAATAATATTTTATGACCTGTCACCTCTTCACCCCTCCCAGGTGTTCCAAGGCATGTTGCGTGCGCACCGTGACCTCCATGACACCAAGCAGAGCATCTCCAGACTCTGGGTACACGAATGCTTCAGGTATAGCGCCCTCACCTGCACTAGTATATACATTACGTGTTCTCAGGGGGTACCGTGTTCTCAGCGGGCACCCCCAGCAAAGCTCACAGTTAAATACTACCATAGTCATAGTTTAATGTCCTACTATATAAGTATGTGTATATATATAGCACTGACATCTACTGCAGCATTTTACAGAGTACATAGTCATGTCACTGACTGTCCTCAGAGGAGCTCACACTCCAATCCTTATCATAGTCTAATGTCCTACCATATTATTATTATTATTATGTATTTATATAGCACTGACATCTCCTGCAGCACATTACAGAGTACATAGTCATGTCACTGACTGTCCTCAGAGGAGCTCACACTCCAATCCTTACCATAGTCATAGTCTGATGTCCTACCATATTATTATTATTATGTATTTATATAGCACTGACATCTTCTGCAGCACTTTACAGAGTACATAGTCCTGTCACTGACTGTCCTCAGTGGAGCTCACAATCTAATCCATACCATAGTCATAGTCTAATGTCCTATCATATTAATATTATGTATTTATATTATTTATTGTATTTATAAAGCGCCAACATATTACGCAGCGCTAATAGCACTGACATCTCCTGCAGCGCTGTACAGATTACATAGTCATGTCACTGACTGTCCTCAGTGGAGCTCACAATCTAATCCTACCATAGTCATAGTTTAATGTCCGACCATATTATTATTATTATGTACATGTATAGCACTGACGTCTTCTGCAGCACTGTGCAGAGTACATAGTCATGTCACTGACTGTCCTCAGAGGAGCTCACAATCTAATCCTACCATAGTCATAGTCTATTGTCCGACCATATTATTATTATTATGTATTTATATTGCACTGGCATCTTCTAGAGCACATTACAGAGTACCTAGTCATGTCACTGACTGTCCTCAGAGGAGCTTACAGTCTAATCCTTACTATAGTCCTAGTCTCATGTCCTAGCATAGTATAAGGACAATTTTGAAGGAACCTAATACCATATCTGTATGCTGAGATGTGGGTAGAGACCTAGAGAGCATACAACCTCCATCTCCCTGCATATAATAATAATATTATCTGTAATCCTGCACATCTCTCCTGTAGAGTCTTCTCTGACCGCCTGGTGAACTCTGCAGACACAGAAGCTTTTATTGGGATCCTGAGTGAGAAGCTGGGCTCTCTGTTCGACCTGACGTACCACAACCTGTGTCCCAGCAAAAGCCCACCAGTGTTTGGTAGGTCATCATAACACAGCTATAAAAATACTGTTTATTTCAGTATTCTGTTTCAAAGAGGCACTTAAAGAGGAACTCCATTGAAAATAATGTAATAAAAAAGTGACAGGAACGCGTAGAAGGAGAGGCATGACCAGGCCTGAAGAGGTGTAGTGAGCCTGTCGGACGAAAACTAAACTAGCTTTTCAGGAGGATCTGAGAGTGACTGCAAAGACACGGAACAGCTGCAGCGGGCTGGTAGAAGCCCCAGGTGAGTAAAACAGATGTTTTTTTCCAGGCTTAAGGATCCCTTTAAGGCCTTGTACACACATACAAGAAGAGTACTGTCGCCCAAAGGGATAGTTAGGGCTTAGCACTGTAGAGATGCATCTCTAGGCTACAGAGATTCAGTAAGATGTAGTGCTCTGTACAGATTATGTGAGATTTGATTATTTAGATAAATTCACGGAGGTGCGATACTGTACAAAGATTCACTGAGATGGGATACTGTACAGAGATTCACTGAGATGGGATACTGTACAGAGATTCACTGAGATGGGATACTGTACAGAGATTCACTGAGGTGCGATACTGTACAAAGGTTCACTGAGATGGGATACTGTACAAAGGTTCACTGAGATGGGATACTGTACAAAGGTTCACTGAGATGGGATACTGTACAAAGGTTCACTGAGATGGGATATTGTACAGAGATTCACTGAGATTGGATACTGTACAAAGATTCATTGAGATGGGATACTGTACAAAGATTCACTGAGAAGGGATACTGTACAGAGATTCACTGAGATGGGATACTGTACAGGGATTCACTGAGATGGGATACTGTACAGGGATTCACTGAGATGGGATACTGTACAGGGATTCACTGAGATGGGACACTGCACAGAGATTCACTGAGATGGGATACTGTACAGAGATTCACTGAGATGGGATACTGTACAGAGATTCACTGAGATGGGATACTGTACAGGGATTCACTGAGATGGGATACTGCACATAGATTCACTGAGATGGGATACTGTACAGAGATTCACTGAAGTGGGATACTGAGATGGGATACTGTACAGAGATTCACTGAGATTGGATACTGTACAAAGATTCATTGAGATGGCATACTGTACAAAGATTCACTGAGAAGGGATACTGTACAGAGATTCACTAAGATGGGATACTGTGCAGGGATTCACTGAGATGGGATACTATACAGGGATTCACTGAGATGGGATACTGTACAGAGATTCACTGAGATGGGATACTGTACAGAGATTCACTAAGATGGGATACTGTACAGAGGTTCACTGAGATGGGATACTGTACAGAGGTTCACTGAGATGGGATACTGTACAGAGATTCACTAAAGTGAGATACTGTACAGAGATTCACTGAAGTGGGATACTGAGATGGGATACTGTACAGAATTTCACTGAGATGGGATACTGCGCAGAGATTCACTGAGATGGTATACTGTGCAGAAATTCACTGAGATGGGATACTGCGCAGAGATTCACTGAGATGAAATATTGCACAGATATTCACTGAGATGGGATATTACACAGAGATTCATTGATATGGGATACTGTACAGAGATTCACTGAGATGGGATACTGTACAGAGATTCACTGAGATGGGATACTGTACAGAGATTCACTGAGATGGGATACTGTACAGAGATTCACTGAGATGGGATATTGCACAGAGATTCGCTGAGATGGGATACTGTACAGAGATTCACTGAGATGGGATACTGTGCAGAGATTCACTGAGATGGGATACTGTACAGATATTCACTGAAATGGAATGCTGTGCAGAGATTCACTGAGGTAAGATACTGTACAGAGATTCACTGAGATGGGATACTGTGCAGAGATTCACTGAGATGGGATACTGTACAGAGATTCACTAAGATGGGATACTGTACAGAGATTCACTGAGATGGGCTACTGTACAGAGATTCACTGAGATGGGGTACTGTACAGGGATTCACTGAGATGGGATATTGCACAGAGATTCACTGAGATGGGATATTGCACAGAGATTCACTGAGATGGGATACTGTACAGAGATTCACTGAGATGGGATACTGTACAGAGATTCACTGAGATGGGATACTGTACAGAGATTCACTGAGATGGAATGCTGTGCAGAGATTCACTGAGATGGAATACTGTACAGAGATTCACTGAGGTGGGATACAGTACAGAGATTCACTGAGATGGGATACTGTACAGAGATTCACTGAGATGGGATATTGTACAGAGATTGACCAAGGTGGGGTACTTTACAGAGATTCACTGAGATGGGATACAGTACAGATATTCACTGAGATGGGATACAGTACAGAGATTCACTGAGATGGGATACTGTACAGAGATTCACTGAGATGGGATACTGTACAGAGATTCACTGAGGAGGGATACAGTACAGAGATTTACTGAGATGGGATACTGTACAGAGATTCACTGAGATGGGATACTGTACAGAGATTCACTGAGATGGGATACTGTACAGAGATTCACTGAGATGGGATATTGTACAGAGATTCACTGAGATGGGATACTGTACAGAGATTCACTGAGATGGGATACTGTACAGGGATTCACTGGGATGGAATTTTGTACAGAGATTCACTGAGATGGGATACTGTACAGAGATTCACTGAAGTGGGATACTGTACAGAGATTCACTGAGATGGGATGCTGTACAGAGATTCACTAAGATGGGATACTGTACAAAGATTCACTGAGATGGGATACTGTACAGAGATTCACTGAGATGGGATACTGTACAGAGATTCACTGAGATGGGATACTGTACAGAGATTCACTGAGATGGGATATTGTACAGAGATTCACTGAGATGGGATACTGTACAGGGATTCACTGGGATGGAATTTTGTACAGAGATTCACTGAGATGGGATACTGTACAGCAGAGGTGCCCACACTTTTTCGGCTTGTGAGCTACTTTTAAAAATTAGCAAGTCAAAGTGATCTACCTATATACAATTTTAGGAGCACCCTTCCATATACAGAATGGAAAATGTAGTGGGGTCGGGATCTACCATGAAGGCCTTCGCGATCTACCGGTAGATCGCGATCTACCTAATGGGCACCCCTGCTGTACAGAGATTCACTGAGATGGGATACTGTACAGAGATTCACTGAGATGGGATACTGTACAGAGTTTCACTTACATTTGATAAAGTATCACATCTCACTGAATCTTTACACAGCACTACATTTTATTGAGTAGTTAAGCTCAGTAAATGTATACTCCATCAAATTTGAGTCCATCTTTGGACAGTATTAGATCTTAGTGAATTTTCATACAGCAGCAAATCTCAATGAATCTCCATAGAGAACAAATCTCAGTGAATTCTGTGTGCTACAATCCTCAGTGCATGTATGAATGGACACAGGCACACTATTAATGATACCAAATCTGGACTCCCAGTTGCTACACACTTTCGGTCCAACGGACACAGCATGGATGATCTTCGTGTCACTGCCCTGAAGGGCGGCTTCAAAACGTCAAATGACCGATTATTAGCAGAAACAAAATTTATAAATTGGTTTAAAGCTGTGGAGAAGGGTTTGAATAAGGACAACAACTTTCTATATTGGTATGAGATTGATGATATTTGAACTGTCTCAGCCACTCTAGCTGAACTTGTGAACTAAGAATTTACGATACCTCTGGGTCAATCCTAATACCAGGTCTGTGAGCAATGGAGTAAACAAGGATCCTTATCTTACCCCATTTAGATGGTCTGTTTGAATTAAGGCATCTTAATGACGTATTTATGCTTGAAAAAAATATCTGTTTTCCCTTTTGATGTTGCATGTATATAAGCTGTCTGTACCACCAGCTTGCAAACTAACAGGATGTAAACCTGATGAAGGCTGCAAGGCCGAAAGCTTGTTTATTCTTATTCATTTGTAGTTAGCCAATAAATGGTATCATCCTGATTTAAAACTTCTTGCTATGTAAAGAAAACATTTTGATGAATCTTTCTGGAAAACCAACTCTTGGTGTCTAATCTCAGTGAATTTCTGTAGAGTGCTAAATCTCAATGAATCTCCTTAGGATACAAATCTCAGTGAATCCAGCACCACTGCACATGAACAGCCAACCTTATCAACAGGTTTTGTCTGTTATAGAGCGATATAAGACACTGGTGTAGAGGTGTAAGATTTAGGCATTTAAAGGTCACATATCCTCAAAAATTAATTTTCAGTTATCTTTTAAATGCTGAACATGTAATGTGGTGGATGAGTGATTTCACCAGGTTAGTGGTGATGTTTACCTCTTTTGTACCTCCTGTTAGTGTCTTCTTGTCTAATCTTCTGCTCATTGTCTCCCTCTGCAGGTGATTTCATGCGGGAGCCCCCTATATACGAGGACATTACTGACTTTGGTACTCTGAAGAAGTACATGATGAACCAACTACTTGAACAGAGCCAGCAGCCCGGAGCCTCAACCAAGAAACTCGTCCTGTTCACAGACGCCATCCAACATGGTGAGTTCCAATCAGTATACTAACCAACCCCATCAGAAGACAGCAAAAACCCCATCTGTGGAAACAGGATGGGACGTACTACTTGTGCTGCACCACAGGGTCCTGAATAACAGGGGCACACTTTTTACTCTCCACCTCTAGCTAAATTAAATGTGGGACAGGGCATTGGGCCGCGGAGAAACATTGTCTGCTACGGTCACCCAGTTCATCTTTTTTGCACCTTCAAACTGTTGTAAGGAGGGGGGAGCAGTTTATTTTTGCCCCAGGCCCTATTATAGCTAGAAACCACCCTAACTATAGTCACTGTACCTAGTACCCATAACAAGTATGATACATGTATTTACGCTGGCACTGCCGCTGCATAGCACTTTATTCAAAAATCATCAAAATTACAGCATGTCAATAAAATGGTCACAGCCACAGCCTGCGCTCTTCCACAAGTCGGACAGCCATAAGCATGTTGCCGAACTATGTAAAATTTTAGATTATGCCGTATTCAGAAGGAGCACAGCTTGGCCAGAGGATGATGGTGGAGTGTCCTAGGTTAGATTGTATTTTTATATATATTATCTTTGCATTCTAATGGTTCACTTGAAGGTTACAAGGTTTGGAGAGTGACAACTGTGTTTGGGAGGGGAATTCCAGATGAGGGGAGGGGCTTGTGAGAAGTCCTGTATATGTGAATGGGATTATTAATTATGCCTTAAAGAGACACTGAAGCGAAAAAAAAATATATGATATAATGAATTGGTTGTATACTATGAATAATTACTAGAAGATTAGCAGCAAAGAAAATATTCTCATACTTTTATTTTCAGGTATATAGTGTTTTTTCTAACATTGCATTATTCTATAATATGTGCACATTACACAACACTCAGCATTCAAAATGATTCTTTCAGAGCAGTCTGTGAAGTAATGACCTCTCCTCTGGCAGAGAAAAAGTAAACAGTTCACTTACAGTTGAGATAATAAAAGTCAGATAACAGCCCTCTCCACAACTAACTTAGTGGGAGAGCTTAAAGAGAACCCGAGGTGTGTTTAAAGAATGTTATCTGCATACAGAGGCTGGATCTGCCTATCCAGCCCAGCCTCTGTTGCTATCCCAAACCCCACTAAGGTCCCCCTGCACTCTGCAATCCCTCATAAATCACAGCCGTGCTGTGAGGCTGTGTTTACATCTGTAGTGTCAGTCTCAGCTGCTCCCCCGCCTCCTGCATAGCTCCGGTCCCTGCCCCCGTTCCTTCCCTCCAATCAGCAGGGAGGGAAGGGATGCAGGCGGGGACTGGAGTTCTGCAGGAGGCGGGGAGAGCAGCAGACTGACACTATAGAGATAAACACAGCCAGCTCTGACAAGCTGTTTGTCAGCAGCGTGGCTGTGATTTATGAGGGATTGCAGAGTGCAGGGGGACCTTAGGGGGGTTTGGGATAGCAACAGGGGCTGGGCTGTATAGGCAGATCCAGCCTCTGTATGCAGATAATATTCTTCAAACCCACCTCGGGTTCTCTTTAATGGCTTGTTTGCATAGAGATAACAACTGGAGTTTCTCAACTCTTCCTGTACTGGAAACAATTAGACTGATGTATCTCATCTTAATGTTTTATTTCTCAGGGCCCTTTTCCACTAGCAATCGCTAGCGTTCACGCTGAACGCTAGCGATTGCTGAATCGAAAAAGCTAAAAATTTACCGGCGATTTCCCGACGTTTGCGGCCGCGATTTTGCTATGCTATGCACTGCATAGCAAAATCGCGGCAAAAGTCGCTCCGCGGCGCGATCGCGATCAAGTAAAAAACGAATCGCGGTAGTGGAAATTACCTACCGCGATTCCTATGTTAAAAAGCAAACCGTAGCGATTTTAAAATCACTAGCGGTTTGCGGTTTTGCGATTAAGCAGTCACAAACGCCCTAGTGGAAAAGGGCCCTTAGCTGTACTACACATACAAATCATAATATCATAATTTTTTTTTCGCTTCAGTGTCTCTTTAATAATAGTCTAAAATATTTATGTTGAGTATGTGTGGAAGTAGCTGTATTAGTGTATGTATGTGCCACAATGTATTTATTGATACTAAATAGCATTGATAGGATATAGTAGTATCGATAGATACAATGCCTGTTTGCCTTTTATCACAATTGCTCGCTCTGCGTATGTTGAACACTCTGGTTTCTTGTCCGGTCGAGACCTGGTAGTAAGGTGGCCTATTTTGTTTTTATTCTTCTTCAGTGATCCGGATAGTCCGTGTCATCGGCCAGCCACGGGGAAACATGTTACTGGTTGGCATTGGTGGCAGTGGGCGTCAGAGCCTGGCAAAGCTGGCAGCTTATATTTGTGAGTACAAAGTCTTCCAGCTGGAAGTGACGCGAGGGTACCGCAGGCAGGAGTTTCGAGAAGGTGAGATAAGAGTGTGTTTCCTTTTTGCTGCCCAAATAATGGAGTCCTAATTTGTGTTTGTTTATCATCAGTGATCATGATTACGTGATATGTCTTTCGCTATTCCATTTCTCTACCCCCCCCCCCCCCCCCTTCACGCCCCAATGTGCTCCTCACCTATCTCTATTCTCTTTAGACATTAAGAAGCTGTACCGGCTCGCGGGTGTAGATGGCCGCCCCTCTGTCTTCCTCCTGACGGACACTCAGATTACAGATGAGTCTTTCTTGGAAGACGTCAACAACATCCTGAGCTCTGGAGAGGTTCCCAACCTGTATAAAGCAGACGAGTTTGAGGAGGTGAGCTTTGATCATGTTTCTACTCTGGTTTCTTGGCCAAGCTCATCTATTTTCTGGTGCATCAGTAGATCTGGCACATCAGTAGGAATAGGCTTTTTTTTCTGTAAAAAGGGAAATGATTGGTCAATGCTGGCATACGATGGTGATTATTTATGTCCATTGAGGGAGACTACCCTGGTTAGATCTTGCCTTTTGGTTGCTAGTGGCCCTCAGACTGGATTGTGTGAGAACACTATAAAGGTGGCCACTAACGATTCTTCGTATGAACAATTGGAAATGATCGTTTGGGACCCCTAATGCACAAAAATCTCCTTGTGTCTACACTGGCACCTACCAGGTAATTTGGGCACAGGAGTTGCTGAACTCTGGTGGTAAGCAATAAAATAATATAGGCACCAGACATCTGGGGAGCTAGCAGGTATTGGGCACTGGAGGGCAGTAATTAAGCTAGTGCCTGGCTATAGCACGTGCTGACAAAGTAATTTGGGTAAGCGAACAACGGAAGGAGTAGCAGTAGTGAAGGTGGCGCGGACATTGGCTGTTTTTTTGTGATTGGGCGGGATCTTAGGGTTAGCCATCAGAAGAGGGAGGGCTCGAGTGAGGATAGGGTTAGGTTTAGTGATAATTATCAGCAAATTGTGTGGTGGGGATGGGTCGGTTAGGGTTTGACATTGGTTGAGGTAGGGGCTCGTGTGAGAATAGGGTTAGATTTAACACTACACAGTGGTAAAATATTGTTAAAAATCACCCATATTGTATGGAATTACCTTTGCCTATTAGTAGAATATCAGTAATTTTCCGATATTCTACTACAGGCTATCTCTGGCACCCAAATACCTGCACCGCCCTTTTGAAAAATGTACCTTAACGTTGGATCAACGTTCACCTGGAAATTGATGCCACTGCCCTCCTCCTCAGTACTTTGCACCAGCTGACCCCTCTTCTTTGTCTTTGCTGCACTAGATACGCACCATTCTACAAGAGAAGGCCAAAGAGGAAAATATCGCTGACACGCCGGAGAGCCTCTTTAACTTCCTTATTGAGAGAGTGCGGAACAACCTGCACATTGTCCTGTGTATGAGCCCCGTGGGAGACCCCTTCAGGTGAGGAGTGTTTGTTCATCACAGGGGGCGATTCATTTGCTCTATCAAAATGGTCCTTCAAGAGAATTAGTGAGGAAACGTGTGACTGATTGGATCAGGTGATTCATTTCTAAGCCCCTGATTGGCTTATCGTATTCATGTCTCACTTCTGCTTTCTGTCTAGGCAAAAAAATAAACGTCAGACATGATGACATCTTACCCAGCCAGTTAGAGAAATCGATCACTCGATCAGACTAAGCCCTTGTTTCTCCATGAAGTCTCATTGCAAGGAAATCTCTCCTAACCCTCTTTTATAAAGCTCTCCATAAGTTGTCACCTCCACACATTCCCTCACTAATTGCCATGCACCATCCCACATGGAACCTTCGGTCCTCCTATGAAAACCTCCTGTCCTCTAGTTTGGGCACTTTCTTACTGCTTCCAAGATTTCTCACAAGCTTCACCTTTCCTTTTGAACGCTCTTCCATATATTACATAGTTACATAGTTATTTTGGTTGAAAAAAGACATACATCCATCAAGTTTAACCAGTGTAAAGTACAACACCAGCCTGCCCTGTTGATCCAGAGGAAGGCGAAAAAACCCTTACAAGGCATGGTCCAATTAGCCCCTAAAGGGAAATTCCTTCCCGACTCTAGATGGCAATCAGATAAAATCCCTGGATCAACATCGTTAGGCATTACCTAGTAATTGTAGCCATGGATGTCTTTCAACGCAAGGAAAGCATCTAAGCCTTTAAATGCAGGTATAGAGTTTGCCATAACGACTTCCTGTGGCAATGCATTCCACATCTTAATCACTCTTACTGTAAAGAACCCTTTCCTAAATAAATGGCTAAAACATTTTTCCTCCATGCGCAGATCATGTCCTCTAGTCCTTTGAGAAGGCCTAGGGACAAAAAGCTCATCCGCCAAGCTATTATATTGCCCTCTGATGTATTTATACATATTGGTCCACCGTTCTTCAGTCCTGTAGACCTTCAAACCCGCCTCTTTGCAGGCATTTATAATCTGTCACAGTCCCCTTTCAGAGTCTTGTTTACTAGGGATGGTGAATGAGATGCAATGAATGTGAAGTTCATGCAGAATGATGCACATTTCGTATGCAAAGGTATGCAGCTTGAAAATAGACCAATCAAATCACGCTAAGGTGGAATTCAATTGGTCCATTTTTGAGGTGCATGAATTTTTATAATCCTGCACTCAAAATTATATACACCTCATTGACCACCACCTGCATAATTTGTTAAGATGACTTCATCAGCTAAGTCCCTTCTGTAGATTGTAAGCTCACAGTAGCAGGAGCCTCTAATTAGCACTACTTAGGTATGTGGCACTTATCCTATTAAAGAGGAGCTGTCAGCCACACTATCTCAGGAAAAAAAGCAAATATATAAGTAGATACATAGTTGCTCTACTTACATAACATCTGTATTGCACTGCCCACGTTATGATTCCTGTAAATTTTATAAAGGAAAAGTAGAGAATCCTATTCTAGACAGTTTCCATACTTACTGTGGCTATTTTGAAGCCAGTCGTGATGTAATATCCGCCCTTAGTCTCCTCTGCTCTGCCTGGTTTGCCCGCCCTTCACTATAGAAAGTGCATTGTTTCAGCCTGAGAAATTTTGGCCAATCAGAGAGGAACAGAGGTGTGGGAGGGGAAAACAGGAGGGAAAGAGGCTTCAGCCAATCAGGCTGCATTAGTTAAGTCTGAGGGGAAAGTAGAGAAGCAAAAAAAGACAACCCAGCATGCCCTGCAACTTCTCTTTTGTGTACCAAATTTTCTGTGTACCAAATAAGAGTCAGGTAAACTGGGGAATGATCATTTATCAACAAGAAAAGTAATAGTGATTTTAACTTTTGGATTGCATGGTTAGCATCCTTATTACTGGTTTACCAGATAAAAATAAAGAATCAATTTTTGATTTTATGCCCGACAGTTACTTTTTAAATGTACTAGAACCTGTATTGCAGAATCCATGCATGAATTACAGGGTGGTGCGCGGGAGACCGGCCCTGCTGCCTGTTACGAGTGCAAGCATTCAGGCAGACGCCTGCCAGCCCGTCCCCGTGCATCTCTTACTCTATCCCTGCTGTGTGTGTGTCCTCCCTGGATTAATTGAAGCCTTTTTTGCCTGCATTTGCTGCCATATGGGTAACAGTCTCAAATGGCAGCAAATGCAGATGACACACACTTCAACACCCCTTCCAACCTACAGTGCCCAATATAGCTGTTATTTATATGGGTGTCTGTGGCAGTGCCACACACTGTTTCCCACAGCAACACTTGCACTAGAGGGGTGGTCCCTGTATCAGAATGTGGGAGGGTAAGACATTGGGTCCACCCATAGCCTGGGTCCCCTTGCAGTTGCATTACCTGTAGTCCTCCATTTTCCTCCTTCATAAAAAACGCATAAAATAAATTTTATTTTTTAAGTTGGCCGTCAGGTGCAGAACTGTCTGTACAATCTGCTCTCTTAATCAGCAAAGAGCCCGAATGATAACGTTCTGAGCATCAAAGGATGCTTCCGTCGGTGTGAATCCCGCTGTAAGTATTTAGTAATGTGACTTGAAGTACCGGCGCTGAAGTCGATGACGGGAGACTCTGCATTATCCTGCTGCTCAGACGGCGGGACGCAAACAAAGCCCACCGAGAACGCCGTGCATCGGCCACTTTCACATGATTGATTTAACATCAGCTGATCTATAAAAACAGCTCCTGCGCTGAGAGGCCTCACAGGAGCAGAAAATGGGCTTGTCTGGAGTGGGCCTTTCATGTGGAACAAATCAGCTTAATGTAATCCCATCCATGCAGAGTTTTCAGGCTTTGAAAATTTTATTTATAGGGAGAATCAAAAAGTAAAGGGAAAATACCATTTAATGCTCATTTCTACTAACATATATCTCACTAATATTAGAAATGCTAAAGTATGGATGTTTGTCAATCACACAACAACGGCTGAACAGATTTGAATGAAATTTGGCACACACATAGTACATTACCTGGAACAACATATAGGAGTGGGCGGAGACAAATTTCACTGGGAAATGTAAGTGGCAGCCATTCTTACACTATTAATGGCAGGGTTCTCAAACTTAGCACAGTTGGTCACTGGGTGAGTGGGATTAATATTCAGAAAAGTGGGTGGAGCCTACAACAGCCAGTCAAAATTCACCTGTTGATATTCAAGGGGAATATTTAATTGCTGCCATTCTTGCACTGTTAATGGCACAAGCCTCAAACCTGGTACAGTTGGTCATTGGGTGACTGGGTGTCACAAAATGCATCTGCTGGCGAATTTCCTGAACGATTGATGAACTTCCTCCATTTCGCCAGCAGATGTCATCTGTGTCCTCAGAGTTTGAAACTGCTGGAAGTATCCTCTGCCACCAGCAGAGGTCTCACTCACAAGAACTGTTATTGCAGATTTAATGAGGGCAGCTCTGTGATCACCTGGACTCTGTCATCTGACTTTTTGGACACTATTTAAGCTGCCTTTACAGACCACTCTGTGCTAGCTCATCAAAGTCAGTTCCTGATCCTGAGTCCTAGCCTTCCTGTCTTGCTCAGCTTTGTATTTGTAATTATCGTGTTTGACCTGTTTTCTGTTTTTGACTAACCCTTTGCCTAAGCGATTTGTATCTTGTTTGTATCTCTGGTTTGACCCTGCATGTTTGACGTTCCGTTGCCTGCCGATTATAATTCTGATGCTTTGTCTCTGTATATAATGTATATGATTCTTATGTATATATATTAGTCAGGTTTGGGGTTCAGTGTGCACACTATATTGTTATGCTTGGATACCTTTGCATATTATCCTATATGCAGGGGGTCCATAGCATCTGCAATACCTGATATGTTCTGATTATGTGTTAGTTTCCAGTTGCTCCATTGCTTATATTACTTGCCTGATGTCTGCATGATTTTCTGCATAAACTTAATACTGATTGTTTATGCATCCTGATAGAGTAATTCTCTGCATAAACTTAATGCTAATGGTGTATGCATTCTGATGGTCAGATTCTCTGCATAAACTTAATCTTGTTTATGCGTCCTGTTTGTTTGACTCTCTGCATGATCTTAATGCTGATTGTTTGTTTGTTTGTTTGTTTGTAAGCTGTGCAACTGTTTAGTTGCATAACTCTGTGCATGAACTTAATGTGCAACATTTATGCTGATTACAATAAATCTTTATGTTTATTCCTTTAATTCCAGTCTCAGTGTTTCTTGCATACTGACAGAGCAATCTTCCTTGCGATTCCCTTGCATTGTATACCAATGCAACAGAATCATGACAGATGAGCTAGCCTAAAATTTCTGTCACCAGGAAATACTGAGAGTAGGTTTGCCACCATGGGAATTAAATGGAATTATGCAAATATCGAATATCATTGCTGTTTGGCTGAGGATGATGAAAGTTTCTGTTTTGATAAGTTTTATGAATATTCATATGATGATTTGGTGCAAAGTATTAGGCAGATCAATTCATATGTCCAGCAGGGAGAATTCCTTGAATCTGATGTTCAGCCTTTGTTAAAAATTCTACACACTCTTGAATTTATGAAGTCTCCCACCACCTACCAAATTTATCAAGCCTCTGTAAACAAATCCTTGCCAGTTCCTCTTCCCTGCAAAATTCCCACAGCAGTATTAAACCAGAGCAAACCAAATAATGTTCCAGCCACCTCCATGCAGACCGTTCACCCTAAAACTTATGCTCTGGATAATGAATCTGCCTATGACAAGAGTTCATGGGATCCTCCTTTTGAAAAATGGGAAATAGAGGCCTTAGTTTTTGAGATGGAATGTGATGAGGAATACTTTATTGATTATTACTTTGATACCAGTGAAAACTTTTTGAATGAATGCATAGATTCTGCATCCGCTTTAGTTGATATGGGGGTTTGTATGAATCACTTTGTGGCTCCCTTAATTGATATCTGGAAAGATCTATTGCGTGAAAATTTCCCTCCTTCTGATGATTCTGGCAGTCAGTTTATGCCGTACTCAGTAATCAATCATAGTTCAGTCAGATCCAGTAAATTTTCTAGTGTTAAAAGTGACAGGGATTGTGTTCTTAATTTTTCCTCTAAGCCTGTTAAACCGCATGCTGATGCATACCTGAGTGGTTTGAATGACTCCATTGATCAAGGTATCTGCAAAAGTCAAGCCTGTTTTGATATGACTGCTGAAGAGATTGATGCTTATTACTGGTATTTAAATGATGACAGGACAAGTTTTATGGAATTTTATTGCAAACAAAGTGAGGAATTGGTAACCAAGTGTTTGCTAAGTGTTAAATCCATGTGTGCGAATGGACTTTGTAAGCCTGAAGCTGCTTCTGCCTTAATAATCGCTTGGCAAAGGGTTCTGTCTTCTCATTTTCATGTTTCTCCTTCCTCTGTTAACTCTGTACTCACCTCTGGCCAGAATTCACAATCTGCAGCAGTTAAAGTCACACCTGTTACTAAGGGAGACCCAACGTGTCCGTTGCCCTTAGCAACCAGTTATAAAGACTCTGTCTTGTCAGGTTCCAACCGTCAAAGGAGACCTACTTCCTTGCAAACTGCAGTCAGAACTACACCTTGGTCCTGGCAAAGATCATTAGAAAATAAGTCATCATCCAAAAAGAAAAAGAAGAGAAAATTATTTCCTACCAACTCCGATTCCAGTCGTGTGCAGCCTCCAGCCGATTCCAGTCGTGTGCAGCCTCCAGCCGATTCCAGTCGTGTGCAGCCTCCAGCCGATTCCAGTCGTGAGCAGCCTCCAGCCGATTCCAGTCGTGAGCAGCCTCCAGCCGATTCCAGTCGTGAGCAGCCTCCAGCCGATTCCAGTCGTGTGCAGCCTCCATCCAAGTCGGTGCAGACTCCATGCAGCTCCATACAGACTCTAGTTGATTTGTGTCCTCAGCAATCTCCAGTCAGTCCTGAGCAGTCCCTCGCCTTTCTCTGTGGACTCTTTCATGGACTAGATTTGCTGACAGTGGGTCAGCCTGGCAGGCCTGAAGAGCCCCAGCATGCTCATCCTGCAGTATCCAGTCCTGCAGAACTTTGCTCCTTGCCTGCAGAACTTTGCTCCTTGCCTGCAGAACTTTGCTCTCAGTCCGCACAGGCTCAGTTCACACAGTTTCAGTGCCAGTCCGCACAGACTGTATTGGGATCTCAGCCAACGGTCCAGCCAAGCGCTCAGCCAACGGTCCAGCCAAGCGCTCAGCCAACGGTCCAGCCAAGCGCTCAGCCAACGGTCCAGCCAAGCGCTCAGCCAACGGCCCAGCCAAGTGCTCATCCAAAGGTCCAGATCCATGAGGTTACACAGTCTGCTGTCCTGTCTGAGACTACTGAGTCTGCTGTCCTGTCTGAAGCGTCCCAACCGGCTAACTTGCCTAAAGTTATCCTGTCTTCTGTTTTGCTTGAGGTTATGCAAGCTGCTGCCCAGCCTTCACAGACTTTTGTTGCTACCCTGTCCGAGACTATTCAGTCTGTCGCTAATCCGCCTGCAGCACTACCTGAAGTTTTCCAGTTTACTGCTCAGATGTCACAGACCTCTGCTGCTGCTTCCAAGTCTGGTGACTCTGTTGCTGCTTCTGAGTGTACCCAGTCTGCTCCGGCTGCCGCTTCTGAGGGTATCCAGTCTGCTGCCGCTTCTGAGGGTATCCAGTCTGCTGCCGCTTCTGAGGGTATCCAGTCTGCTGCCGCTTCTGAGGGTATCCAGTCTGCTGCCGCTTCTGAGGATATCCAGTCTGCTGCCGCTTCTGAGGATATCCAGTCTGCTGCCGCTTCTGAGGATATCCAGTCTGCTGCCGCTTCTGAGGATATCCAGTCTGCTGCCGCTTCTGAGGGTATCCAGTCTGCTGTTCCAGTTGTTGCTTCCAAGTCTGGGGACTGTGCTGTCGCTTCCAAGTCTGGGGACTCTGCTGCTGTTTCCAAGGTTGGTGATATTGTTGCTGCTCCTGAATCCGGTAACCCTATGGCTGCTCTCCAGTCCGATGATTCTGTTGTTGCCTCAAAGACTGCTGATTCAGCTATTGCCTCCGACTCCACTGTTCCAGCTGCTGTTTCCAAGTTTGCTGTTCCGGATGAGTTCCTGTCTGGTGCCTCTCCTGAGGGCATTCTGCCTGTTGCCTCTCCTGAGGGCATCCTGCCTGTTGCCGCTCCTGAGGGCATCCTGCCTGTTGCCGCTCCTGAGGGCATCCTGCCTGTTGCCGCTCCTGAGGGCATCCTGCCTGTTGCCGCTCCTGAGGGCATCCTGCCTGTTGCCGCTCCTGAGGGCATCCTGCCTGTTGCCGCTCCTGAGGGCATCCTGCCTGTTGCCGCTCCTGAGGGCATCCTGCCTGTTGCCGCTCCTGAGGGCATCCTGCCTGCTGCTTCTTCCGTGGGCATCCTGTTTGCTACCCCTGATAGTATCCCGCCTGATGGTGCCAGGTCTCCTGCTCAGCCTGATCCTGCCAAGCCGTTTGATCCTACTGTTCCTGTCAAGTCGTGGGTTCCTGTGGCTGCTCCCCAATCTGATGTTTCCGCAGTGACTTCCAAGTCTGCTGATGTCCTTTCAGTGGTTCCCAAGACTGCTGCTGTTCCTCCGGTGGCCTCCAAGTCTGCTGTTGTTCCTGTTATGGCCTTCAACTCTGTTGTTCCTGCTACCACTTCCAAGTCTGCTGTTGATCCTGTTGTGGCCCCCAAGCCTGTTGTTCCTGCTGCTGCTCCCGAGTCTGGTGTTCCTGCCGATGTTCAGTCTACTATGCTACCTGAAGTTTGCACATCCTGGAGTCCTATGGATGTCTTGCCTGGTGCTTCTGCACATGGATCTTGGGCTGTTGCATTGCCTAAAGGTCTCCAGTTTGATCTTCAACATTTGTTACCTGATGACCCTGAATCTACTCAGCCCATCATTTTGCCTGTTACCGTGTTTATGTTTGTACACTTTTTCGCCCATGCCCTCCTTGGCCTTGCCTTTCTGCCCAGTATGTCCTGGGATCCTGGTGGACGTGAGTTCATATGGAGCGTTCGGAGACCGCTCCTTGAGGAGGGGGTAATGTCACAAAATGCATCTGCTGGCGAATTTCCTGAACGATTGATGAACTTCCTCCATTTCGCCAGCAGATGTCATCTGTGTCCTCAGAGTTTGAAACTGCTGGAAGTATCCTCTGCCACCAGCAGAGGTCTCACTCACAAGAACTGTTATTGCAGATTTAATGAGGGCAGCTCTGTGATCACCTGGACTCTGTCATCTGACTTTTTGGACACTATTTAAGCTGCCTTTACAGACCACTCTGTGCTAGCTCATCAAAGTCAGTTCCTGATCCTGAGTCCTAGCCTTCCTGTCTTGCTCAGCTTTGTATTTGTAATTATCGTGTTTGACCTGTTTTCTGTTTTTGCCTAACCCTTTGCCTAAGCGATTTGTATCTTGTTTGTATCTCTGGTTTGACCCTGCATGTTTGACGTTCCGTTGCCTGCCGATTATAATTCTGATGCTTTGTCTCTGTATATAATGTATATGATTCTCATGTATATATATTAGTCAGGTTTGGGGTTCAGTGTGCACACTATATTGTTATGCTTGGATACCTTTGCATATTATCCTATATGCAGGGGGTCCATAGCATCTGCAATACCTGATATGTTCTGATTATGTGTTAGTTTCCAGTTGCTCCATTGCTTATATTACTTGCCTGATGTCTGCATGATTTTCTGCATAAACTTAATACTGATTGTTTATGCATCCTGATAGAGTAATTCTCTGCATAAACTTAATGCTAATGGTGTATGCATTCTGATGGTCAGATTCTCTGCATAAACTTAATCTTGTTTATGCGTCCTGTTTGTTTGACTCTCTGCATGATCTTAATGCTGATTGTTTGTTTGTTTGTAAGCTGTGCAACTGTTTAGTTGCATAACTCTGTGCATGAACTTAATGTGCAACATTTATGCTGATTACAATAAATCTTTATGTTTATTCCTTTAATTCCAGTCTCAGTGTTTCTTGCATACTGACAGAGCAATCTTCCTTGCGATTCCCTTGCATTGTATACCAATGCAACAGAATCATGACACTGGGGTTCAAATTTAGACAAAGGGGTGGAGCCACAAACAGCCAATCAGATTTGTTTAATCTCAATGCAACTTATTGATGCCAAAGACCGCAAAGCTCACAAACTAGGTCATTGAGTAATTGAGTGTTAGGGTAAGAAAAAGTGGGCGGAGCCAACACCAACCAAATGCATACCCGTGCAACGCCAGGCCATCAGCTAGTGTGTATATATATATATTCCAGTGTACCCAATCTCACCCCACCAACCTGACAGACGTGAAACCGAGGCAACTGCAGCCCATTTGGTTCAAATTGGGTGGGTCTGTCTACTGCCTTCCCCATCCCCCACAAACCCCCAACACTGACTCCTAAGCAGGGGCGTATCTCCAAACCATGCCCCACCCCTGCAAAGCTTTGGTGGAGCCCCAACGTTCACCCCCCTTCCCTTGCCTAACCCTGGTGATCCTCATAGCCTAGGGGCCCATCTTACAAGGCTCATAAACCAAGTGTGGATATTATAATCCTTATTGTGGATATTATAATCCTCGCTCACATAACAAGTGTAGCCGCAAAAACACCTGATCTGAGGGATGGAGCCCTTTATCAGAGGGAGTGATGTAGTATTGGGGGCCCCCTTACAGCTCTGGGCCCTAGAGGACCTCTGTGTCACACTAACATCACCCCCTGCAGCCTCCCTGTGCCCGTGCCTGCATGGCCCTGGCTGTGCATGTCCTCGTTCATGCTTCTGTCCCTGGCAGCGTCCTGTGCACGCTCCCGTCCCTGGCAGCGTCCTGTGCAGGCTCAGTATGGGTTTTTTACATACTGTGGCTGCGCAGGACGCTCCCGGCGATGGGAGAGCAAACAAGGTCATGTGCGGTCAGGCGCAGTGGGCGGTAACCAAACTTAGCTGTGTCGCGTGTCCGGTGAATCATTCTAGGCCGGCCTGGGCACAGGGCAGCTGCAGGGGGCTGGCAGAAGTCCCAGGTAAGTAAAACTCTTGTCTTTTAAAGTAACTTCAGGTTTCCTTTAAGAGGATAGATAAGCTTGAGAAACCACAAAGAATGATGATAATTCCAAAACTCAGTATCAAACTTTATTGTATCGTAAAATTGCTAAATCTGGATAAAAAACTTTTTGTTTGTCAAGAAAGAATCTTCCAAAAACAAAAAGATATTATGTGCTTTGTTAGTCCATTTCGGGTCAGATTTATCCCTTCATTAGGCCTTTACAAAGCAAAAGAAGATCTCCAAAAAGCCACAAAAATAGCTTAAAAAATATAGGCCATCTGTTCCAACCAGACACACCTCTACACCTTCCCGATGGCCGACGACAAGTGGATCCCAGGTGTGATAAACAGCGGAAAAGCCGCCGCATGTTCTGGCAGCAAGGCGGCTGATTCCGCGTCTGATGCGGCGGTTTGTCCGCGTCAGCATGCGTCTGGTTTGTCTGGAGCTGGTGGTGCCCATGGGCAGAGTGGCGTGGGGGCCGCCGCATGTTCTGACGGCAAAGCTGCGGATTCAGCGTCTAGTGCGGCGGGTTCCCCGCAACAACATGCGTCTGGGTTAGCTGGACCTAGTAGTGCACACAGATGGAGAGCTGCGTGCGCCGCTAGACATCCTCTTTATACCAATAGGAGGAAGATCAGCTGATCAGGGCGGACAGCTGATTCCTGCTCAGCTATTGATTGGTTGATGGGAGCTGGGCGGCGCTGTGGGGTGCCTTACTATATATATCTCTTGCTGTTCAGTTGCTGGTTGTCTGGCGTTGCGAATGCCTATGTGTTAGCACTCAGACCTTAGTCAGATCTCCAGTGTGGTGGAACCAGGAGGACCTGGGAATCCACACTTAGCCAGTTACTGTTTATCATCTGTGTTATTCTCTAGCATAGTTCCAGGGTGTTGAGATCACGGCCCTCACACCCCAGACTAGGAATACTGTATATCATCTGTGTTATTCTCTAGCATAGTTCCAGGGTGTTGAGATCACGGACCTCACACCTCAGACTAGGAATACCGTATACCATCTGTGTTATTCTCTAGCATAGTTCCAGGGTGTTGAGATCACGGACCTCACACCTCAGACTAGGCCTTGTTCTGATATCTGTTATGACCTGTAGCTTTCCTGACTATTCTTCTGATCTCTGATTTGGTACTTTGCATATCTGATACTCTGTTGCCGACCCGGCCTGTCTGACCTTCTGGCTGTCACCCTCCGCAGGGTGTCTAGCCTTTCCGCAGGGGTCCCCTTCTCTTCAGAGGGGACACTGCTCCTTATCAGTCAGGGACTCCCTTTCCAGGTGTCCTTGACTGCAGTAGAGTCTTCTCTACTTACTGGACCACCTGCTACCCCGGTGGTCCAAAGGTTACTGTTGCACCAAAACACTTACACACTCAGGTGTCTAGAGGTTAGACATATTTGATTATTGGCGATTCTGCAGATCCCCAATAATCAGGTATATCTGTATTCTTGGGGATACTGCAGATCGCCAAGAATCAGATTATCTCTCTGGTTGCTGACGCCAATCCATACACCAGGACTGCTACTTGATGCAATAAAGTTTGATACTGAGTTTTGGAATTATCAACATTCCTTGTGGTTTCTCAAGATTATCTATCCTTTTAAAGAGGAACTGTTGTGAAAATCCTAAAATTTAAAACGCATACAAATAAGAAGTAAGTTTCTTCCAGAGTAAAATGAGCCATAAATTACTTTTCTCCTGTGTTGCTGTCACTATAGTAGGTAGTAGAAGTCTGACAGAACCGACTGGTTTTGGGTTAGTCCATCTCTTCATGGGGGATTCTCAGCATGGCCTTTATTCTTTAAAAAGACATTCCCTGAAAAAGATTTATACAAAGATGCTGGCCAGCCTCCCTGCTCACTGCACACTTTTTTGGCAGTTGGACGAATCAACTGCTATTCACTAAGTGTTTTTAAAAATAAAGAAAACCCCGAGAAGAAGAGAAGATGGGCTAGTCCAAAATCTGTCGGTAATGTCAGATTTCTACTACTTACTGTAAGTGACAGCAACGTAGGAGAAAAGTAATTTATGGCTCGTTTTACGCTGGAAGAAACGTACTTCTAATTTGTGTATGTTTACATGTATTTGAAATTTTAAGATTTTTGCGACAGAGGTCCTTAAAATAAACATGTGGTCAGTGCTTCTGGCAGTTGGAAAAAAAGGGCTTACTTTTGCTTCTCTTGCATCTTGTGCCAGCTAATTGATGTTTGCGTCCCCTCTGCTGCAGGAACCGCATCCGGCAATATCCGGCGCTGGTGAACTGCACAACCATAGACTGGTTCTCAGAGTGGCCACAGGAAGCCCTGCTGGAGGTGGCAGAGAAATATCTGGAAGGGATGGATCTGGGAAGCATGGAGGGGGTAAGTTGTGACCTCAGGACACTGTGTCACCCACAAGTTATAGCCGACATTCACAGCAGGAGTGCAAAAGGGGAAGAAAAATACTGCATGTGTGTAAAATAACGAGAGAGTGAGCAAAATCCAGGGAAAGCATTGGTAGAAGACACAAGGAAGAAGACCCATACTAGACCTCCGTTCCCAAATGTCTGTAGCTCGGGCAGCTCAGCTCTGTGACATATCCACACCCAGCCAAGCAAGTCCTACAAGTCATCGAAGTAGAGAGGTTGGGGCGTCTTGACACCCTAAAGCAGAACACACAGGAAACAAAAACGGGTGCCTAATGGTGTAGTATGTAAGGGA
The DNA here is from genome assembly GCF_040937935.1 of Hyperolius riggenbachi. Classification (NCBI taxonomy): domain Eukaryota; kingdom Metazoa; phylum Chordata; class Amphibia; order Anura; family Hyperoliidae; genus Hyperolius; species Hyperolius riggenbachi. The sequence goes on from NC_090648.1 coordinate 35,001,402, forward strand.
ATGAGAGGTGCCAGAAGGTAAAGTCAATATACTACTCACAAAGGCGGGTTGCAAGGGGGGCAACCGACCACAGGAAGCAGGGGGAGACATCAAACCACTCGGGGTGGTCCACCTGTACCTCGATGCGGCCGCTCTCCTTGGTGAAAATGACAAAGGCCCACTGCGGTGACCGCAGGTGGTTTGTCTCAACCCCTCCAGCAGGTTATGTTGGGGGGGGGGGGGTTAATAAAAGCACATTATAAGGGAAAGAGGCGCCCTGATTTGTGTATAAAATGAAGTAAAGACAGTTTAAAATTGAAAAAAGTGAGGTGGCTTACCTCAGTGACGAAATTCTTATATGAACAAAGAATTTTTATTTAGCACAGGCAACGCATTTTGCGGGTTTGAGCCCGCTTCTTCAGGCCGATAACAGTGCCAATTGCATAAGAGTCAACAGCAAAATTAGGCTCCCTTTGGTGTCGGCTCTTCTGCAATTGGCACTGTTATTGGCCTGAGGAAGCGGGCTCAGACCCGCAAAATGCATTGCCTGTACTAAATAAAAATTCTATTGTTCATATAAGAATTTCATCTTTGAGGTAAGCCACCTCACTTTTTTTTAATATTAAATAGTTTTTAATTCATTTTATACACATCAGGGTGCCTCTTTCCCTTATAATGAAGTCATCGAAGGACAATTATTAAAATGTACCCCCAAATAGCTGTAAAACTTACGCTAAATCCCAAAGTGTGCCGAAACTGCACTGAACGATCTTCTCTCCCTTACCTTTACTTAGCTGTAAACTTTACACCTAACAGGTTTCCTTTAACCCTAACCATTCCTGTTCTCTAATCCTAATAGAAGTCAAAACAGCTGAGAAACAGTGAGATAAGCCTTCTAGTGAGGTTTAACTGCAGGGAAGTGCCATTAGTCCTGTATATCTTACAGCTAAACAAAGCAGAGTGTGGATTCTAAACAGCAGCAGTGACCGTCTCAGTCTCTTGAAACTGAAAATAAAAATATTATAATATTTTCTTGGCTACTGATGTTCTATTTGTCATCCATACTACACACAGTTCAATATCTCATAAGTTTATTTTCACTTCAGGTTCACTTAACGACCGCCTAACGCCGATAGGCGTCGGCAGGTCGAAGTGGTGGTTCCATGTCAGTTCACGGAGGGCGTCTCCGTGAACAGCCTGCGAGCCTCCGATCATCGCTCGCAGGTGAAATGTAAACACGCGGGGAAAAAATCCCGTGTTTACATCATAGGAGATCTGCGATCCTCGGCCTCTGATTGGCCGGGGATCGCCGCCGTCTGATAGGCTAAAGCCTATTAGAGGTGGTACATGACGGATCGCCGTGCTGTGCCGCCCATGGAGGGAAGGGGAAGGAAGGAGAGGGAGGTAGGAATATCGCTGCGGAGGGGGGCTTTGAGGAGCCCCCCCCCCCCTCCCCCCACTCAGCCACACAGAGCGGCGGCGATCAGACCCCCCCAGCAGGACATCCCCCTAGTGGGGAAAAAAGGGGGGGAAGTTTGATCGCCCTGCAGCAATCCTGATCTGTGCTGCAGGCTGGAGAGCCCACGCAGCACAGATCAATAAAAATGTACATGGTCCTTAGGTGGTTAAACGTGCTGTTCCTCCTCTTACAGTTCAACGGAAAGGTGGCCAAAATCTTTGTGACCATGCACCGCTCCGTAGCGGAATACTCTCAGAGAATGATGCTGGAGCTGCGGAGACACAACTACATCACCCCGACCAGCTACCTGGAGGTGGTGTCCCGATACAAGAGGTACGGAGAGAGAGTTCTTACATGGGCATAACAGTGAAAGGTTATCCAGCACAGAGCAGGATTATCCACCAGTGACATCTAGTCCTTTACCTTTATCATAGTCTGGAATTCCTGCAGTATTGTAGGGTGAATTTCATTGAAGCCAGTTAACCTACCAGTAACAAACCTACTGAGAACATACAAATTCCATGCAGACAGTGTCCACACGTATAGTTGGACCTAGGACCCTAGTGCTGCAAGGCAAGAGTGTCAACCACATAGCTGCCCAGCATATTTTTCACACAGAACATATTAATCAAGTGGTGGACCCATTGGGAGCATGGTTTTGTACTGCATCAAACTGTAATACTGGTAAATGCTCCATTGATCAATACTCCCAAGATCAGTGTTCAAAAAACAAAGCATTGACTGTTTTCTAAGGATACCTTGTGTAGTATAACCACTTAATGTTAGGCAGGACATAGACAACCTCTGTAGGGTCCTTTCAGCGAGACACTGATCTGAACCACAGAAACATCACATACAAAGGTATCTGATAAAGACCAATTCAAAGTAACCATGTGTAGTATAACCACATAACATCAGGCAGGACATATACAACCTCTGTATGGTCCTTTCAGCAAGACACTGATCTGAACCACAGAAACATCACATACATCCGATGAAGACCAGTTTAAAGTAAGTAACTGTTCAGCTTGTTCCTGCCAATATCTTATCTTATGTTTCAGACACATTTATATATGAAGGCCAGTACATGTGCACGTTGGAAATACATTATGCTACAGTTTAACCATGAACCATGTTTATCCTTAGGCTCCTAGATGAGAAGCGCACTGAGCTGGGAGAGAAGGCCACCAAACTACGGAATGGACTCTTCAAGATAGACGAGACCCGAGAGAAGGTGGAGAAGATGTCTGAGCAGCTGGCCATTGCCAGGAGTAAGGTGGCGGAGTTCCAGAAGCAGTGCGAAGAGTACCTAGTCATCATCGTCCAGCAGAGAAGGGAGGCTGACGAGCAGCAGAAGGTGGGGTTGTATCAGAAGTGCCTAAACCACATCACTGGTGAACCACTTTCTGGTCTACACAATGTTCATAATAAACCTTCCTCCAGATGGTAAAATGGAGGCTTGTAACCTACATATGAGGTATATAACACCTCCAAAAAACAGATATTATTGGCTCAAAATATTCATATATATGAGGGCACACAGCCAATCTCATTCTGGAGGGTGGGATGAGGAGAAGTTTAGGCTCTGAGGGATAATTGAGGATGAGTCTAGGCACTGGGTTTAGATGAGGAACAATTTAGGCACTGTAGTGGGATGAGTAAAAGTTTAGGCACTGCAGTGAGATGAGTAGGAGTTTAGGCATTGGGGGTGAGATATAGTGTATAGGCAGTGGAGTGGGATGAGGAGGAGTTTAGGCACTGGAGTGGGATGAGTAGGAGTTTAGTCACTGCAGTGGGATGAGTAGGAGTGTAGACAGTGGAGTGGGATGAGGAGAAGTTTAGGCAGTGGAGTGGGATGAGGAGAAGTTTAGGCAGTGGAGTGGGATGAGGAGAAGTTTAGGCAGTGGAGTGGGATGAGGAGAAGTTTAGGCAGTGGAGTGGGATGAGGAGAAGTTTAGGCAGTGGAGTGGGATGAGGAGAAGTTTAGGCAGTGGAGTGGGATGAGGAGAAGTTTAGGCAGTGGAGTGGGATGAGGAGAAGTTTAGGCACTGGAGTTGGATGGGAAGAAGTTTAGGCACTGTAGTGGGATGAGGAGGAGTTTAGGCACTGTAGTGGAATGAGGAGGAATTTATGTACTGGAGTAAGATAAGGAGGAGTTTAGGTACTGTAGTGGAAGGAGTTTAAGTGTTGAGGGTGGGATGAAGAGGAATTTATGCACTGTAGTGGAAGGAGGAGGAGTTTAGGTGCTGGAGTAAGAAGAGGAGGAGTCTAAGCACTGTAATGGGATGAGGAGGGGTCTAGGCATTGGAGTGGGATGAGGAGGTGTCTAGGCTTTGGAGTGGGATGAGGAGGTGTCTAGGCATTGGAGTGGGATGAGGAGGTGTCTTGGCATTGGAGTGGGATGAGGAGGTGTCTAGGCTTTTGAGTGGGATGAGAAGGTGTCTAGGCATTGGAGTGGGATGAGGAGGTGTCTAGGCATTGGAGTGGGATGAGGAGGAGTCTAAGCACTGTAATGGGATGAGGAGGGGTCTAGGCATTGGAGTGGGATGAGGAGGTGTCTAGGCTTTGGAGTGGGATGAGGAGGTGTCTAGGCATTGGAGTGGGATGAGGAGGTGTCTAGGCATTGGAGTGGGATGAGGAGGTGTCTAGGCTTTAGAGTGGGATGAGAAGGTGTCTAGGCTTTGGAGTGGGAAAAGGAGGTGTCTAGGCATTGGAGTGGGATGAGGAGGTGTCTAGGCATTGGAGTGGGATGAGGAGGTGTCTAGGCATTGGAGTGGGATGAGGAGGCGTTTAAACATTGGAGTGGGATGAGGAGGTGTTTAAACATTGGAGTGGGATAATGAGGAGTCTAGGCATTAGAAGTTGGATGAGGAGGAGTCCAGGCATTGGAGTGGGTGAGGAGATGTTTAGGCACTGGAGTGGGATGAGTAGGAGTGTAGACAGTGGAGTGGGATGAGGAGAAGTTTAGGCAGTGGAGTGGGATGAGGAGAAGTTTAGGCAGTGGAGTGGGATGAGGAGAAGTTTAGGCAGTGGAGTGGGATGAGGAGAAGTTTAGGCAGTGGAGTGGGATGAGGAGAAGTTTAGGCAGTGGAGTGGGATGAGGAGAAGTTTAGGCAGTGGAGTGGGATGAGGAGAAGTTTAGGCACTGGAGTTGGATGGGAAGAAGTTTAGGCACTGTAGTGGGATGAGGAGGAGTCTAAGCACTGTAGTGGAATGAGGAGGAATTTATGCACTGGAGTAAGATAAGGAGGAGTTTAGGTACTGTAGTGGAAGGAGTTTAAAGAGAACCAGAGATGAAGCAACCTCATGTATTTTACCTTATAAATCAGTGGGAACATGACAGTAAACACCTAATCTGCTCTTTGTTACATTGTTCTCTGTTTAATTTGCCTGTTATCACCTCTAAGATAAGAATCCCGACTAAGCAGTCGGTCTGGCTTTGCTACAGAATAATTATAGCTGAGACTGTGTTCTTTGCTGTCTTCAAGTCCAAGCCTGCCCCCTGCTGGCTTTGCTCAGGAATCATTATAGCTGAGTCATTATAGCAAAGCCAGACTCAATGCTCAGCCCGGGATTCTTATCTCAGCTAGATAACAGACACTTTTAGCAGTGAGGATGGAACAGAGAGCATGGTAAATGTTTTCTCTAATGTTCCCACTGATTTCTATGGTAAAATACACAAGGGTGCTTCGTCTCTGGTTCACTTTAAGTGTTGAGGGTGGGATGATGAGGAATTTAGGCACTGTAGTGGAAGGAGAAGTTTAGGCGCTGGAGTAAGAAGAGGAGGAGTCTAAGCACTGTAATGGGATGAGGAGGGGTCTAGGCATTGGAGAGGGATGAGGAGGTGTTTAGGCTTTGGAGTGGGATGAGGAGGTGTCTAGGCATTGGAGTGGGATGAGTAGGTGTCTAGGCATTGGAGTGGGATGAGTAGGTGTCTAGGCATTGGAGTGGGATGAGAAGGTGTCTAGGCTTTGGAGTGGGATAAGGAGGTGTCTAGGCATTGGAGTGGGATGAGGAGGTGTCTAGGCATTGGAGTGGGATGAGGAGGTGTCTAGGCATTGGAGTGGGATGAGGAGGTGTCTAGGCTTTGGAGTGGGATGAGGAGGTGTCTAGGCATTGGAGTGGGATGAGGAGGTGTCTAAGCATTGGAGTGGGATGAGGAGGTGTCTAGGCTTTGGAGTGGGATAAGGAGGTGTCTAGGCATTGGAGTGGGATGAGGAGGTGTCTAGGCATTGGAGTGGGATGAGGAGGTGTCTAGGCATTGGAGTGGGATGAGGAGGTGTTTAGGCATTGGAGTGGGACGAGGAGGTGTTTAGGTATTGGAGTGGGATGAGGAGGTGTTCAGGCATTGGAGTGGGATGAGGAAGTGTTTAAACATTGGAGTGGGATAATGAGGAGTCTAGGCATTAGAAGTTGGATGAGAAGGTGTCTAGGCATTGGAGTGGGTGAGGAGATGTTTAGGCATTGGAGTGGGATGAGGAGGTGTTTAGGCATTGGAGTGGGATGAGGAGGTGTTTAAACATTGGAGTGGGATAATGAGGAGTCTAGGCATTAGAAGTTGGATGAGAAGGTGTCTAGGCATTGGAGTGGGTGAGGAGATGTTTAGGCATTGGAGTGGGATGAGGAGGTGTTTAGGCATTGGAGTGGGATGAGGAGGGGTCTAGGCATTGGAGTGGGATGAGGAGGGGTCTAGGCATTGGAGTGGGATGAGGAGGTGTTTAGGCATTGGAGTGGGATGAGGAGGTGTTTAAACATTGGAGTGAGATGAGGAGATGTTTAAGCATTAGAAGTTGGATGAGGAGGCGTTTAGGCATTGGAGTGGGATGAGGAGGTGTTTAGGCATTGGAGTGGGATGAGGAGGTGTTTAGGCATTGGAGTGGGATGAGGAGATGTTTAGGCATTGGAGTGGGATGAGGAGGTGTTTAGGCATTGGAGTGGGATGAGGAGGTGTTTAAGCATTGGAGTGAGATGAGGAGGTGTTTAGGCATTGGAGTGAGATGAGGAGGCGTTTAGACACTGGTAGCTGGATTAGAAGAAGTTTACTAATTGGAGGATGGATGATGAGGAGTTTAGGCTGCTCAGATAGGGAGAGAACCTTTCAGCCATGGTGATAACTTTTCATACCCCAGTGAGCAGGCTGGAAGAGGACAAGTGATGTGTACAGCTGTATCACCTCCTAATTACACAGTATGGATGGATAGGATTATTCACTGTTTGGCAAGTAAACCCATAGACCTCTTCCTGGATTACATACAGCGTGCTCCACGATGCTGATGTACAACCAAATGGTCCTGATGTCCGAGGCTCTGACATTTCTCCACTCCTCTTTCTTCCAGACGGTGACTGCTCACAGCGAGAAGATTGGTGCAGAGGAGATAAAGTGTAAGGCCCTGGCGGACAACGCTCAGAAAGATCTGGAGGAGGCACTTCCTGCTCTGCAGGAGGCTATGAGGGTAAGATCTGACATGACCTCTTCAATGAGGACCTCACTGATATTTCTGTTTTCATGGATACATTTAAAAGTGACGCTAGGTACTTTGGGAGCAAGATCACCTGTCCTGATAGTAGAATATCTGTCATTTTACTGATATTCTACTATGATCGGATCTTATCCTAACCTCACATTAACCCATTAGCAGCTTCAAACTAAATTTTTTCGCTAGAAGACCGCTGTGCAATGTAAACCTCTGCCGGCAAATCTCATCTGGCTGCCTAAACGAGCGGGTGGCTGGGAGCAGTTATAGTTACCCGTTCTGGACTTCTTCTCTTCTCCACCGGCAGCTCTAAACTTCCGACAGGTTTTCTGGGTCCCAATCACATCCGATCACATGTCGTATCATATGATCAGAACCGAGAAGACATGTTGGGGTTATATTGCCACCCCGGTGGAGGACGAAGAAGCCGATCCAGCTGACTGGACAGGTAACTATAAAAGATTCCTGCCCCCCACTCTCCATACCCTGCCAGGTGGGGGAAGGCACAGCCATCACTTTATTTGTCTGCTAAAGGGTTAATCTCCCCCTTTTTCACTACCCAAACTCTATGTACTTCTACCACTAATGCCGCCTCTATCCTCTATCCAACCGATGTCACCACCGCTACCTGGAGATCGGCTAATAATCATCCCATTCCATTATCATATTCACTGTCGCTACCCGGATAGTAGCCGACCTATTATGTTACCTCCTCGGTACCGTATTGATTGCTGCATTCACTGCTGCTAGCAGGAGCTTGGCTAAACTACAGCCAAACTTCCGGTGCCCACATTACCAGCCATAGCGGGTATTAAAGGGAACTTGAACTGAGTAAAATTTCACCTCTAATGGCACAAGGCGAATGCCCCGGCCATTTTTGGCCCGGTTCTAAAAACTAACTGTTGGAGTCCTATTCCATTACTTTGAAAACATTGGTGTTCAAAGTAGGTCAGTTGTCTGGATGGATAAACCACAAATAAGATGAACTGCCCAAATCCATCCTTCCATATTCTCGCTTATTGTTTCCTGCACCTGTTTGGGTCAACATGATGGCAACGTTGTGTTATTGCAACTTTTCTACCCTATATCATTGGTATCCTCAATGTTCTTCACCTTCTCCAATCAGATTTATCCATTACTGTTCCTTGTAGGCCCTGGAGACACTAAACAAGAGAGACCTGACGGAAATCAAAGCCTATGGACGACCACCAGCTCTGGTGGAGACGGTAATGCAAGCCGTTATGATCCTGAGGGGCAATGAGCCTACCTGGGCCGAAGCCAAGAGGCAGCTAGGTGAGAATGGAATAAAATTGGAGGAGCTGTTGGACCCTGGAGGCCTGGTGGAGAGTTAAAGTATTATTTTATTTATTTAAGTATTTATATAGTGCCGACATATTACGCAGCGCTGTACAGAGTATGTAATGTCTTGTCACTAACTGTCCCCTGGAGGAGCTCACAATCTAATCTCTACCATAGTCATATGTCTATGTATGTATCGCGTAGTGCATGTATCGTAGTCTAGGGCCATTTTACGGGGAAGCCAATTAACTTCTCTGTATGTTTTTGGGATGTGGGAGGAAATCGGAGTACCTGGAGGAAACCAACGCAGACTCAGGGAGAACATACAAATTCCTTGCAGATGTTGACCTGGCTGGGATTCGAACCGGGGACCCAGCGCTGCAAGGCGAGAGCGCTAACCACTACGCCAACCACCGTGTTGTACGTGGGGAAAATAAACTGAGATAAAAATAATCTAAAAACACATACACTGGTGCACATGGCAGGGGTCCCGAGCTCTGCCCCTGCCTGGGACTTCCGACTCCCCATGAAACCCCAATAAAGGGAGTGCAGGTGAGCCCCGGTATAGCGCGTGTATATAGCACTTTTCTCCTGGTGGACTCAAGGCACTTGCGAGGCAGCCACTAGAGTGCACTCAGTAGGCAGTAGCAGTGGTCTGGAATCTTGCCCTAGAACTCCATACTGAATAGGTGCAGCTTACTGAGATAGGAAAGGTCTCCTGTGTCAGAGGCAGAGCCCTTAACCATTACATATCCAGCCAGATAAACAATTGTATCCACCATCTTACTCCTAAAAATGACTTTTCTAGATACCCAACAGTTTTACTTTATGTTTAAATATACCTTTCAAATAATGATAGTAATAATATAAGTTTTTAATGTTGAATTGTCTCAGTGGCACAGTCTTTGAAGTATGTCAGAGCTAAAATCTATGAGCTATTGACCTTTTTATCTCTTCCTTGCTCTCAGATGTGGTTCTCTGTTTGGAAAGAGTTTTATGGCTGTAATTCCTTATCAGTGAGGGTTATGCTATAGGGTTAAGCTATAGTCACTTGCATAGCTGAATGTTAACTCTTTCAGGCAGAGAGAATAAAAAAGGAACACATCCTAGTTATTTGTGTGCTTGGCACCTTAGATACACATGTCACTTCAGTATTCCTTTATAGGGTTTTGTTGCCAGTACAGTATCTGCGCAGCATGAACACCCTGATTTTGCAGTAGTCACTTGAAATTGGTGTTTGAAAAACAAAAATCACTGTTTCGTCATGAAGTAGCACATACTCTAATTTACTGTTTCCCTTGCCCCTAATGTTAGGTATGCACGATGCAATTTTTTTTTTTACAGATTTACTATCAGATTATTTCCAACATGTCGAATCAGATTTCCGATCGATTTTTCGATCGATTTTTCGTTAACTTCTATGAAAAAACAATTGGAAATCAGATCAGGCATGTTGGAAATAATCAATTTGACAGTAAATCAGTCAGAAAATTGCATCATGTGTACCTAGCACAGCAGTCATGGACAATGAAAAAAAAAAATTGGACATGTGTGCCCACTTATCAGATGAGCAGGTTTGAATTATGTAGTGAGTAAGTGTTTTGCTTCCACAAATGTAAAAAATCAGTAAGCTGAATGTCTGAATGCTTTAAATAGAAATCGTAGAATCCAGCCTCCTGGACACTAACTTACACAGTTCTTTAGGGAATACACAGCTACTGGCTGCATGATGGAAGAAGGGATGGTTATGGAACTGTGAAACTGTGGGGCAAGCAAGAGGCAGGGCGGTCCTCTTTCCTCATAGCTGGTCTACAAGATTGTAATCATTTTGAATCAATGGCTGCCAATGTTATATTAATATTATGCAAATATAGGCATGGAAAAGAGCCAGTCAAATCTTGTAGCCAATGATTTTGACTGGTCTAATTACAAACTGCAGAAGTCTGCATAAAATTAACCTGAAGTTTGCATCAGCTCAACATTTTGGTAACTTACTAAGCAGTTTTTGAATCAGGTACGCTGAAATAATGCTCTAAGGTAAGTGTATGTTATGTTGAGTGTTTTGGAATGTCTTCATTCCATAAGAATAACCATGTATTTTTTGTTCTTCCATCATTCTCTAGGAGAGCCAAACTTCATCAAGCAGCTCATCAACTTTGACAAAGATAATATCTCAGAGCGGGTCCTGAAGAAGATCGGCCAGTATTGTGTCCTGCCAGATTTCCAGCCAGACATCGTGGGCCGTGTGTCCCTGGCAGCCAAGTCTCTGTGCATGTGGGTGCGGGCTATGGAGGTGAGAACATAATCCTGACGCCAGAAGATCCACAAAGGTGGGACCACCACATTAGAGGTTGGGGAAATTACCTGCTCTCTAGATTCTCTGTTGGGATCCTCAATAACTGTTTTTTTTTTTTTCAAGACAGAGAAGTTCTTTGGTGGGTTTCTCAGTAATTATGTTCTTTACCAAATCTTTGGTTTCCTTTCTGTTTAGATACTGTGGTGGGCTCTTTAGGAACTGTTTTATTTCTAGAAAGCCGCTGTTAAGGTGGCTATACATCTAGCGAATTGGGGGCCTATCGACCATCCAATTCAATAATTGTTATCGAATTGGATGCAAATCAGTGTTGCCAAGTGCAAAAGTAGTACAGAGGCGCCAACAGGGTAAAAACAATATGAACAGAGGCGCCAGGCAATGTACTGGACCGCATTGGTGTTATGCTCCTATTTATTGCCTGAGGAAGTGGGATATACCCACGAAACGCGTTGCACCTTGTTCGGAGTATGTAAATAAACAGATTTTTGCTTAAAACAGCAATTTTTGTGTCTGTTTTGGAGGGGTAAGTCCACCGCTACCTACTTCATTTTAACCATTTTAAAGAAATATTGTTTTTACCCTGTTGGCGCCTCTGTACTACTTTTGCAGTTGTTTCCACCCCTGGTGGAGGGGAATTCTTCTTTTTTCCCGATCTACAGAGAGCGACTTCTTAATCCTGAGTGGGGACAGGTCTAATCTCCTCACCTGCCTTCACAGTGATTACCTGGACGGTAACCCTTGTTTGTGAGTATAACCTACATATACTTACCTTCCATACCCAATTTACAGTACATACTACACTATACTGGGCTCTCGGCGTCTTCCCTTATACAGTGTTGCCAAGTGCATGCCCGATTGATGATGCGACCAATTTCAGGCCGGGCATGTCGATCAGACATGCAAGATATTGGGCCTTTTGGGTCAATTGTATGTGTGGCTTTAACGGCGAGCGATATCGGAAGGATCGATGAACGCAATGAAACCCCCAATGCTGCCCTCCCTAATGTTCAATGTGCCCCCCCCCCCCCCCCCGTTACCCAGCGCACTTTACATTACCTGTCCATGTCTGCTGCTGGCTCCAGGCTCCGTCCATACACGCTCCTCATATGGTTGACGGCGTACATGTAGGTGCTTGCAACCACGTGGGCACATGTATGGAAGGAGGACAGAGCCAGCCTGAGCCATCAGTGGACATGGACAGGTAATGTAAAGTGCACTGGATACCAGGGGGGGGCACATTGAACATTAGTGGGGACAGCGTTGGGCCATCAAGATGGCGGATGCGGCGTTTCAAGGCCAATCCCAGATTGATTTCATGCTGAAATTGATTGGAAATCGGCTTGGGGTGTGTGGGCAGCCGGCAGATCTCTTTCTAATCAGATTCGATCAGAGTGATCTATCTCTTGGTGGAAACTGGCCATCATTGCTAGATGTATGTGTACCGTTAGGATTCTCAATGTGGAATTCTCAGTAATGATATTTGCTCTAGAAACCCTCATGAGATTCTCTGGTAGCTTTTTTCGGCAATTGTCTTCTCTCTAAAAAACCTCTGGTCGGGTCAACCTGTGGCTCAGTGTCTTTGCTACTTGCCTAAAGCTAAACGAAGAAAAAGCCTTTGGTGGCACCCTCAGGAATTCAATCATCTCCAGTGACACCCCTTCTTCTCTTTTGGCAGATGTACGGTCGGATATATCGTGTGGTTGAACCTAAACGGGCCCGTATGAATGCCGCCCTGGCGCAACTGGCAGAGAAGCAGGCGTCGCTGGCTGAGGCTCAGAATAAACTCAGAGAGGTGATATTTTTTGCTGTTTTAGTTTGCTATATTTAAAGTGCACCTCCAGCCAAGGTATTTGCGGTTTGTGTAATATCTTCTTAGAACTTTACACATCTATCAGCTGAGCATTTCCTTTTATCATTTAGTAGCAATCTCCACAGCAAGTGGTGCCCAAGGCAACTCCCTAGTGTTGCGTATACCTATAAATGCATCTGATTGTCAGAGGCACAGCTGTAATAATTGTACAGTATAAGTGAGAAGCAAGTATTGTCTTATATAATGGGTGTGTCCCTGTGCCAGGTGGGGGAGCGCCTGGAGCAGCTGAAGATGCAGTATGACGAGAAGCTGGCCCAGAAGGAACAGCTGCGGGAAGAGGCGGAGCTAATGGAGGTGAAGTTACAGAGGGCCGGCACCCTGGTGACGGGACTGGCGGGAGAGAAATCCCGCTGGGAAGAGACAGTCAAGGTGAGTCTCAGTGTATTCTTCAGACTCCTCTCTCCTTTTTGCTCCGTGCACACGCTCAACTGGCGTTAAAAATCAAGCGATCCCTGGCTGTTAGCATCAAACCAACGATGGAGTATGTTTGAATTCGGCGAGAGTTTTCCAATCAGATCGTTAGCAGAAACGCGAAAATTACCCATAAGTGCGTAACTAGCCACAGTAAGTAGCTTTAAAGTGACACTGAAGCAAACAAAAATTATGATATAATGAATTGGTTGTGTAGTAGGGATAATTACTAGAACACTGGTAGCAAAGAAAATATTCTCATATTTTTATTTTCAGTTATATAGTGTGTTTTTTTTATAACATTGCATCATTCTCTAATATTTGCAGTTTACACACTACTCAGCATTCTAAATGATTTTACAGAGCATTCTCTGATTGTTCCAATGCTTGAGTTCTGAGATTGGACTAAAATTATTGAGTTATTGCGGAAATGCGGTAATTTTAACTTGAATGAGCGTCCCTAGTTTTCATTTGTTTCAGGCGATTGCAGTGAATCGTGAGTAAGGAGGTAATAATACCATCTAGTATTCCGTAGTCACAGCGCCTGAATGTTCATTTTTTTCTTTTACATGAAATGAGCCTTCTGCAGCTAAGAATCCTGTCTTAAAATGTTGCAGGGTCTGGAGCTGGATTTGGGTTTCCTAGTCGGCGACTGTCTGCTGGCCTCGGCTTTCCTGTCTTACATGGGTCCTTTCTTGTCCAACTACCGTGATGAGATCCTTTCCATCTGGATCAGAGAGGTGAGTTGTGTCTGCATACGTAGAGAAGACAACAGAACATTTATATCACGCTTTTCTCCTTGCGGCCTCAAAGCATCAGAGCTGCAGCCAGTAGGGTGCGCTCTATAGGCAGTATCAGTGTTAAGGAGTCTTGCCCAAGGTCTCCTTACTGAATAGGTGCTGGCTACAGGAAGAGCCGAGATAATCTGATAATCTTCTCTGCTGATTTGATGACTCTCTGTAGTTTATGTCTGTCGTTGGCGGAGGACCTTCTCAATTGCATTACCTAATTTATCAAGGAAATCCATTGAGACAACTGAGGGCTATCAAAAGCGAACCATTTTAGAACCATCACCTTCATGGCCAAAAGCAAAGTTTCTTTCACGAAAATTTGGTAATAGCGCAGACCATCCACCTCGTTCATTAAGCCAAATATGCAAATCTAAGGTCCTAGGAGTAAATCAATTACAGTAGAGAGCCAGGCACTACAGTAGATACATATTCAGGCTTTAAAGGGACACTTAAGCCAGGAATAAAAAAATCAGTTTTACTTGCCTGGGGCTTCTACCAGCCCCCTGCAGCCGTCCCGTGCCTTCGCAGTCACTCACAGAGCCACTGGGCCCCCGCCGGCAGCTAGTTTTGTTCTCGCTGACAGGGAGTCAGCAGGCTTTCTGCGCCTGCGCAGACCTGGCCACGTGTATCCTTCTTCATGTTCCTATCCTCAATAGTATCCTGCACAGGTGCAGGACTCTATTGCAGACAGGAACGCAAAGAAAAATACGAGTGGCCATGCCTGTCGGGCCTGTCAGCGAAGACGAAACTAGCTGGCGGCAGGGCACCCGAGGCTCCGTGAGTGACTGAGGGCACGGGACGGCTGGAGGGGGCTGGTAGATGCCCCAGGAAATTAAAACTGATTTTTTATTCCTGGCTTAAGTGTCCCTTTAATTATCCAAAAGAGCAGTGGCACATCAAATGACAAACGTATTACAGCAGTGAGGGTGCAGATTACAGCCTGACAGGCGTTTCGTGGAGTACTTCTGCTCCTTCAGAGGCTCTTATGTAGAGTGACAGGTTTTAGGAGTATAGTGATCCCACTGATTTTAATCAGACAATTCAATACCTGACTCCAAAAAGGGAATGGCTTAGGACATTGCCACTTTCTACTGTGTTTTGCCATACACTGGGCTGCTTTTTCTGGTTGGGTTTAGTTTTGCTTTGATGAGACAGGATTGGCCACCTAACCTGCCCTGCCTGTATACAGATGCCTGGCACGTTCTCCAGTTGTTCCATCCTCACTGTGTTGTCCTCCTGCAGGTGAAGGAGATGCTGATCCCCTGCTCCCCCAACTTCTCCCTCACCTCCTTCCTGTCCAGCCCAACCATGGTGCGGGAGTGGAACCTGCAGGGCCTGCCGTCCGAGAGCTTCTCCAGCGACAACGGGGTCATCGTCACACGTGGGAACAGGTAACGTTACCCACGCTCTACTGGCTCTATGCTAGGTTGTGGGCGGAGCAGCCGGGGCCCAGAGGCCAGGTCCTGTGGCATGGCTGAGGTCCTGACTTCACTCACAGGGTTTTGTGCATGTCGGATGACTTTGTTGTGGTGTAACATTGCTGCTGCTCCACACTGCCAGCCTGCAGGTGAGCTTCAAGCAAAAGGCTAATATCCCAAATGGAAGCACTTAACCGCTTAAGGGCGATTGCAATTTTCACTTATCAGCACGGCTCCTATTCATTTGCCAATAACTTTATTACTACTTATCACACCTACATGATCTATGTATTGTTTTTTTTTTTTCAGGACAAATTAGGCTTTTAGTGAGTGATATTTTTGTTTAGTAATTACCTTAGTTTCTATACATTTTAAGGGATAAAATGGAAAAAACACACTATTTCTCCAATTTGATTGCATGTAAGTACTCACTGGGGGTGCTAGATGACCCGCCAAAACCCCCCACTATGTTCTGATATGACCCAGGCAAGAACTGCCAGTCTTTGCTGCAATGGCAAGTAGTAAAAAAAAAAACAACAACACAGGTTTTCTGGATGAGTTATGTTCTACAATATACAAGCAGTAATTGACCCCAGTGTGCCATTGTCATGTTGCCGTCTGATGCATTGCAGCCATTCTTTCCCTCAGGTGGCCACTGATGGTGGATCCGCAGGGACAAGCCTCTAAATGGATCAAAAGTATGGAGTCAGATCAGGTAAGCCAATGTCTGCCTGTCCCTCAGAGAACCTTGTTCTCATTTGTACTGCAGAGCTGGGTGTAGGAAATGGGTTAGCGAGGAACTGAGGCAAGTGCTGGGAACATGATGACTTCATGCTGTTTCTAGGGGGACATATGTTGGGTTATAGCCAACGTCCTGCTCCCTATACCCTGGGTGGCCTATGCTAAGAAAGAGAACAATCACGTGCTCCTTCTGCCTGGGTAATGGATGTTATGTGTTTGGAAGAAGATAATCTGCTCACCCTGCCTGTATCGTGTGTTGTGTGGGAAGGGTCAAACTTCCTGCTCCTTTAAACCAACTTCCTGTGTCTCCAGTCTCTAGTTAAAGGGAACCTTAACTGAGCTAAGAAGAAAAAAGTTTCACTTACCTGAGGCTTGTCTCAGCCCCCTGCAGACATCCTGAATCTTTGCCGTCTCAAGCCACTCCTCCGGTTCTCCGCAGGCAGCTAGTTTCATTTTCAGCAATGCGCATGTGTGTGTACTCGAACGCCATGGCGGCGGGAGCACAATCGAATACATGCGCAGCCACGCAGGTGCAGTGGTCTAGCTCCCTGCAGGGAACCGGAGGATCGGTTTGAGACGCCGCAGACACAGGATGTCTGCAGGGGGCTGGGGGAAGACCCAGGTAAGTGAAACTTTTTTTTTCTTAGCTCAGTTAAAGAGAATCTGTATTGTTAAAATCGCACAAAAGTAAACATACCAGTGCGTTAGGGGACATCTCCTATTACCCTCTGTCACAATTTCGCCGCTCCTCGCCGCATTAAAAGTGGTTAAAAACTGTTTTAAAAAGTTTGTTTATAAACAAACAAAATGGCCACCAAAACAGGAAGTAGGTTGATGTACAGTATGTCCACACATAGAAAATACAACCATACATAAGCAGGCTGTATACACCCTTCCTTTTGAATCTCAAGAGATCATTTTTGTGTTTCTTTCTCCCTGCAGTTCTCATGCACTGAAGTTTCAGGCTGCTCTTTTTTCTCCTGCAAACAGCTTTGCCCTTGACTGTAATTCTTCAGTATGTGAAAGCCCAGCCAGCTCAGAGGACGATTTATCCAGCTTGTAAAAGATAAGAGAGAAGAGAGAAGCTGCTCTAATCTAAATAGCACACAGACAGTGTGCAGAGAGGGGCCTGAAAGGGGGAGTTCATAGCAGAACCACAACACTGAAGAACTTGGCAGCCTTCCAGACACAGGCTGACAAGTCTGACAAGGGAAAGATACATTGATTTATTACAGAGACTGTGATAGCAGAAAGTGCTACAGTAAGCCAGAATACATTAGAATAGCTTTTGGAACTTGTAGGATGATAAAAAACAGGATGCAATTTTTGTTACGGAGTCTCTTTAAGGTTCCGCTCCTGCTTGAGTTATGTGGGCTGGGAGAGGTAGACTTTTAGTTATTTTTCATCTTGAGGAACTGGCCAACTGTTTCTTTCTGCTTCATGTAGGGCCTGAAAGTGATTGACCTGCAGATGCCTGATTTCATGCGCACCCTGGAGCACGCCATACAATTTGGAACGCCTGTCCTCCTACAGAATGTCCAGGAGGATCTGGACCCATCACTGGCACCCATCCTAAACAAATCCGTCACCAAAGTGGGTGAGTCAAGGCACTGTGGCAACAACAGGAGATTATTTCCAACAGAACAATGAAAGGAGAAGTGTTTATTTTTAATATTTGTTCAAAAGAGAATTAAAAGTTCCAAAACCTCCGGGTTCCTTTTATCAAGGCATGAAATTTAATGAATAATCTGAAAGACAAACTAAACAATTACATACTAACCACACTATGAACCACAACAGTGGGCCAGATTATTTCTTGAATGTTTTGTCTTGATAAAGGGTTATGGGGGTTTCTTCTCTCTTCAATAAATATTAAAACAGAGTGTAGTAGAGTCTATTAATATCATTTGATATTGCTGTATGGGGTAATGTCATCTGATATTGCCAATATTCTGCAAAGGCGCCTACCTCCTCCTAACATTAGTACCACCTTTTGTTGTTTAATTGACTCTTCATGACCATTAAGTACCTTTCAAGGCAGATGTGTCTTTTAATCACTGCTCCTTTTAAGCTGTTGCAAAGGCATGTTCATAGCTTCACATACATAGCTTCACATACAGTGGGTTGCAAAAGTATTCGGCCCCCTTGAAGTTTTCCACATTTTGTCATATTACTGCCACAAACATGAATCAATTTTATTGGAATTCCACATGAAAGACCAACACAAAGTGGTGTACACATGAGAAGTGGAACGAAAATCATACATGATTCCAAACATGTTTTACAAAAAAATAACTGCAAAGTCGTGTGTGCGTAATTATTCGGCCCCCTTTGATCTGAGTGCAGTCAGTTGCCTATAGACATTGCCTGATGAGTGCTAATGACTAAATAGAGTGCACCTGTGTGTAATCTAATGTCAGTACAGATACAGCTGCTCTGTGAGGGCCTCAAAGGTTGTCTAAGAGAATATTGGGAGCAATAACACCGTGAAGTCCAAAGAACACACAAGACATGTCCAAGACCGGTCAGGGATCAAGTTATTGAGAAATTTAAAGCAGGCTTAGACTACTAAAAGATTTCCAAAGCCTTGACCATCCCACGGAGCACTGTTCAAGCGATCATTCAGAAATGGAAGGAGTATGGCACAACTGTAAACCTACCAAGACAAGGCCATCCACCTAAACTCACAGGCCGAACAAGGAGAGCGCTGATCAGAAATGCAGTCAAGAGGCCCATGGTGACTCTGGACGAGCTGCAGAGATCTACAGTTCAGGTTGGAGACTCTGTCCATAGGACAACTATTAGTCATGCACTGTACAAAGTTGGCCTTTATGGAAGAGTGGCAAGAAGAAAGGCATTGTTAACAGAAAGCATAAGAAGTCCCGTTTGCAGTTTGCCACAAGCCATGTGGGGGACACAGCAACAATGTGTAAGAAGGTGCTCTGGTCAGATGAGACCAAAATGAAACTTTTTGGCCAAAATGCAAAACGCTATGTGTGGCAGAAAACTAACACTGCACATCACTCTGAACACACCATCCCCACTGTCAAATATGGTGGTGGCAGCATTATGCTCGGGGGGTGAATCTCTTCAGCAGGGACAGGGAAGCTGGTCAGAGTTGATGGGAAGATGGATGGAGCCAAATACAGGGCAAACTTGGAATAAAACTGTAACGATGGGTGTCAGCAACCAGAGATAGAATCTGATTCTTGGCGATCTGCAGTATCCCCAAGAATACAGATATACCTGATTATTGGGGATCTGCAGTATCGCCAATAATCAAATATGTCTTACCTCTAGACACCTGAGTGTGTAAGTGTTTTGGTGCAACAGTAACCTTTGGACCACCGGGGTAGCAGGTGGTCCAATAAGTAGAGAAGACTCTACTGCAGTCAAGGACACCTGGAGAGGGAGTCCCTGACTGATAAGGAGCAGTGTCCTCTCTGAAGTGCAGGGGACCCCTGCGGAAAGGCTGGACACCCTGCGGAGGGTGACAGCCAGTAGGTCAGGCAGGCCGGGTCGGCAACAGAGTATCAGATATGCAAAGTACCAAATCAGAGATCAGAAGAATAGTCAGGAAAGCTACAGGTCATAACAGATATCAGAACAAGGCCTAGTCTGAGGTGTGAGGTCCGTGATCTCAACACCCTGGAACTATGCTAGAGAATAACACAGATGGTATACAGTATTCATAGTCTGGGGTGTGAGGGCCGTGATCTCAACACCCTGGAACTATGCTAGAGAATAACATAGATGATATACAGTATTCCTAGTCTGGGGTGTGAGGGCCGTGATCTCAACACCCTGGAACTATGCTAGAGAATAACACAGATGATATACAGTAACTGGCTAAGTGTGGATTCCCAGGGCCTCCTGGTTCCACCACACTGGAGATCTGACTAAGGTCTGAGTGCTAACACATAAGCATTCGCAACGCCAGACAACCAGCAACTGAACAGCAAGAGATATATATATAGTAAAGCACCCCACAGCGCCGCCCAGCTCCCATCAACCAATCACTGACTGAGCAGGGATCAGCTGACCGCCCTGATCAGCTGATCTTCCTCCTATTGGTATAAAGAGCTTGTCTTGCAGCGCGTGCGCGCATAGCTCTCCATCTGTGTGCACTACTAGGTCCAGCTAACCCAGACGCATGTTGTTGCGGGGAACCCGCCGTACTGGACGCGGAATCCGCCGCTTTGCCGTCAGAACATGTGGCGGCCCCCACGCCACTCTGCCCATGGGCACCACCAGCTCCAGACAAACCAGACGCATGCTGACGCGGACAAACCGCCGCATCAGACGCGGAACCAGCCGCCTTGCTGCCAGAACATGCGGCGGCTTTTCCGCTGTTTATCACAAAAACCTCTTGGAGACTGCAAAAGACTTGAGACTGGGGCGGAGGTTCACCTTCCAGCAGGACAAAGACCCTAAACATAAAGCCAGGGCAACAATGGAATGGTTTAAAACAAAACATATCTATGTGTTAGAATGGCCCAGTCAAAGTCCAGATCTAAATCTAATCGAGAATCTGTGGCAAGATCTGAAAACTGCTGTTCACAAACGCTGTCCATCTAATCTGACTGAGCTGGACTTGTTTTGCAAAGAAGAATGGACAAGGATTTCAGTCTCTAGATGTGCAAAGCTGGTAGAGACATACCCTAAAAGACTGGCAGCTGTAATTGCAGCAAAAGGTGGTTCTACAAAGTATTGACTCAGGGGGCCCACTTTGCAGTTATTTTTTTGTAAAAAATGTTTGGAATTATGTATGATTTTCGATCCACTTCTCACATGTACACCACTTTGTATTGGTCTTTCCTGTGGAATTCCAATAAAATTGATGCATGTTTGTGGCAGTAATGTGACAAAATGTGGAAAACTTCCAGGGGGCCGAATACTTTTGCAACCCACTGTATACCGTTTATACATCTTTGCCTCTGCATCCTCTTCTTCTTTTGCCCTCAGTTTTTCAAACATTAAGGATTTCTCCAAAGTCCTATGCCTAACACTACCCGTCCCTAGTTTTGAAAGCCTTTGCACTTGTGATAAATTTGTTCTTCTTACAAATGAGACAACAACCATGTTTGAGAGGTAAAATTATGTAAAAGTTCAGTTTAAAATTTTAGTTTGTATGTTAAAGTGAGTTGATGAGTGAGGCAGTGTTTATCCTGTGACAGTGGAGTTCTCCTATAAGCATACGGTATTCTGTGTCTTGTCCAGGAGGGAAGCTGCAGATCCGGCTGGGTGACAAGGACGTCGTGTACAATCCAGAATTCCGATTCTACATTACCACCAAACTTTCCAACCCCCATTACACCCCGGAGATCAGCTCACAGACCACCATCGTTAACTTTGCTGTGAAAGAGCAGGTAACTAATATTTGTGTATATGAGGGGACAGAATGCTCTGTCTAATGTCTAATCTAGTCTGGCCAGAATGGAGAAGGTTTAGAGTCTGACCTGGATGAAGGGTTTTAGAGAGTCTGGCCAGGATGGAGAAGGTTTAGAGTCTGGCCAGGATGGAGAAGGCTTAGAGTCTGGCCAGGATGGAGAAGGTTTAGAGAGTCTGGCCAGGATGGAGAAGGTTTAGAGTCTGGCCAGGATGGAGAAGGTTTAGAGTCTAGCCAGGATGGAGAAGGTTTAGAGTCTGGCCAGGATGGAGAAGGTTTAGAGTCTGGCCAGGATGGAGAAGGTTTAGAGTCTGGCTAGGATGGAGAAGGTTTAGAGTCTGGCCAGGATGGAGAAGGTTTAGAGTCTGGCCAGGATGGAGAAGGTTTAGAGTCTGGCCAGGATGGAGAAGGCTTAGAGTCTGGCCTGGATGGTGAAGGTTTAGAGTCTGGCCAGGATGGAGAAGGTTTAGAGAGTCTGGCCAGGATGCAGAAGGTTTAGAGTCTGGCCAGGATGGAGAAGGTTTAGAGTCTAGCCAGGATGGAGAAGGTTTAGAGTCTGGCCAGGATGGAGAAGGTTTAGAGTCTGGCCAGGATGGAGAAGGTTTAGAGTCTGGCCAGGATGAAGAAGGTTTAGAGTCTGGCCAGGATGGAGAAGGTTTAGAGTCTGGCCAGGATGGAGAAGGTTTAGAGTCTGGCCAGGATGGAGAGAAGATTTAGAGAGTCTGTCCAGGATGGAGAAGGTTTAGAGAGTCTGGCCAGGATGGAGAAGGTTTAGAGTCTAGCCAGGATGGAAAAGGTTTAGAGTCTGGCCAGGATGGAGAAGGTTTAGAGAGTCTGGCCAGGAGGGAGAAGGTTTAGAGTCTGGCCAGGATGGAGAAGGTTTAGAGAGTCTGGCCAGGATGGAGAAGGTTTAGAGAGTCTGGCCAGGATGGAGAAGGTTTAGAGTCTGGCCTGGATGGAGAAGGTTTAGAGTCTGGCCAGGATGGAGAAGGTTTAGAGTCTGGCCAGGATGGAGAAGGTTTAGAGTCTGGCCAGGATGGAGAAGGTTTAGAGTCTGGCTAGGATGGAGAAGGTTTAAAGAGTCTGGCCAGGATGGAGAAGGTTTAGAGTCTAGCCAGAATGGAGAAGGTTTAGAGTCTGTCCAGGATGGAGAAGGTTTAGAGTCTGGCCAGGATGGAGAAGGTTTAGAGTCTGGCTAGGATGGAGAAGGTTTAGAGTCTGGCTAGGATGGAGAAGGTTTAGAGGGTCTGGCCAGGATGGAGAAGGTTTAGAGAGTCTGGCCAGGATGGAGAAGGTTTAGAGAGTCTGGCCAGGATGGAGAAGGTTTAGAGAGTCTGGCCAGGATGGAGAAGGTTTAGAGAGTCTGGCCATGATGGAGAAGGTTTAGAGAGTCTGGCCAGGATGGAGAAGGTTTAGAGAGTCTGGCCAGGATGGAGAAGGTTTAGAGAGTCTGGCCTGGATGGAGAAGGTTTAGAGTCTGGCCAGGATGGAGAAGGTTTAGAGTCTAACCAGGACGGAGAAGGTTTAGAGTCTGGCTAGGATGGAGAAGGTTTAGAGTCTGGCTAGGATGGAGAAGGTTTAGAGTCTGGCTAGGATGGAGATGGTTTAGAGTCTGGCCAGGATGGAGAAGGTTTAGAGAGTCTGGCCAGGATGGAGAAGGTTTAGAGAGTCTGGCCAGGATGGAGAAGGTTTAGAGAATCTGGCCAGGATGGAGAAGGTTTAGAGTCTGGCCAGGATGGAGAAGGTTTAGAGTCTGGCCAGGATGGAGAAGGTTTAGAGTCTAGCCAGGATGGAGAAGGTTTAGAGTCTGGCCAGGATGGAGAAGGTTTAGAGAGTCTGGCCAGGATGGAGAAGGTTTAGAGAGTCTGGCCAGGATGGAGAAGGTTTAGAGAGTCTGGCCAGGATGGAGAAGGTTTAGAGAGTCTGGCCTGGATGGAGAAGGTTTAGAGAGTCTTACCAGGATGGAGAAGGTTTAGAGAGTCTGGCCTGTATGGAGAAGGTTTAGAGAGTCTGGCCAGGATGGAGAAGGTTTAGAGTCTGGCCAGGATGGAGAAGGTTTAGAGTCTGGCTAGGATGGAGAAGGTTTAGAGTCTGGCTAGGATGGAGAAGGTTTAGAGTCTGGCCAGGATGGAGAAGGTTTAGAGAGTCTGGCCAGGATGGAGAAGGTTTAGAGAGTCTGGCCAGGATGGAGAAGGTTTAGAGAATCTGGCCAGGATGGAGAAGGTTTAGAGTCTGGCCAGGATGGAGAAGGTTTAGAGTCTGGCCAGGATGGAGAAGGTTTAGAGTCTGGCCAGGATGGAGAAGGTTTAGAGTCTGGCCAGGATGGAGAAGGTTTAGAGAGTCTGGCCAGGATGGAGAAGGTTTAGAGAGTCTGGCCAGGATGGAGAAGGTTTAGAGAGTCTGGCCAGGATGGAGAAGGTTTAGAGAGTCTTACCAGGATGGAGAAGGTTTAGAGAGTCTGGCCTGGATGGAGAAGGTTTAGAGAGTCTGGCCTGGATGGAGAGGGTTTAGAGTCTGGCCAGGATGGAGAAGGTTTAGAGTCTGGCCAGGATGGAGAAGGTTTAGAGTCTGGCCAGGATGGAGAAGGTTTAGAGAGTCTGGCCTGGATGGAGAAGGTTTAGAGAGTCTGGCCAGGATGGAGAAGGTTTAGAGTCTGGCCAGGATGGAGAAGGTTTAGAGTCTGGCCAGGATGGAGAAGGTTTAGAGTCTGGCCAGGATGGAGAAGGTTTAGAGAGTCTGGCCTGGATGGAGAAGGTTTAGAGTCTGGCCTGGATGGAGAAGGTTTAGAGTCTGGCCTGGATGGAGAAGGTTTAGAGTCTGGCCAGGATGGAGAAGGTTTAGAGAGTCTGGCCAGGATGGAGAAGGTTTAGAGAGTCTTACCAGGATGGAGAAGGTTTAGAGTCTGGCCAGGATGGAGAAGGTTTAGAGTCTGGCCAGGATGGAGAAGGTTTAGAGTCTGGCCAGGATAAAGAAGGTTTAGAGAGTCTGGCCTGGATGGAGAAGGTTTAGAGTCTGGCCAGGATTGAGAAGGTTTAGAGAGTCTGGCCAGGATGGAGAAGGTTTAGAGAGCCCGGGCAGGATGGAGAGAAAGTTTAGAGAGTCTGGCCAGGATGGAAAATGAAAATGAAGGTGGGCCATGATAAAAGTAGGCTGACATGCTGGCTGCAGGAATTCCATTCATATTTGCAGCAAGCAACATCCCCTGCTCTCAAGAAGGTGTCGCAGCCGAATACAATATATTCCACTACAAGCACTCTGCCAACTAGTGTTGGGCGAACACCTAGATGTTCGGGTTCGCGAACGTTCGCCGAACATGGCCGCGATGTTCGGGTGTTCGCGCCGAACTCCGAACATAATGGAAGTCAATGGGGACCCGAACTTTCGTGCTTTGTAAAGCCTCCTTACATGCTACATACCCCAAATTTACAGGGTATGTGCACATTGGGAGTGGGTACAAGAGGAAAGAAAATTTAGCAAAAAGAGCTTATAATTTTTGAGAAAATCGATTTTAAAGTTTCAAAGGGAAAACTGTCTTTTAAATGCGGGAAATGTCTGTTTTCTTTGCACAGGTAACATGCTTTTTGTCGGCATGCAGTCATAAATGTAATACATATAAGAGGTTCCAGGAAAAGGGACCGGTAACGCTAACCCAGCAGCAGTACACGTGATGGAACAGGAGGAGGGTGGCGCAGGAGGAGAAGGCCACGCTTTGAGACACAACAACCCAGGCCTTGCATGAGGACAAGAAGCGTGCGGATAGCAATTTGCATTTTGTCGCCATGCAGTCATAAATGTAATACAGATGAGAGGTTCAATAAACAGGGACCGGAAACGCTAACCCATCACAGATGTTCATTGTTCATGTTACTTGGTTGGGGTCCGGGAGTGTTGCATAGTCGTTTCCAATCCAGGATTGATTCATTTTAATTTGAGTCAGACGGTCTGCATTTTCTGTGGAGAGGCGGATACGCCGATCTGTGACGATGCCTCCGGCAGCACTGAAACAGCGTTCCGACATAACGCTGGCTGCCGGGCAAGCCAGCACCTCTATTGCGTACATTGCCAGTTTGTGCCAGGTGTCTAGCTTCGATACCCAATAGTTGAAGGGTGCAGATGGATTGTTCAACACAGCTATGCCATCTGACATGTAGTCCTTGACCATCTTCTCCAGGCGATCGGTGTTGGAGGTGGATCTGCACGCTTGCTGTTCTGTGTGCTGCTGCATGGGTGTCAGAAAATTTTCCCACTCCAAGGACACTGCCGATACCATTCCCTTTTGGGCACTAGCTGCGGCTTGTGTTGTTTGCTGCCCTCCTGGTCATCCTGGGTTTGCGGAAGTCAGTCTGTCGGCGTACAACTGGCTAGAGGAGGGGGAGGATGTCAATCTCCTCTCTAAAGTCTCCACAAGGGCCTGCTGGTATTCTTCCATTTTGACCTGTCTGACTCTTTCTTCAAGCAGTTTTGGAACATTGTGTTTGTACCGTGGATCCAGAAGGGTATAAACCCAGTAATTGGTGTTGTCCAGAATGCGCACAATGCGTGGGTCGCGTTCAATGCAGTCCTAGGCCGAAGAGGTCATAGCCTAGGGTCACAAAAACCTGTTTATTTGGGCAATTTCAATGGTAGTGATGCTGACGTACATAAATCTCAGCAATGGCCGTTAGCAACGTCTGAATTTCACGAAATGTCTCATGCAGGTAGAAGACATATTGTTAGACTTGGATTCCAAAAATGGGGTCCCTACATCTCTGCAAACCAGAGTTACAGGGGTCCAAAATTGGTAAAATCCCCATAGGCTTTTATTGCCTCCCTATTTCACTTTCCAAAATCTCACATCTTTTCATAGGGCAATTGCTCAGCAGTGGCAAATTTTCTAGCATTGTAGGGACCCTTAGGGGGAACATGACTGGTGAGTTTCGGGCCCCTAGGCCGAAGAGGTCATAGCCTAGGGTCACAAAAACCTGTTTATTTGGGCAATTTCAATGGTAGTGATGCTGACGTACATAAATCTCAGCCATGGCCGTTAGCAACGTCTGAATTTCACGAAATGTCTCATGCAGGTAGAAGACATATTGTTAGACTTGGATTCCAAAGATGGGGTCCCTACATCTCTGCAAACCAGAGTTACAGGGGTCCAAAATTGGTAAAATCCCCCATAGGCTTTCATTGCCTCCCTATTTCACTTTCCAAAATCTCACATCTTTTCAAAGGGCAATTGCTCAGCAGTGGCAAATTTTCTAGCATTGTAGGGACCCTTAGGGGGAACATGACTGGTGAGTTTCGGGCCCCTAGGCCGAAGAGGTCATAGCCTAGGGTCACAAAAACCTGTTTATTTGGGCAATTTCAATGGTAGTGATGCTGACGTACATAAATCTCAGCCATGGCCGTTAGCAACGTCTGAATTTCACGAAATGTCTCATGCAGGTAGAAGACATATTGTTAGACTTGGATTCCAAAAATGGGGTCCCTACATCTCTGCAAACCAGAGTTACAGGGGTCCAAAATTGGTAAAAGCCCCCATAGGCTTTCATAGCCTCCCTATTTCACTTTCCAAAATCTCACACCTTTTCAAAGGGCAATTGCTCAGCAGTGGCAAATTTTCTAGCATTGTAGGGACCCTTAGGGGGAACATGACTGGTGAGTTTCGGGCCCCTAGGCCGAAGAGGTCATAGCCTAGGGTCACAAAAACCTGTTTATTTGGGCAATTTCAATGGTAGTGATGCTGACGTACATAAATCTCAGCCATGGCCGTTAGCAACGTCTGAATTTCACGAAATGTCTCATGCAGGTAGAAGACATATTGTTAGACTTGGATTCCAAAGATGGGGTCCCTACATCTCTGCAAACCAGAGTTACAGGGGTCCAAAATTGGTAAAATCCCCCATAGGCTTTCATTGCCTACCTATTTCACTTTCCAAAATCTCACATCTTTTCAAAGGGCAATTGCTCAGCAGTGGCAAATTTTCTAGCATTGTAGGGACCCTTAGGGGGAACATGACTGGTGAGTTTCGGGCCCCTAGGCCGAAGAGGTCATAGCCTAGGGTCACAAAAACCTGTTTATTTGGGCAATTTCAATGGTAGTGATGCTGACGTACATAAATCTCAGCCATGGCCGTTAGCAACGTCTGAATTTCATGAAATGTCTCATGCAGGTAGAAGACATATTGTTAGACTTGGATTCCAAAGATGGGGTCCCTACATCTCTGCAAACCAGAGTTACAGGGGTCCAAAATTGGTAAAATCCCCCATAGGCTTTCATTGCCTCCCTATTTCACTTTCCAAAATCTCACACCTTTTCAAAGGGCAATTGCTCAGCAGTGGCAAATTTTCTAGCATTGTAGGGACCCTTAGGGGGAACATGACTGGTGAGTTTCGGGCCCCTAGGCCGAAGAGGTCATAGCCTAGGGTCACAAAAACCTGTTTATTTGGGCAATTTCAATGGTAGTGATGCTGACGTACATAAATCTCAGCCATGGCCGTTAGCAACGTCTGAATTTCACGAAATGTCTCATGCAGGTAGAAGACATATTGTTAGACTTGGATTCCAAAGATGGGGTCCCTACATCTCTGCAAACCAGAGTTACAGGGGTCCAAAATTGGTAAAATCCCCCATAGGCTTTCATTGCCTCCCTATTTCACTTTCCAAAATCTCACATCTTTTCAAAGGGCAATTGCTCAGCAGTGGCAAATTTTCTAGCATTGTAGGGACCCTTAGGGGGAACATGACTGGTGAGTTTTGGGCCCCTAGGCCGAAGAGGTCATAGCCTAGGCTCACAAAAACCTGTTTATTTGGGCAATTTCAATGGTGGCGAGTCTGACGTACATAAATCGCAGCAATGGCCGTTAGCAACGTCTGAATCTCACGAAATGTCTCATGCAGGTAGAAGACATATTGTTAGACTTGGATTCCAAAGATGGGGTCTCTACATCTCTGCAAACCAGAGTTACAGGGCTCCAAAATTGGTAAAATCCCCCATAGGCTTTCATTGGGCCTACTATTTACCGTTCCAAAATCTCACACCATTTCAAAGGGCAATGGCTCAGCAGTGGCAAAACTCACCAGTCATGATCCCCCTAAGAGTCCCTACAATGCTAGAAAATTTGGTACTGCTGAGCCATTGCCCTTTGAAAAGATGTGAGATTTTTGAAAGTGAAATAGGGAGGCAATGAAAGCCTATGGGGGATTTTACCAATTTTGGACCCCTGTAACTCTGGTTTGCAGAGATGTAGGGACCCCATCTTTGGAATCCAAGTCTAACAATATGTCTTCTACCTGCATGAGACATTTCGTGAAATTCAGACGTTGCTAACGGCCATGGCTGAGATTTATGTACGTCAGCATCACTACCATTGAAATAGCCCAAATAAACAGGTTTTTGTGACCCTAGGCTATGACCTCTTCGGCCTAGGGGCCCGAAACTCACCAGTCATGTTCCCCCTAAGGGTCCCTACAATGCTAGAAAATTTGCCACTGCTGAGCAATTGCCCTTTGAAAAGATGTGAGATTTTGGAAAGTGAAATAGGGAGGCAATGAAAGCCTATGGGGATTTTACCAATTTTGGACCCCTGTAATTCTGGTTTGCAGAGATGTAGGGACCCCATCTTTGGAATCCAAGTCTAACAATATGTCTTCTACCTGCATGAGACATTTCGTGAAATTCAGACGTTGCTAACGGCCATGGCTGAGATTTATGTACGTCAGCATCACTACCATTGAAATTGCCCAAATAAACAGGTTTTTGTGACCCTAGGCTATGATCTCTTCGGCCTAGGACTGCATTGAACGCGACCCACGCATTGTGCGCATTCTGGACAACACCAATTACTGGGTTTAAACCCTTCTGGATCCACGGTACAAACACAATGTTCCAAAACTGCTTGAAGAAAGAGTCAGACAGGTCAAAATGGAAGAATACCAGCAGGCCCTTGTGGAGACTTTAGAGAGGAGATTGACATCCTCCCCCTCCTCTAGCCAGTTGTATGCCGACAGACTGACTTCCGCAAACCCAGGACGACCAGGAGGGCAGCAAACAACACAAGCCGCAGCTAGTGCCTAAAAGGGAATGGTATCGGCAGTGTCCTTGGAGTGGGAAAATTTCCTGACACCCATGCAGCAGGCAGCACACAGAACAGCAAGCGTGCAGATCCACCTCCAACACCGATCGCCTGGAGAAGATGGTCAAGGACTACATGTCAGATGGCATAGCTGTGTTGAACAATCCATCTGCACCCTTCAACTATTGGGTATCGAAGCTAGACACCTGGCACAAACTGGCAATGTACGCAATAGAGGTGCTGGCTTGCCCGGCAGCCAGCGTTATGTCGGAACGCTGTTTCAGTGCTGCCGGAGGCATCGTCACAGAGCGGCATATCCGCCTCTCCACAGAAAATGCAGACCGTCTGACTCAAATTAAAATGAGTCAATCCTGGAGTGGAAACGACTACGCAACACTCCCGGACCCCAACCAAGTAACATGAACAATGAACATCTGTGATGGGTTAGCGTTTCCGGTCCCTGTTTATTGAACCTCTCATCTGTATTACATTTATGACTGCATGGCGACAAAATGCAAATTGCTATCCGCACGCTTCTTGTCCTCATGCAAGGCCTGGGTTGTTGTGTCTCAAAGCGTGGCCTTCTCCTCCTGCGCCACCCTCCTCCTGTTCCATCACGTGTGCGGCTGCTGGGTTAGCGTTACCGGTCCCTTTTCCTGGAACCTCTTATATGTATTACATTTATGACTGCATGCCGACAAAAAGCATGTTACCTGTGCAAAGAAAACAGACATTTCCCGCATTTAAAAGACAGTTTTCCCTTTGAAACTTTAAAATCGATTTTCTTAAAAAACTATAAGCTCTTTTTGCTAAATTTTCTTTCCTCTTGTACCCACTCCCAATGTGCACATACCCTGTAAATTTGGGGTATGTAGCATGTAAGGAGGCTTTACAAAGCACGAAAGTTCGGGTCCCCATTGACTTCCATTATGTTCGGAGTTCGGCTCGAACACCCGAACATCGCGGCCATGTTCGGCCCGAACCCGAACATCTAGATGTTCGCCCAACACTACACGTGACCCGTTCGGCCAATCACAGCGCTAGCCGAACGTTCGGGTAACGTTCGGCCATGCGCTCTTAGTTCGGCCATATGGCCGAACAGTTTGGCCGAACACCATAAGGTGTTCGGCCGAACTCGAATATCACCCGAACAGGGTGATGTTCTGCAGAACCCGAACAGTAGCGAACATTGTTCGCCCAACACTACTGCCAACCACATTATAAACAAGCATCTGACCCCATTTTCTGTTAGTTTTGACAGCAACTATCCAGTGACTACAGGGATAAATATAAAATATATAAAAATAATTGGTACTTATCCGTTAGCCGGGCGCATCCGGCAGGTGGCGCTAATTACTATTCCCCCTCCAGGCCGACATGGATAGTAGGGAAAGATGTAACTCTGGTGGAGTTTTGTCGCCACCTAGAGGATGCGCCTGGCTAACGGATAAGTACCAAATAATTAAATAGAATAAAATTGGCATAGGTGCCGCCCTCCCCAGCTTACCTCGTGGCACTGGCCTAATTGAAAGCGCGGCTCTGGTGAAGAGTGCTGAGGTTAAGGGTTGTCCTCACCAGCTCTGATTGGCCCAGGAACACTCAAAGCCCAGCAGAATTCTAGGTGCAGGTCACATGACTACTAATTAAACTGGGATTGTCAGACACAAAATCAAATTCCATTTACCCACTGGTCTGTGTTTATTATGTAGTCATGCAGTCTGCATTGCAAGCATTCCAATATAATCATAAATGTTTCAGCTGTAACAAATCTTATATCAGGCAGCCTTGCTCTATTCTGGTACATTGCCGGGGAGAGGGAAGCTTGGTATCTCCCCTCCCACCTTCCTGCTCCTCATTGACTGGCTGAGAGCAGTTCAGTGTGACACGAAGTTGATAAGGGAAATACACCTCACCCCTCTGCAGAAGCTGCTGAAATACATCCATGTTGTGCTCCCATGTGTTTATAAACAAGCTAGAAATGACAGTGTAGTTTCTAAGAGAAAAGAGAAAGGGAGGAGGTGACATCAGGATTGACTTCAGTCAGAGCAGTAAAGATGGACAATGCCTGGAACAGTTTTCTCTTTAGTCTCTATATAAAATTTGCCTAAATCAAAACATGGACAGTGCAATACATATGTTATGTAAGTGGAATAATTATATATCTACTCATATATGTGTTTTTTTTTCCCTGGGGTAGTATGGCTGACACTGCTGCTGAAGAACATAACAAGGCATATGGGCTGCATTATTTTTCCCACATGCTCGCTCTTTGCGGTGGCAGACGTGGCAACACCTGCAGATACTGCGCTTACACTTTAGCAGTCTGAGCCGTGTTATTTCAGAAGTGAGAGCCGCCACCATGTGGCTCCCCAGGATACTGCTGAGTGTATTCCCGCTGAAATGCAAGTGTTTCCTCGCCCGGCTTGGCTCCTGGCACGGCTGGCACGACACCAAGGCAGAGTAATGGGATTTTCCTGGTATTAAAAAAACTTTCTTTTTAAGCTCTTAATGTCCGTTTAATCCCCTTTTCTCTTTTATGTCTAAGCTTGGTCCCATCCAAACCTGACAGCTCCAGCAGGGGGCTCCTCCTCGGCTCAGACACCGGATTTGCTTCATTAGCGTGACTGTTGTCGGCGGAGGGAAATGCAGAGTCACCGGCCTCTCTGTAGTAACAGGCAGGGAGTCTGACGGGGATCTGGGTGCTTTAGCTGAGAATGGGATCAGCTTAATGTAAATAATCATATTATTGTGAATCTGTTGTGTGTATTATTGTACTCACGGACAAAAGGATGTTTAAAGTTTCTTTTTTAATAATTTACTTGTATTATATCTTTTACAAACCTCTCTAAGCCCCCACCTCCAGTCTTAACACCCCTCATACTCACCCTCCAATTTTAGACACCTCCCCCCTCGCAAATCCCAATAAGAATGCCAGGCCCCTACACACATCAGCCTGGGAGTCTGGCTCTTCAGACCACACCCCTGTTTACCTGTCCATGCCTCCCTCAATAGGGACACATTAAAAAGCAGTAGATGTGAGAGGCAAGCCAGCACATCCCTGTCCACACTCTGCATACCACATACCACCATGCCCTGTGGCACTTCTAGGAGAGAGGGTGTGGCTCAGGCTGCTATTAGCCTTCTAGGAGAGAGGGTGTTGCCCAGACTGCTATTGGTCGCCTAGGAGAAAGGGTGTGACCCAGGTTGCCATTAGCCTTCTAGGGGAGAGGGTGTGGCCCAGACTGCCATTTGCCTCCTAGGGGAGATGGTGTGGCCTAGGCCATTAAGCTGCAATGGGAGAGGGTGTGGTTCAGGCTTCCATTAACCTCCTGAGGGAGAGGGTGTGACCAAGACTGCCATAACCCTCCTAAGGGAGCTTGTCTCCTGCTGCCATTCACCTCCTAGGGAAATGGGTGTGACTCTGATTGTCATTAGCCTCCTAGGGGAGAGGGTGTGTCCCAGACTGTCAATAGCCTCCTAGGGGAAATGGTATGGCCCAGACCATTGGTATTAGGCTTCTAGGGGAGAGGGTGTGACCCAGACTGCCATAAGCCTCCTAGAGGACAGTGTTTAGCTTATGCTGCCATTTGCCTCCTAGGGGAGTGGGTGTGGCTCAGGCTCTTACTGCTGTTAGCCTCCTAGGGGAGTGGGTGTGACTCTGACTGCCAATAGCCTCCTAGGGGAGAGGGTGTGGTCCAGACTCCCATTAGCCTAGGGTTGCCAGGTGTCCGGTTTTAGACCGGACAGTCCGGTTTTTGGCCGCTGTGTCCGGTGCAAAAAGGCATGCTAAACCGGACAATTAAGATGTCCGGTTTTATGCCTTTTCCGGCGGCTGTCAGTATTGACAGCCGCCTGTAGCAGGAGGAGAGCAGCGCAGTGGAGGGAAAGCGGTGGGCAGCGGCGGAGAAGGGGGCCATCTCCCCCCCTTCTCTCACCTTAGATGCTTTCCGTCCCTCGCTGTCTCCTCCGATCTGTGTGTGGCTGACTGGCGGTGGCGCTTTGCAGCGGGCGGGACTTACCTTCCGTGTCGCTCCATGCGCCGGCCGGAAGTTCTGGTGCCGCAGCCGCTGCTCTGGTCTGCATCAGACCAGAGTAGTGGCAACTCATCCCGCGCGGCGCCTGCGACGAGACCAGTCACCAGACGGAGGAGACACGGAAGGTAAGTTCCGCCCCTCTGCCAGCCACCGCACACACCGATCGGAGGAGACAGCGAGGGAGGGAGAGGACCCTAAGGTGAGCGAAGGGGGGGGAGATGGCCCCCTTCTTCACCGCTCTCCCTCTTCTCTGCGCTGACTGCTTCCCTCCTGGGGGGGGGGGGGGGGGGGGAGACACACCTGCCTACATATACTGGGCCCATATACACCCTGGCTAAATATACTGGGCCCATATACACCCTGGCTACATATACTGGGCCCATATACACCCTGGCTAAATATACTGGGCCCATATACACCCTGGCTACATATACTGGGCCCATATACACCCTGGCTAAATATACTGGGCCCATATACACCCTGGCTACATATACTGGGCCCATATACACCCTGGCTACATATACTGGGCCCATATACACCCTGGCTACATATACAGGGCCCATATACACCCTGGCTACATATACTGGGCCCATATACACCCTGGCTACATATACTGGGCCCATATACACCCTGGCTACATATACTGGGCCCATATACACCCTGGCTACATATACTGGGCCCATATACACCCTGGCTAAATATACTGGGCCCATATACACCCTGGCTACATATACTGGGCCCATATACACCCTGGCTACATATACTGGGCATATATACCCCCTGACTACATATACTGGGCCCATATACACCCTGGCTACATATACTGGGCCCATATACACCCTGGCTACATATACTGGGCCCATATACACCCTGGCTACATATACTGGGCCCATATACACCCTGGCTACATATACTGGGCCCATATACACCCTGGCTACATATACTGGGCCCATATACACCCTGGCTACATATACTGAGCCCATATACCGCTGGCTATATATACTGGGGACATATTACCCTGCCTACATATACTGGGGACATATACCTCTGGCTACATATACTGGGCACATATATCCCTGGCTACATATACTGGGGACAACTGGCTGTTTGTCATTATGTGCAGTTACTGGTGAAAAGCTGTCTCTTATTATGTGCATTTACTGGTGAAAAGCTGTCTCTTATGTGCATTTACTGGTGAAAAGCTGTCTCTTATGTGCATTTACTGGTGAAAAGCTGTCTCTTATGTGCATTTAGTGGTGAAAAGATGTCTCTTATGTGCATTTAGTGGTGAAAAGATGTCTCTTATGTGCATTTAGTGGTGAAAAGATGTCTCTTATGTGCATTTAGTGGTGAAAAGATGTCTCTTATGTGCATTTAGTGGCGAAAAGCTGTCTCTTATGTGCATTTACTGGTGAAAAGCTGTCTCTTATTATGTGCATTTACTGGTGAAAAGCGGTCTCTTATTATGTGCATTTACTGGTGAAAAGTGGTCTCTTATGTGCATGTACTGGTGAGGACAGTTAGTGACATGGCTATGTACTCTGTAATGTGCTGCAGAAGATGTCAGTGCGATATAAATACTGTAAAAAACATTTTTTAAAAAGCCCATTGCTTAGCCCCACTCTACATAAAAGTGCGCTTCTGACTCCGCCCCTAACTCCACCCCCTGTCCGGTTTTCTCCATCAGCCGACCTGGCAACCCTACATTAGCCTCCTAGACTAGAGGAAATGGTGTGGTCCAGACTGCCATTAACCTCCTAGGGAGAGGGTGTGGCCTAGACTGCCTTCAGCCTCCCAGGAGAGAGGGCATGGCCCAGACTGCCGTTGGCCTCCTAGAGCCATGGCATAGCAATGCATTTTTGAACAATGATAGGGAGAGAGCCTGGAAGTCAATGCTGTACATCGGCATCCCTTTTGATAATAATCATTAATTTACCTGATACTGATTAATATAAAAAATAGGAGAACTCATTTATGTTATATTTAGGGGTAAGTTTGATTTAAAAAAAAAAATGTGGATTATGGCAGCTTGCATAAACTGTGGTTGGTGTGATGCAAGTGTCTGTGGCTTGCATGCAAACTTAAAGGGAATTTTAAGTCAGGTGAAATGCAGTTTTACTTACCTGGGACCTCTACCACCCCCCTGCAGTCAGTCTGTGCCAGCACCGGTACTCTAGGATCCTCCGGTCCCCCGCCGTGGCTCAGTTTCGGTTGGTTGAACCTGTCGCCAGCCGCTGCGACCTTCTCGATGGCGCTCCTGTCGCCGGGAGCTTCCTGAGCATGTGCAGTACGAGAAAATCTCTACCGTGCCTGCGCAGGAAGCTCCTGGAGATGGGAGCGGGAACGAGGACGCATGTGGCCAGGGCCGTGCAGGCGCAGTGGCTGGCGACAGGTTCAACCAAACGAAACCAAAACTGAACCACGGCGGGGGACCGGAGGATCCTAGAGTACCGGCGCTGGCACAGGCCGACTGCAGAGGGTCAGTAGAAGTCCCAGGTAAGTAAAACTGCATTTTTTTCACATGATTTAAAATTCCCTTTAAGTTTGCAGAAATGCCACTTTTCCATATCCGACACCTAATGATGGTGCAATTTAAACAGATGTTTGCCTTCTTAAAACAGAAGGTCTTTGTGATAATTCAGGTTAGAGTGAGCTCTGAGGTGTCCCACAATGCATCACTGCTGCGTATGCAAATCATCCCTTGTTGTCCCTGTAAGCTAGCCACACCTCCAGAACCGCTGGAATGCATTGATGTGTCAGCTTGTAATTCGTACAGAGCCGTAATAATCCAGCATGCATACAGACTGCTTCAGATTGTTTGATCCTCATCAGTGCATGGCATGGATTAATGGGGCTCTATGGAATAGGGCTTGTAACACCGAGAGGTACAGATTGCCCAGCAAGCTTACGGTGAACCAGAACGCCTAGGAGTGTGTAAGGGGCTGAAAGATATCAAAATGATGGTGACAGAGATCCCCCTCTTCACTGTACCGCAGCATCATCAATGACTGAAGATGTAATTTTCGGTTTGGCTTTTTGATCTACAGTTACTGGCATCAGCCGGGGATGACACAATCGGAAACCTAATAATAATTATTAGCCTGACAGGTTGATTAGTGATAGGCTGACAAATGATAAATCTCATCGGCAAGAAGAAAGAGGATTTTCTTGTATTTCTCATATTCGTGCTGCGGTGTCTCCTGCTGCACCCTGCTGGTGGAATTTGGAATTGCAGTAGGGAAACTAATGTA
This sequence comes from Hyperolius riggenbachi, assembly GCF_040937935.1. Classification (NCBI taxonomy): domain Eukaryota; kingdom Metazoa; phylum Chordata; class Amphibia; order Anura; family Hyperoliidae; genus Hyperolius; species Hyperolius riggenbachi. The sequence goes on from NC_090648.1 coordinate 35,037,887, forward strand.
CCTGAGTCACTTCTACCAAAACTGAGGCAGTTCTCTGCATTTAGCCAGGTGTTGTGAGCTGCAGCTTTTCTGTAGTGATGAAGAAGAGAAAGAGGAGACTGAAAGAGAGGATGAGGACCCTGTCTTAACACATCAGCAGCTTCAATAGAGTTATCTCGTGTGAGATAAGTGCCCTGCTTTTGACCTCAGTCAGTAGAACCTGTGCTGTAAATTCTTGGAATGCTTTGATCTCTCTCCACTAGCAGAAAATGCAGAAACTGAAAGCAGAAGGTGTCTGCTATTGTCTCACACTGCCCCCTAGTGACAAGTGGCCATAAATACACAGTACAGCAATGTAACAAAGAAGAAATAAAAAATAATATGCTAAAATATATTGGCCTGGAGGACTTGCAAGCCACTAAAGTTGCTGCTAAAGGGCTTAGGTAAATGTTAGGCCCATTCACACTGCAGGAGAAAAACAGGAAAATGTGAAATTGGGCGGTGAAGGCATCCTATGTTATTATTAGGATATGTTCACACTGTCAGTCGGAAAGTGAACGCAATGTGCAGGGTCTGGACCGAAAATGCAAAATACAGACTGGCTGCATTTTTCCACAACCGTATCGTGCCACAAACGCCACAAATCGGACACAATGGAAGCCTATGGGAATGAACAGTCGCACTAGGCTGGCCGCTACATGCAGAACGCTAACTCCCCTGTCCCATGGAATTGTTCCACCGCTGCTGGCCCCCGCCGTTTCGGCCGAAGCAGATCAGAGCTGTACAGAAGCATGGAGCACCCCATCGGTTTGCAAAACACCAATGAGAATCCTGCTTCAACTGGGAAAATTCTCACTGGTTCTTGGTGGGCCAATAAGAATCCTCCCTGTTGCTAGGTAGGATTCCTGTTGATTTTTTACAATCCATGCTTCTGCCAGGCTCTGGCAGATTTCAGGACGAGCGGCGGATGGTACAGGGGATGAAGCGGATGGGTGGTGAGCTGAATAAAGCAAATGCAAAACGGCAGGTATGTGAACAACGGGATGCAAGCGCCAGTGCATCCTGAGTAATGCGCTTACTGTATCCGCTGTGTTCGCGTCAGATGGTGAAGCGGGCCGCTTACTGCTGTATTCAGTTGGAAGGATGTTGATAGCTGTAGAAGGATCATCCCTTTCCTCTGCATAGAAAATAAGGGCTATTCAGCAGAAGTAGAGCAGGGTGTATGTACAGCACTCAGTGTTCAATCTGTCACCTGAAATGATCACTTACATTTATTGAGCATTTGTAAAGGGCTGCCTAGCTGTTTGGAAAGGGATTAAAGGCCATTTTACACACCTGCTTCGTATGTAACGTGTGGGCCTCTTTATGCTGCAGGGCCTGGAAGCTCAGCTACTGGGCAGCGTGGTGAGGAAGGAGCGGCCGGAGCTGGAGGAACAGAAGCAGTCATTGGTGTTGAACATCGCCGCTGGGAAGCGCAAGCTGCAGGAGCTGGAGGATGAGATTCTCAGGTGAGCGTCCCCATACAGTGCGGTGATTATTCCTTCTGTGTGATGGAGGATGCAGAGGATGGAAGCTGTGCACCACTAGGGGCAGGGCTGGATTTGAGACAAGGCCACAAGGGCCATAGCCTACAGCACCAGGAAGCAAGGGGCGGGCAGCAGGCTGGCACACTAAGGAGCTCAAACGTAAACTGCAGCAGTCACAATCCCAGTCTGCAGCCTCCCTGCTTCCACAGGGACGAGCAGTGGAGCACTGGTCCTGTGCTCCCCCATCCTATGCTGTGCTTCCCCCCAATACAGCACAGAATGGGGGAGGATGGGGAGTACACAGGATGGGAGGAGCACAAGACAGGACCAGGGGAACAAACAGGACGGGGCGGTTGGGGTGGGGGGGCTTTGGTGGCAGTGGGCCTTGGGTGGTAAAGTGTCCATATCAAGCCCTGCCTAGGAGGCCAGGGGCTGCGGCGTGGGAGGAAAATGGTCCACACTGAAATCGGGGAGGTGCATGACCGCAGAACATGCTACCTGTGCGGTTATATATCTGGATGGTTGTCAGACATGCAGAGAGAGGCAACGTTACACATCCCTGGCTCTGTATGGGTGTATTGATTGATGCATTGGGTGCATACTGATACCTATTGATTGTGAGGGGTGTGGCGGTTTTGCAGACTCCTGAACGAGGCAACGGGATCGCTGCTGGATGACGTGCAGCTGGCCAACACTCTGCAGACTTCAAAGGTGACGGCGACCGAAGTGAGCGAACAGCTGGAGAGCAGCGAGGAGACCGAAGAGAAGATTGACCTGGCCAGAGAGGTGACCAATGACTGCAGATATGTACAAGCAGCCTATTCACCCTGTACCACTGTCCTATAGTCTGCTATGTACCACTGTCCTATAGTCTGCTATGTACAACTGTCCTATAGTCTGCCATGTACCACTGTCCTATAGTCTGCCATGTACCACTGCCCTATAATCCACTCTGTACCACTGTCCTATAATCCACCCTGTACCACTGCCCTATAATCCACCCTGTACCACTGTCCTATAATCCACCCTGTACCACTGCCCTATAATCCACCCTGTACCACTGCCCTATAATCCACCCTATACCACTGCCCTGTAATCCACCCTGATCCACTGTCCTGTAGTCTGCCATATATCACCATTCTGTAATCCACCATATAACATTGTTCTGTAATCCAGTCAGGATCTCTGTCCTACTGTCCTATTATCCAACCTATACCACCATTCCGTAATCCCCCATATACCACCATTCTGTAATCCACCATATATCACTTTCCTATACTCCACCATATACTACTGTCCTATAGTCTGCTATGTACCACTGTCCTATAGTCTGTCATGTACCACTGTCCTATAGTCTGCCATGTACCACTGTCCTATAATTCACCATATACCACCATTCTGTAATCCACCATATACTAATGTCCTGTAATCCATTTTATACCACTGTCCTGTAATTGACCCTGTACCACTGTCCTATAGTCTGCTATGTACCACTGTCCTAAATCTGCTTTGTACCACTGTCTTAAAGTCCGCAATGTACCACTGTCCTTTAATCTGCTATGTACCACTGTCCTATAGTCTGCTATACACCACTGTCCTTTAATCCACCCTGTACCACTGTCCTATAGTCTGCTATACACCACTGTCCTATAATCCACCCTGTACCACTGTCCTATAGTTTGCTATGTACCACTGTTCTATAATCCACCCCGTACCACTGTCATATAATCGACCCTGTACCACTGTCCTATAGTCTGCTATGTGCCACTGTCCTATAATCCACCCTGTACCACTGTCCTGTTAGTCTGCTATGTACCACTGTCCTATAGTTTGCTATACACCACTGTCCTATAATCCACCCTGTACCACTGTCCTATAGTCTGCTATACACCACTGTCCTATACTCCACCCTGTACCACTGTCCTATAGTTTGCTATGTACCACTGTTCTATAATCCACCCTGTACCACTGTCATATAATCGACCCTGTACCACTGTCCTATAGTCTGCTATGTGCCACTGTCCTATAGTCGGCTATACACCACTGTCCTATAATCCACCCTGTACCACTGTCCTAGAGTCTGCTATGTACCACTGTCCTATAATCCACCCTGTACCACTGTCCTATAATCCGCCCTGTACCACTGTCCTATAGTCTTCTATGTACCACTGTCCTATAATCCACCCTGTACCACTGTCCTATAATCCACCCTGTACCACGGTCCTATGGTCTGCTATGTACCACTGTCCTATAGTCTGCTATACACCGCTGTCCTATAATCCACCCTGTACCACTGTCCTATAGTCTGCTATGTACCACTGTCCTATAATCCACCCTGCACCACTGTCCTATAATCCACCCTGTACCACTGTCCTATAATCCACCCTGTACCACTGTCTATGGTCTGCTATGTACCACTGTCCTATAGTCTGCTATACACCACTGTCCTATAATCCACCCTGTACCACTGTCCTATAATCCACCCTGTACCACTGTCCTATAATCCACCCTGTACCACTGTCCTATAGTTTGCTATGTACCACTGTCCTATAATCCACCCTGTACCACTGTCCGATAGTCTGCTATGTACCACTGTCCTATAGTCTGCTATACACCACTGTCCTATAATCCACCCTGTACCACTGTCCTATAGTCTGCTATGTACCACTGTCCTATAATCCACCCTGTACCGCTGTCCTATAATCCGCCCTGTACCACTGTCCTATAGTCTGCTATGTACCACTGTCCTATAATCCACCCTGTACCACTGTCCTATAATCCACCCTGTACCACTGTCCTATGGTCTGCTATGTACCACTGTCCTATAGTCTGCTATACACCACTGTCCTATAATCCACCCTGCACCACTGTCCTATAATCCACCCTGTACCACTGTCCTATAGTCTGCTATGTACCACTGTCCTATAGTCTGCTATACACCACTGTCCTATAATCCACCCTGCACCACTGTCCTATAATCCACCCTGTACCACTGTCCTATAGTCTGCTATGTACCACTGTCCTATAGTCTGCTATACACCACTGTTTTATAATCCATCCTGTACCACTGTCCTATAATCCACCCTGTACCACTGTCCTATTGTCCTATAGTCTGCTATACACCACTGTCCTATAATCCACCCTGTACCGCTATCCTATAATCCACCCTGTACCACTGTCCTATAGTCTGCTATGTACCACTGTCCTATAAACCACCCTGTACCACTGTCCTATAATCCACCCTGTACCACTGTCCTATAGTCTGCTATGTACCACTGTCCTATAGTCTGCTATACACCATTGTCCTATAATCCACCCTGTACCACTGTCCTATAGTCTGCTATGTACCACGGTCTTATAATCCACCCTGTACCGCTGTCCTATAATTCGCCCTGTACCACTGTCCTATAGTCTGCTATGTACCGCTGTCCTATAATCCGCCCTGTACCACTGTCCTATAGTTTGCTATGTACCACTGTCCTATAATCGACCCTGTACCACTCTCCTATAGCCTGCTATGTACCACTGTCCTTTAATCTGCTATGTACCACTGTCCTATAATCGACCCTGTACCACTCTCCTATAGTCTGCTATGTACCACTGTCCAATAGTCTGCTATACACCACTGTCCTATAATCCACCCTGTACCACTGTCCTATAATCCACCCTGTACCACTGTCCTATAATCCACCCTGTACCACTGTCCTATAGTCTGCTATGTACCACGGTTTTATAATCCACCCTGTACCACTGTCCTATAGTCTGCTATACACCACTGTCCTATAATCCACCCTGTACCACTGTCCTATAGTCTGCTATGTACCACTGTCCTATAATCCACCCTGTACCACTGCCCTATAGTCTGCTATACACCACTGTCCTATAATCCACCCTGTACCACTGTCCTATAGTCTGCTATACACCACTGTCCTATAATCCGCTATTATTATTATTATTATTATTATTATTGATTTATACCACTGTCCTATAGTCTGCTATGTACCACTGTCCTATAATCTGCTATACACCACTGTCCTTTAATCCGCTATGTACCACTGTCCTACCTCCCAACATTTTAAAATAAGAAAAAGGGACACTTAAGCCACTCCCCATGCCACACCTCTAACCAGGCCCTCGACACACCCCTAGTCACGCATACCATAAAGATTATATAAGAAAAAATATGTTCTATTATTCAAACCACACTGGTCTTTTATTTCCTGGTTTATTTCCCTTCATATTAACATTCGGAAATAAGAAATATATCCATTTAAAGGCTGGGAATTAAGTTTAGTGTCAATTAAACACATTTTTCTGTAGAAAAATACATATATTTACACAGATCTGTACATCAGTCCTGAACGAGGGACAGATGAGGAAGAAAGAGGCAGGGTTCCCAAAGAGGGTCTGTCCCTCCAAAAAAGGGACAGTTTGGAGCTATGGTCCTATAGTCTGATTTGGAGCACTGACCTATAGTCTGCCAGGTACCACTGTACTATAATCCAGGCAGTACTACTGTCCTATAATGCACCTTGTACCACTGTCCTATAATCCAGGCAGTACTACTGTCCTATAATGCACCCTGTACCACTGTCCTATAATGCACCCTGTACCACTGTCCTATAATGCTCCCTGTACCACTGTCCTATAATGCACCCTGTACCACTGTCCTGCCACCATTCGGTTTTTGCATGGATCAGTTTTCCATCCGTGCCTGTGTGCACTGGGCCTTAGTAGAAAACTTGGAGAAAAAGTGAATTGAACGAGGGCCACAGAGTGTTACTGGCAGACCTTATTTAATTAATTTTGTCTCCCAGGTGATAATTTCACATTTTTGGCAATAAAATGTCTTTTAAATCTGAATTGTCAGCCATAACATCAAATTTACCCACTACTCTGTATTTATTAGGTAGTCTACATACAGTCTGCATTGCAAGCATTCCGATATAATCATAAACGTGTCTGCTGTAATGAATCTTATCTCAGTCAGCCTGGCTCTATTCTGGCACATTGCACAGTAGGGGGAAGCGTGTTATCTCCCCTCCCACATTCTTGCTCCTCACTGATTGGCTGAGTGCAGTTCAGTGTGACAGGAGGCTGAGAAGGGAAATACACCTCACCCCTCTGCAGAAGCTGCTGAAATATGATCTATGCTGTGCTCACATGTGCTTACAAAGCAAGCTAGATATGACAGTGCAGATTTTAGTACAGAGCTCAGTGAAGAGGATGGCTGGCAATGCTCACACCATTTCAGGCAGGAGTAAAACAGAGTACTCATTTTAAACAATACGTGAATTGAACAAGTGTATCCATGTGGCAGATCTGTGTGGTGCTGTTCAGCATGTCTCCTCTCATCATCCTCATCCCGTCTCCTCTCCTCACAGGCGTACCGTCCTTGTGCCCAGCGAGCATCGCTCCTCTTCTTTGTCCTGAATGACCTTGGCAGGATTGACCCCATGTACCAGTTCTCTCTGGACTCCTACATCGATCTCTTCCACCTCAGCATCGACAAGAGCAAACGCAGCACCAATCTGGAGGAGAGGATCACCAACCTCAACGAGTACCACACCTACGCCGTCTACAGGTACCGGGTTACTGGGCTGAGTACTTCCTGTGGTGCAGACCAACACGACCACGGCCTGTGACAGCTCTGTCCGTGCCCCACCCCCTTACAGTCACTGCGCACAGACCCTGCTTTTAAAGAGAAACTCCGACCAAGAATTGAACTTTATCCCAATCAGTAGCTGATATCCCCTTTTACATGAGAAATCTATTCCTTTTCACAAACAGACCATCAGGGGGCGCTGTATGATATTGATATTGTGGTGAAACCCCTCCCACAAGAAACTCTGAGGAACGCGGTACTCCTGGCAGTTTCCTGTCTGTGAACCTTGTTGCATTGTGGGAAATAGCTATTTACAGCTGTTTCCAACTGCCAAAAAAGCATGCAGCAGCTACATCACCTGCCAGCAGTAAAAATGTCACCATGTGATAAATGTCAGAATGTAAATCAGGGATTTAAATGATTGTACAATGGGCAAACACTAACTAAATCATTTATACATAATTATTGTAAAAATGAAGCACTTTTTTTATCACATTATTTTCACTGGAGTTCCTCTTTTAACTCCTTCAGGTCATGTGATGAAGTAACAAAAAAGATAATGTTTCGGTGGTTTGTTTACTGATCTACTGTATACTGTTTATTGGCTCATCACAATGCTAGTGATGTGCTAATAATGAGAATACAGCAGCTAATCGAGAGAAGAGTACCCTCTACCTTTATGCCTGGCACACACCATGCTATTTCCTGTCACACGTTTGAATTGATTATTTCTGACAGGTCCGATCTGATTTACAATCATTTTTCTGATCTATTTTGTGATCAGAAAATAGATCGGACTTTTAAATATTTCCGTAAGAACATGTTAGAATTTATTTCAGTAATTCAGCTTAAAAGGTGAAAGGAATATATAAAATAGGCTAATTACATGCAACGCGAGATATTTCGAGCCTTTTTTTGTTATAACTTTGTTTATGGCTTACAGCTAATGAGACCCTCAAAATGAAAATCTCAGACCATTAGGATATTGCGAAAATGTTCCATATTCTAGGCTCAAAGTGTCAGACTCTAATCAGCTAATTCATCCAAAACACCTGCAAAGGGCTCCTATTTCATGTATTAGTTTCACCTTCAATACAAGTTGAATTACTGAAATAAATGAACGTTTGCAGGATATTTTATTTTTAGCATTGTTATCTGTACCCACTGATCTCTGCAGCATATTCAGTATTTGATGTTACAGGAGCCAGTGAATGCAGATAATAATGAGGAGAGCCAACATCTGTAATGAAGGGGGAGTGAAGCCTTCTGCAAGGTCCTGACTTCCTGCTTTACTAGCACACAGCAGGGCACAGGGATGTGCTCATACCTGCCTCTGTGCTCTGTCACATTCTTCAGAGCTGCTTCATGTCCTGTGCACACACGGCTGCTCCATGCTCTGTACACACACGGCTGCTCCATGCTCTGTATACACACTGCTGCTCCATGCTCTGTACACACACGGCTGCTCCATGCTCTGTACACACACTGCTGCTCCATGCGATGTACACACGCTGCTGCTCCATGCTCTGTACACACACGGCTGCTCCATGCTCTGTACACACACTGCTGCTCCATGCTCTGTACACACACTGCTGCTCCATGCTCTGTACACACACTGCTGCTCCATGCGATGTACACACGCTGCTGCTCCATGCGATGTACACACGCTGCTGCTCCATGCTCTGTACACACACTGCTGCTCCATGCTCTGTACACCTGCTGCTGCTCCATGCTCTGTACACACGCTGCTGCCTCATGCTCTGTACACACGCTGCTGCCTCATGCTCTGTACACACGCTGCTGCTCCATGCTCTGTACACACGCTGCTGCTCCATGCTCTGTACACACGCTGCTGCTCCATGCTCTGTACACACGCTGCTGCTCCATGCTCTGTACACACGCTGCTGCTCCATGCTCTGTACACACGCTGCTGCTCTATGCGATGTACACACGCTGCTGCTCCATGCTCTGTACACACACTGCTGCTCCATGCTCTGTACACACACTGCTGCTCCATGCTCTGTACACACACTGCTGCTCCATGCGATGTACACACGCTGCTGCTCCATGCTCTGTACACACACTGCTGCTCCATGGTCTGTACACACACTGCTGCTCCATGCTCTGTACACACACGGCTGCTCCATGCTCTGTACACACGCTGCTGCTCCATGCTCTGTACACACACTGCTGCTCCATGCTCTGTACACATGCTGCTGCTCCATGCTCTGTACACATGCTGCTGCTCCATGCTCTGTACACACACTGCTGCTCCATGCTCTGTACACACGCTTCTGCTCCATGCTCTGTACACACGCTTCTGCTCCATGCTCTGTACACACGCTGCTGCTCCATGCTTTGTACACACGCTGCTGCTCCATGCTCTGTACACACGCTGCTGCTCCATGCTCTGTACACACACTGCTGCTCCATGCTCTGTACACATGCTGCTGCTCCATGCTCTGTACACACACAGCTGCTCCATGCTCTGTACACACGCTGCTGCTCCATGCTCTGTACACAAACTGCTGCTCCATGCTCTTGACACACACTGCTGCTCCATGCTCTGTACACACACGGCTGCTCCATGCTCTGTACACACACGGCTGCTCCATACTCTGTACACACGCTGCTGCTCCATGCTCTGTACACACACTGCTGCTCCATGCTCTGTACACATGCTGCTGCTCCATGCTCTGTACACACACGGCTGCTCCATGCTCTGTACACACGCTGCTGCTCCATGCTCTGTACACAAACTGCTGCTCCATGCTCTTGACACACACTGCTGCTCCATGCTCTGTACACACACGGCTGCTCCATGCTCTGTACACACACGGCTGCTCCATGCTCTGTACACACGCTGCTGCTCCATGCTCTGTACACACACTGCTGCTCCATGCTCTGTACACACACTGCTGCTCCATGCTCTGTACACACGCTGCTGCTCCATGCTCTGTACACATGCTGCTGCTGCTTCTACAGCCAAAGTTAACTGTAGCAGGGAAAGAAAGGGAATGGGGCACCACATAGCGCAGGCAGCAGCATGATGCTGTGAGCTGTAGAATGCCTACAGACATTCTGGTGTATCAGCTCATGCCTGTCCCCATACACTGCAACGGCCCAGTCTGAGGGGGGATTCTGGGCAGCTGTTACACCCCCTTAACCTTGCCTATGACTTCAGATGTGGAAGTGAGGTCATTGTTCATTTCCTGCATTTAAAGTGTGCCGCATGGTTACCCCCATGGACACCTATACGGGGGTGGCTATCTATACTGGGGGTAATTTTTTTTATTTTTTGTGTGTGTGTGTGTGTGGGGTGGGGGGGGGTGGGGCGGGGGTGGACCTATGGCTACCATGCTGACATGAGCTAATGTTTACTTAAAGGGAAGGTCCACGCAAAATAAAAAAATGAGTTTCACTTACCTGGAGCTTCTACCAGCCCCATGCAGCCATCCTGTGCCCCCGTAGTCACTCACTGCTGCTCCAGTCCCCCGCTGGCAGCTTCCCGACCTCGGAGGTCGGGGGCCACATTCCGTACATTTTTACGCATTCCCGCTAGTGCAGGAACATTAACACATACATTTTTACGCGTTGGTGCAACGCGTAAATTTTTATGCATTGCACCACTAACGTGTAAAATGTATGTGTTATTGTTCCTGCACTAGCGGGAATGCGTAAAAATGTGCGCAATGCGGCCCGCCGACCTCCGAGGTCGGGAAGCTGCCAGCGGGGGACTGGAGCAGCACTGAGTGACTGCGAGGGCACAGGATGGCTGCATGGGGCTTGTAGAACCCCAAGGTAAGTGAAACTCATTTTTTTATTTTGCGTGGACCTTCCCTTTAAAAAGTAAAATATTCCTGTAATGTGTTATCCTGTGTCACACCATGTGACAGATTCCCTTATAAGTAATGACAAGAGGACATGCCTGTTTGTCAGCCGATGATGCCAGGTGATTGGGCATCTGTCGGTATGTTATATTGATGACATCTTCTTGTGTTGGCAGATACACCTGTCGGGCGCTGTTTGAGAGGCACAAGCTCCTATTCAGCTTCCAGATGTGCGCCAAGATCCTGGAGGTGGCGGGAAAACTCAACATGGACGAATATAACTTCTTCCTGCGCGGGGGATTGGTGAGTGCTGTCATGTGACTATTAATGTCCTCAGCATGAAACAAGGCCAGCTGGACACCATCACTCTCATTGCAGCATTCAATTCTTCTGTCCAGTATATAAAACATAGTTTATGTGTCTTAGTTTATGTATATCCTGTACTTCAGTGTTGAGAGGCAGCGTCGTACATTACCTGTTCTCAGCGGAACAAGACGCCCTGCTCTCTCCAGCTGCGCTGTACAGTCTATCTCCTTGCGGCTCCTGTATCGTGTGACATGCAGGAGGTGCCGCAAGGAGAGAAGACGGTACAGCAGAGCTGGAGAGAGGAGGCAGTGTCACTATGCTGAGACCTGGTAATGTATGACACCACACTCTTATTTACTTTAGGGAAAACTCTTTCACAGTGGGACGTTACAGGCGCACGTTAGAGCAGCCTGTAACGCAGCCCACCGCACAGTAATGAAAAATCAATGGGCTGTTCACAGTGCCCACGTTGTGTTACATTGTAACGCTGCACGTCAAGAGAACGTACTGCATGCAGTACTTTATACGCGGCTAGGCCACATTAGACTGCTTGCACCTGCTCAGTAATGTTGGGGAGGAGGGGAGAGCGGCCGGGCACATGGCTAATTAATATTCACTGCACTTAGTGACGCGCAGTGTTTACTTCCTGGAGCGGCCGCCCTGTGTGGCGATGGCTGGCGGGACCACGTGATGCCGCATGTGTCCAAGAGTACGCATCACGGACGCCAGAGTGAGCTGCACAACGCGGCTCGCTCTGACGTCCACATCCAACACCACCATGCGTTGCGTTAGTGGCACGTTATGCGACCATAACGTCCCCTAAAGCGCAACGTCCTGGTGTGAAAGTAGCCTAAAAGCGAATCAAAAACACAATCTGGCAGTACAAAAGTATGGTCCAAAAACTTTATTGACAAAATACAAAATATTAAAAAGCTTTATCCATTCGTGTAGGTAATCCTCATGGACATCAAGGTCATTTTTATTCATAAAACCAATCAAGGTAGGGTCTGGCTTAATGTGATTTGCATAAATAATTCAAGATTGACTGAACATAGAGATGTTCGGTTTAGGCTAAATGGGGAGGAGGCGTTGTTGGGAAGGATTGTTGGTCCAGGGTTTTGCAGAGGGCTCAGCTGGTTCTGGTTCTGGTTAGTGGCCCTGCTGAGTTATAGGTGAACCCCTGGATTTGTTCAGTCATGTTATCAATCAAAACTATCAGAATTTAGATTTCCGCATCAGTCTGCATAATGGGCTGACACAGGTTTAGTCTACAGCAGTAAACTATGTTTTTATTTTTATTTTCTTATATTCAGTCTGTTTAATCAATTCTTAATTTAAATTGCCACTAAATATTACTCTTGCAATTGGCTACAATCACCTTTAGGGCTCAAAATCCGTAAATATAATATAATATTATTTATTTATTATTTTTTAGTATTTATATAGTGCCAACATCTTCTGCAGCGCTGTACAGATTATAACTAATCTTGTCCCTCAGAGGGACTCACAATCTAATCCATAGTCTAGGGCCAATTTAGGGGAGAGCCAGTTAACATATCTGTATGTTTTTGGGATGTGGGAGGAACAGGAGTGCCCAGAGGAAACCCACACAGATAGTGGGAGAACATGAGGATTGAAACGGGGGACCCAGCGCTTTAAGGCGAGAGTGCTATCTACTATGCCACCGTGCTGTCCACAAAAATAAATTGTATATTAAAAGTGGTAGTGTTTTTTTATTTACTAAACATGCTGTAGGATGAAAATGTATCCGGAGTGTATAGCTTTTGTTTTTATCACTATCCAATGCTGACATTATGTATCCGTCACAGGTGCTGGACCGGGAGGAACAAATGGACAATCCGTGTCCAGGATGGCTGTCTGATGCCAACTGGGACAACATAACAGAGCTGGACAAGCTGGCCAATTTCCATGGCATCATGAACTCGTTTGAGCAGTACCCCCGAGATTGGAACCAGTGGTACACCAGTGCCGAGCCAGAAAGTGCCTGCTTGCCAGGTACAGTAATGGGCACTGCACAGCAGGGCCAGGCAGAGGCTCCAGCCTTAGGGCGCAGTGTAGGAGGGGGCGCACAACTCAATCATTCCCCTATTGTATTTGATGCAGAGAGAAATAAGAAAACAGGATACATGGCAGTGACTGCAAGCCAGATAACTGGAGATCAAGGTGTTGGGGGCTCTGGCCTCTTAAAGAGACACTGAAGCGAGAATAAATCTCGCTTCAGTGCTTATATTCAGCAGGGGCATGTGTGCCCCTGCTAAAACGCCGCTATCCTGCGGCTGAACGGGGGTCCCTTCACCCCAAACCCCCCCTGCAAAATCTACGACCAACTTGGTCGTAGATTTTGCTGCTCTTGAGGCAGGGCTAACGGCTGCAGCCCTGCCTCTCAGCGCCGTCTATCAGCGGCGCATCGCCACCTCTCCCCGCCCCTCTCAGCGAAGGAAGACTGAGAGAGGCGGGGAAGAGGCGGAGATACGCGCTGACAGACGCGTGTGAGGCAGGGCTGCGGCCATTAGCCATGCCTCAATGCGGAAGAGATCCCCGCAAAGAACGTAAGGGATTTGGGAGGTAAGGGACCACCGTTTAGCCGCGGGATAGCTGCGTTTTAGCAGGGGCACACATGCCCCTGCTGAATATAAGCACTGAAGCGAGATTTATTCTCGCTTCACTGTCTCTTTAAGGTCTCAATACATTAGAACGATTATGGGCAGATTCGACCAAGAGACAAATTTATCTCTAATCGATCTGATTAGAGATTAATTTGTCTCTAGTCGAATCTGCCTATACACTCCTGTCCGAGAGCAAATTACAGTGATGATTAGTCACAGATGAGGGGGGATTAGACAGGCTAAACTCTCTAAATACATACAGGGTGCATTTCTCTATGTTTTCCTTCTGTCCTTTGCAAAAGTTCAGGTCCACTTTAATTAGTACAGTTACAGGGTTTGTCAGATCTTTTATCTGTATTCAGGGGCAGCGCCAGGGGGGTGCTATTGGGTGCTGAAGCACCCCCTAAATTTGTCCAAGCACCCTATTAGCACCCCCTAAAAAACAGGTGCTGATTTTAATTTTTTTTTGTTAATTTTGTTATTTTGTTGTAGCAGCAGCTGGCGCCGCTCTGTTGCTTTAATTTGAGCCGGCCCAGCCCTGCTTGCCAGTCACTATCCTTTGTAGCACAGTCCCGTCTCCATGGCACTCACGCTCTGTCCTTGCTGTGTGCGGCCTGCGTCAGAGGTTCCGTGCGCAGAGCACGCTGACCTGACGTCACTCGGCCAGGCAGCATGAAACTGCGCACGCCGCGTGTGTTGGTTGTGGTGAGGGTGGAGACGAGAGCCGAGACAAGAGGAGCCGGTCGGAGGATTGTTGTTGTGAGTCACTCTGTCCCTCCCTGTTCAGCATGGGCATTGGGAGGGAGGGGGGGGGGGTTGGGTCCCGCCCGGGGACTGGACTGGGCCCTGGGGTCTTTGCCTGGCTGCCGCTACATACTATATTTATATAGCAGTAACATCTTATCAAGAACTTTACAGAGTACATAGTCAGGTTCTCGGAAGATCTCACAATCTAATCAGACCATATAGCACTGGAATATACTCCAGCACTTTTCCACGCCCCTCTTTTGATGACCACGCCCTATTTTGTTGGCCACGCCTCAACATTTTTCGGCGGCGCGCTTAGCCCCCCCTGCAAAATTATCCAGCACCTGCAGAGCACCCTCAAAAAAAATTTCCTGGAGCCGCCACTATCTGTATTTCTATACCTCGGTAAATGGTTTTATAAAAATCTAAGCGAGGGAAAGGGAGGCACATCTGGCTATCTAAACAGGGGAAGGGGGGGCACATCTGGCTATCTAAACAGCATTTATACATTTGGCTCCACCCATGACCACACCCACATTCTGATGCGTGGCCATTCCCAATTTGTCCAGAGGGGGAGGGGAGGCACAGAAACTGTCTTTGTCCCCAGGCGCTGAAAAGCCTAGCTACGCCTCTGGTGTATGTTTGTATGTATGTATTTTTATTTTTACAATTTTTTCAGGATTGTTGTCCTTTATATTATAATTTCGCCTCTGACTTTCTGTAGAGTGCAGATAACCCTTTGTAAGCCAGGTTTTTGTCTCCACCAATGAGCTGATCTGTGTTGTACCTCTTGCAGGGGAATGGGAGAACGCCTGCAGCGAGGTGCAGAGAATGCTGATCGTCCGCTCGCTGCGTCAGGACCGTGTGGCCTTCTGTGTCACCGCCTTCATCATCAACAACCTGGGCTCCAAGTTCACCGAGCCGCCAGTACTGGACATGAAAGCGGTGAGTGAGGGCAAGGCTGGCTACTCAGCTTCTGTCCACTTCATCAGGAATAGCTCTCTGTCCTTCTGAGTGCAACAGAGTAACCAAGCAGCTCAGGGTGACCCAAACTACTAAGAATGTATAGGGGGATAAAAGGAACCAAAAAGCCCTCCTACTAAAAAAGCAAAGCTTGGTGTAATTGCCTTCTTAAAACAGAAGGAAATTTGCAATAATTCAGTTATAAATGAACATTTGTGGTTACCCACAATGCACACCTACTAAATATGCAAATTATCCCTTTTTGCCCTTGTTAAGCCAAGCAAGCATCCAGATCCGCTGGTTTATAGCAAGCCTATAGCTTTAAGTTTTACAGTTCAGCTATACGGTCCTATTGATTCTGTGGTCCATCCTAGTATTGCTTGAGGACATCAGCAGGCCTTATTATACCGAATCTTCCAATTTTTTTCTAATTTGAGGTCCGGCAATCGTTGGCGCCCAAATTAGTCACTGAGCGCCACTATAGCTGTAATTCTCATTGCGGCCTATGGTGGCGCCCAAATCATCGGCACAGGAGTGATTAAGACAGAAGTAACACATTTCAACCCAGGGTTTCAACTTATGCCCTCCTTCCACTCCATTAGAATGTTCCATGCATATGGGGAGAGGAGACATCCTCGGCAGGGGCGTAACTAGGCCCCAACGGGCCCCCCTGCAGATTTTCTGAGCGGGCCCCCCCCCCCCCCGGGGCCCGCTCGCGGCCGTTTTGTGGGTGCTGGAGGGGTGGCAGCATGAGGGGAAAGCCTTGCCCACAGTCGGCGGGGAGAGGGGTAGTACCCCCCTCTCCCTCACCTCGGGGCTCTCCCCTCTGCGCTCCCCTCCAGCTCGTAAGTGTCTGTGGGGCTGTGGTGGGCAGCGAGCGGCGGGCAGATACATACCTGCTTCCGTGCGTTCCATCGGAGACTTCCTCCCTCTAGCGGCTGACGTCACTTCCGGAAGTGACGTCAGCCGCTAGAGGGAGAAGTCTCCGATGGAACGCACGGAAGCAGGTATGTATCTGCTCGCCGCTCGCTGCCCACCACAGCCCCACAGACACTTACGAGCTGGAGGGGAGCGCAGAGGGGAGAGCCCCGAGGTGAGGGAGAGGGGGGAACTACCCCTCTCCCCGCCGACTGTGGGCAAGGCTTTCCCCTCATGCCGCCACCCCTCCAGCACCCACAAAACGGCCCCGAGCGGGCCCCAGGGGGGGGGGCCGGGCCCCCCCGCGGTCGCAGGGGCTGCAGGGCCTATTCCAAGGGCTAGTACACACGTTCAAAATTCAATAAAGTCCATCTGATCAAGCAAAAAAAGAAACCTGGATGCTTATCGATGACTACCTTTCCATTTTTAGGTTAGTTTCGATCTGTTTCTTGATTATGAGTAAATCGGACGGGGTTGAATGTATCATTCACAAGTCCGTATGCACGATTTTTACAGTTGACTGATGGATTGAAAAAAGGTTGACCCTGCCCAGACACTGTCCTGCCCAGACACTGTGGATCATGTGTACAGTCGGGTAGCATTATTCCGCATTTTTTTTTTACATACTTTGAGATAAATAAAATCTGAAATAAATCAGAACATTTGTATAGCGCTTTGCTCCTGTTGGACTCAGAGCACTCAGGAGCTGCAGCCACGAAGGGGAGCACCCTGCACTGCTAAGAAGTCTTATCCAAGGACTTCTTACTGAATTGTATACTGACCCAAGCCAGGATTCGAACACTGGTCTCCCATGTCAAAGGCAGAGCCCTTAACCAGTACACTATCCAGCCACTACTTTGCACCTGCACAGTCAGAGCACTTGTACATGAGCAATCTTCGACTTCAACGGAACTGAAGAGAGAGGTATATGGAGACTGCCATGTTTTATTTCCTTTAAAGCAATACCAGTTGCCTGGCAGCCCTGCTGATCTTCTGCCTCTAATACGATTAGCCATAGCCCCTGAACAAGCATGCAGCAGATCAGGTGTTTCAGACTTTAAAGTCAGATCTGACAAGACTAGCTGCATGCTTGTTTCTGGTGTTATTCAGATACTACTGCAGAGAAATAGACCAGCAGGGCTGCCAGGCAACTGGTATTGATTAAAAGGAAATAAATATGGCAGCCTCCGTATATCTCTTACTTCAGTTCCCCTTTAATGTTGAAGACTTTTCAGAGGGTCGCAGTGCAGGAGGGGCATTGGGAGAGCAGGGAAGCCTCTGGGCCAGAGGCTTCCCCCCACTTTTGTAAGTATCTAACTTTAAAAAAAAAAAAAAAAAAAAAAAGTTACAGGTACCCCTTTAAAACCAATCGATGACAGATCAATATATACATCGGGTGTCTCACTGGAGAGCCTAATCTACTAGGAAAACTGACCGTGTGTACCAGCCTTTAGTGTGCTTTAGTGACATTTAGCACAAATTTGTTTTAAAATCAGTTCACATGACCACTATTTTACAATAAAAATAAAAAGTTTAGGCTCTAATAATGTTGACCAATGTGTGCCCATACATCTATAGACTTGTCTGGTGATCGATCATCCAATTCGATTATTATTATTGGATTTGTATGAAAATGGATGCAGCCAAGTACATGCCTGATCGATGATGCGACCAATTTTGGACCGATCATGTTGATTGCAAGATGTCGGGCCATCATAATCGATCGGGCGCAGGGTGTTAATGGGGAGCGATATTGGGACAAGCGTCAAAATTCCCTGCGCTGTCCCACCTAATGTCCAATGTGCCTACCTCCATGGTGCCAATTGCACTATACGTTACCTGCCCGCATCCTCCACTTGTCCGCTGCAGGCTCTGGGATCCGTCCAACATCCATAGACATGTCCCACGCGGTTGCCGGAGTAATGTGGGCACATGTGACGTGTCACACACGCCCACATGTATGCTGGTAACCGCGTGTATGGATGGAGGGCGGAGCCTGGAGCAGCGGCTGTGGAAAGGTAACATATAGTGCAATGGGCACATTAGACATTAGGGGGGACAGCGTTGGGCCGGTGAGGCAGCGGGTGCACCGATTTCAGCATGACATTGATAGGGAAACATCTCTCTCTAATCAGATTTTATCAGAGAGAGATTTGTCTCATGTCATCCCTAGATGTATGGCCACCTTTCACCTTTGTACATGAGGGGGAGAGGAACAGATACATGTTATACTATAGTAAGTGGCTTCCTGTGTGTCCTTCCAGGTGGTGGACGACTCTCTCCCCCGGACTCCGCTGGTATTTGTCCTCTCGCCAGGCGTGGACCCCACGGGCGCCTTGCTGCAGTTGGCGGAGCAGCGCGGGATGTCCCAGCGTTTCCAGGCTCTATCTCTGGGACAAGGCCAGGCCCCCATCGCCACCCGTATGATTAAAGAGGGGGTGAGGGAAGGTGAGTGCAAGCGCCCCCCAGTGACCGAGAGTGTGTGGGAGATACTGAAAGAGGCCCTGCAGTGACATAGAGCAGAATGCCATCCATTATTCAGGATATCCACTTTAAAGGGAATTTTTATGGTTTCAGCATCCAAAACATTTCCTATCCTATACAATAAAACCTAACTGTCCCTGCGTCATCCACTTTCCCTGTATGTCCAACGCTTTTTTTGTACTAGGCATGTGCGCAGTACAGACAGCCGTTGGGACGGCAGGTGAGGCAAGAAGGGAGCAGGGCGGCCAGGTGCGCGCGTGCGGCGGGCTGGTGTGCACGTGCTCGCGGCGGGCTCGTGAGGTGCACGTGCTGACTGGGGCGGTAACTTCACTTCCATAGAGCCTGTTTTTAAACGGGCTTAGGTAGCCTAGTATCTATATATTGTTGTATATCGGTGTGTACCCTTGGCCCTCCAAGTAATGCTTAGCCTAGGATTTTTAGCTATGCAGAATTCTCTTACCTGAGCATTCTGGGAGACCAGATATATTTTGTACTGGCTTTAGAACTCCCAGTAACCAAACATTCTGCAGAGATTACCTTGCAGGACTAAAGATGTTACCACCAGTGATGAATTCTAGAATGTAAATCAGGGTAAGGAAAGATTTTACATCAACTTTGTTTTTTGTCACCTCTTTCATGAATTGTTAACCCATGAAATGTGCACGGCAATGGGCAGGTGCATGCGCACGAGCGTGCAGAGTCTGCATTTAGTGCAGGATGTGAGATGGGTGAGTGGGTCATGTCCAGATGGGTGAAGGAAGACCAGAGGAGCCTCTGGACTATCCAGGGGCTTGCCCCGCTAAGGTAAGTATGTAACTTCTTTTTTTTTTGGGGGGGGGGGGGGTTGATTTCAGGTTCTTTCTCCACACACTTTATTTGTGGACCAGTCTTTTGCTTGTTTTCAGCAGCTTCAAAAGATTTATCTTGCATGAGTGCCCTGCTTTTGACCTCAGAACTCGTTGTGCTGTAAATTCTTGGAATGCTTTGCTGTCTCTCTGCTAGCAGAAAATATGTAAACGGAAAGCAGAAGTCCTCTGTTATTGTGTCACACTGCCCTCAAGTGGTCATAAATACTCATTACATCAGCACTAATTAGTAACAAGGAAATGTAACAAATAAGAGATAAAAAAAAGATGTCCTAAAATAAATTGGCCTGGGGCACACTGGCATGCCTCTAAATAAATTACCTGCTAAAAAGTTTACCGGTGCAAAAAAATGTGCTATACAACCCAACCTATGGCCATAGGCCCCATCATGCTCTGCTCCTGCCATCTCCAGAACCCACACCAGGATTTGGCTAATGCCGATACACACCAGCCAAATCCAGCGAATCCTGAGTGCACAGCGCACCCCGTCTGTCACACACAGAATGGCGCAGCGGGGGGGCACCTTGTCACTCGCTCTGTCACCGCTGTTACTGGCAAGGCTTGTGCTCTCTCTCTCAAAAATAATTTATCAAAACTCTCCCCATCTGTCACACAAAAAGACAAATGAGCGGCCCCTGGCCCCTTCCCTTTGTCACAGCTGTTATTGGCAGCGCCACGATTTTCTCTTTCAAAAATAATAATAATAATCTGAAAAGGTTCTATAGATCCGCATAGAAAGACCAGCATCAAATCTGGAGGACTGTGGAACATAGGCACATTTTTATCCATTCCGACATAAATATTTATAACATTACCGCTACTAACAGTTAGCACTGTCACCTTGCAGCGCTGGGTCCCCAGGGCGAATCCCAGCCAGGGCACTATCTGCACAGAGTTTGTATGTTCTCCCTGTGTCTGCATGGGTTTCCTCCAGGCACTCTGGTTTCCTCCCACGTCCCAAAAACATACAGCAGGACAACCAGGCAACTGGCATTGTTTAAAATGAAATAAATGGCAGCCTCCATATCCAGGCCCTGTAGTGACATATAGTGGAATTCAGTCAATTATTCAGGCTACCCACTTTTAGAGTAAACACAAAGAGTAGCAGCAGGTTGGCACTACAGTTGCAGAACATTCATATTGAGCCATGCACTATTGACTGGTCCATCAACATGCGTCCTCTAAAGTGAAAAGTGAATGCCAACAGCGTGCTCTAGCACAGCCTCCGTAGAAACACAGCTCTGCGCGAAACGGCTGTCAGGCTCCTCTTGTTCCCTGCACCCACCGTATCACCATGTGCCTCTGATCATCTTCATGGTATGTTACCTGCCTCCATTTTGATGATGTGTTCATTGCACTTTTGATGCACCACTGTACCCAATTAAACGTTTGCATTTTGCAGCAGTGCCAGCTTTCCTCTTTCTACTAATGTCACTTTTAGAGTAAATTCCCTGGTTTCAGCATCAGAAGCACATCCTGTATCTATATATTGCTGTATGTTAGTATGTAATCCCGCCCTCCCGGGGATGGTAAAGTCAACCTGAGACGATAGGAAGTTTCTACATACCTGAGGTTTCCTCCGCGCAGATCGCTCCCATGCAAAGCCTCCTGGATCCTGCCATCGCAGCCCCGTTATCTTCGGCCAGTCGGCGCAGGCACAGTAGGGCCAAGCGCTCGCCCCCATCTCGCTCCCGCCGCTGGGAGCATTCTGCGCAGGCTTAGTACATCCCCGGCGACGGCCCCGCCTCCGCAGTATGGCCGACTGGCCGCGGAGGAAAGGGCTACTGCTGAAGGATCCAGGAGGCTTTGGACACCAGCGTGGGAGTGATTTGCGCAGAAGAAGCCCCAGGTATGTATAAAAACTTTACTTCCCATCGTCTCAGGTTTATTTTAAGCCTAGGCTGATCCCCCTCCTCCCCTCAAGCATTCCTGTGAATGGGATGCAACACAACACAATGCATTGGGCCTGATTCACAAAGCGGTGCAAACTGTTTAGCACTTGTGTGCTAAACAGTTAGCACGTGAAGTGCCGTTCGCGGACTTTTGCGCGCGCAAAAGTCCGCGAACGGCACTTCACGTGGTAACTGTTTAGCTTACCCGTGCTAAACAGTTTGCACCGCTTTGTGAATCAGGCCCATTATGTCTAAATAGGGCCTAATGCGGATCCGAACTCTTGCACAGCAAAACAATGAAAAGTCTTTATATCACATATAGTTGCTGAAAAAATGCACCTCTATAGACGGGTCTGATCTGATTTCCGACAGGTCCAATCTGATTTATGATACATTTTCAGATTGATTTTGTATAGAAGTGTTCGGAAAACCAGTCAGAATAACGACGGAAATCAGATTGAATCTGTTGGAAATAATCGATTTGACCTATCTGACAGGAAATTGGATGATGTGTACCAAGCATTAGGACTGCAAGCTTTTAATCCAGGCTTTCAGTAGCCCCTGTGAAATCTCCACTAGAGATGTTCAAGGATCTTTGGAGATCCCTTAGTAAATCAGGCCCATAATGTGATCACAGTAGCTCTATTGTCGGAGTTTAGAACCTTTTAGTTCCAGCATGTATCGGAGACAGGGCCGGGCCGAGGCATAGGCTGGAGAGGCTCCAGCCTCAGGGCGCAGTGTAGGAGGGGGCGCACAATTCATTCAGCTGTCATTCCTAATTGTGTATGAAGCAGAAAGAAATAAGAAAAGGAGATACATAGCAGTGACTGCAAGCCAGATAACTAGATATTAAAGTGTTGGGCTGGGGTGGGAGGGATGGAGGGGCGCACTTTGGTGTCTCAGCCTTGGGTGCTGGAGGACCTTGTCCCTGCTCTGATCGGAGACGCTCAGTATTCTATGGTTAAAGTTCAGGACCTTGTGCTTCCGACTAGGGGTCTGCTTGTCTGTATTCTGTAATGATGATGATATTTGTGTTTCAGGGCACTGGGTATTCCTGGCCAATTGCCACCTCTCTCTCTCCTGGATGCCACAACTGGACAAGCTGGTGGAACAGCTTCAGGTGGAGAATCCTCATCCTAACTTTCGACTGTGGCTCAGTTCCAGCCCTCACCCCGATTTCCCCATCTCCATCCTGCAGGCCAGCGTCAAGATGACCACAGAGCCGCCCAAGGTAAGATTTGAAACACTCCCCTCAACCCTACACCGAGCCGCCCAAGGTGATATCTGACCCCCACCCTACACCGAGCCGCCCAATGTAAGATCCGAAGACCTACACCGAGCCACCCACAGAGCTGCCCCCAGTGAGATCTGGAACCGCCCCCCCCCCCCCAACCCTACACCAAGCCACTAAAGTAAGATCTGAAAGCCTACACCGAGTTGCCTACAGAGCCGCCCACAGTAAGATCTGAAAACCCCACCCCCCTGCCCATGGTAAGATCTGAAACCCCCCAACCCTACACCAAGCTGCCCACAGAGCCACTCACAGTGAGATCTGAAACCCCCCCAACCCTACACCGAGCACCTGAGGTTAGATCTGAACCCCCCCAACACTACACTGAGCCGCCCGAGGTTAGATCTGAACTACCCCCCCCCCCAAAACTACACCGAGCCGCCTAAGGTGAGATCTGAAACCCCCCCCCAACTCTACACCAAGCCACCTAGGGTGAGATCTGAACCCCCCCTCCAACCCTACACCGAGCTACCTAAGGTGAGATCTGAACCCCCCTCCCCCTAGCCCTACACCGAGCCACCTAAGGTGAGATCTGAAACGCCCTCAACCCTACACCGAGCCTCCCAAGGTGAGATCTGAAACCCCCCAACCCCCGAGGCTCCCAAGGTAAATGACACCCCCCCCCCCAACCCTACACCATGCCTCTCATGGTGAGATATGAACCCCCTAATCCCTAACTCATCCCCCCCCCCCAAAACCAACCCTAGTCCCTAATTCAGTCCATGCTTCGGCCCTTTGCAGTGTGATGACGACACAATGCTTTGTTTGACTAAAACAACCAAGATCGGGCATTTCAGACAACCGCCTGTTGCACAAAACATCTTTCTTTGTCGTAACAAAAGATCTTTTTTTTTCACTGAAAACCTGATTCTCCCAGATAGATATTTTACAGCTGAAAACGAGGATGGTGGGAGCGTAGTGTAACCATGGCAACCCATCCAGCAAGGAACAGAGAAATTCTCATCGCTGCTACATTGGCAGAGCGCTGGTGAAAGTTTGTCAGATGAAACGGAGCCAATGGGCTCCTGCCGACATCGTGCAGATGGTACCGCTGGCTGTATGAGATGCTGATGCACCGTCTGCAGACTGAAGCATACCTCTCAACTTTTGGAGGCAGGAAAAAAGGGACTCTAAGGCCTGCTTCTGCCACACCCCAATCTCACATGTGGAGTGCCCCTCCCTCCCCTATAGTTTCCTGGCTACCCCTCTCCATCTCCTATACAGTTGCCTGGTGTCTAGTGGTCCCTTCACCTCCTATTCAATTCCCTGGTGTCTAGTGGCCCTCTTTCCCTATATAGTTCCCTGGTGTCTAGTGGCCCTCTTTTCCTATATAATTCCCTGGTGTCTAGTGGCCCTCTTTCCCTATATAGTTCCCTGGTGTCTAGTGGCCCTCTTTTCCTATATAGTTCCCTGGTGTCTAATGCTTTCCTGCTTTTCTATACAGCTCCCTGGTGTCTAGTGACACAAGAGTTAAAGCGGACCTGAAGATATTTCCAAAAAAGTTTCAATTACCTGGTGCTTCTGCCAGCCCCCTGCAGTTGCCCTTTGACTGCGACTTTACCAAACGATCCTCCGGTCCCCCACCGTGGCGCAGTTTCACTTTGTAAAGTCGCCATCCACTGCGCCTGCACAGCCCTGGACACGCGCATCCTTATTCACACTCCCATCCTCAGTAGAGAAAAACAAAAAATTGCTTTCCTAAAACAGAAAGAATTTGCGATAATTCAGGTTGGAGTGAGCTTGAGATGTCTCCCAGTGCATCACTGCTGAATATATGCAAATTAACCATTGTTGCCCTTAGAAGCTAAACACACCTCCAGAACTGCTGGAATACAATGATGTGTCACCTTGTTAAATTGTACAGAGCCATAATAATCCAACATGCATACAGACTGTTTCGGATTGTTTGATCCTCATCAGTGCATGGCATGGATTAATTTGGCTCTATGGAGTAGGGCTTGTAAAGTTCTGCGCAGGTGCAGTAGAGATTTTCTCGTACTGCGCCTGCTCAGGACACTCCCACCGCCGAGAATGCGAAAGAGGATGTGCGCATCCAGGACGGCGCAGTGGGTGGCGACTTGTAAAGCAGTGAAACCAAAACTGCGCGCATCAGGGGACCAGAGGATCGTTGAGGACTGGCGCGGGCACAGGGTGGCTGCAGGGGGATGGCAGAAGCCCCAGGTAAGTGAAACTGTTTTTTTGGAACTATCTTCAGTTCCGCTATAACCTCTCAGCACATGGAGAAGTTGAGCAGGATCAGGTGATTGGTGCTCCAGTTGGCTGCTGACTCCTCCTACCGTAGCTCTTCTGACTACTTCTTGATGTGAAGGGTGATGGGATGGGGGGGAGCCTGGTGGGTGTAATTGCTCTGTCATCCCAACTGGAAATAAAGCTACAAGACTTTGAATAAGCACTTTTAAATGACCCATGGTAAAAATGACGGGTCCAGAATCCTCATCATTTGCCGTTTTCTGTGCTCCGCAGGGACTTCGAGCCAACATGAAGCGTCTGTACCAGCTGATCACAGAGCCTCAGTTCTCCCGCTGCAGCAAGACTTCCAGCTACCAGCGCCTGCTGTTCTCGCTCTGCTTCTTCCACAGCATCCTCCTGGAACGCCGGAAGTTCCTCCAACTTGGCTGGAACATCGTCTATGGCTTCAACGACTCCGACTTCGAGGTGAGCGCTGAATCTGTGAAACATTACACTGCTGTGTGCTGCAGTCACCTCCTCATAATCACGATTACAGGACTTCTCACGAGCTGTGCTCTGATTGAAGTCTGACTAGATTAGCTGCATGCTTGTTTCTGGTGTGATTTAGACTACTACTGCAGCCAAAAAAATCAGCAGGACAGCCAGGCAACTGGTATTGTTTAAAAGGAAAGAAATATGGCAGCCTCCATATCCCTCTCACTTCAGATGTCCTGTACGTGTGTATAAAATGTCTCAACACTGAAACCTGATAATATGATCGTAGTAATGCACTATACTTGAATGGTTGATTTGACCCCCTTTTTGAGATGCTGAAATATCAGGCCTGTATACACAGTATAAATGTTGTGCCTGGGCTGATAGTAATCTGCAGTGTCTGCTGATCTCTGCTGCCCCCAGTATGTACAGTATAAGCTGTTACTCTGTGCCTGTACTGATAGTAATCTAGCTGCAGTGTGTGCTGATCTCTGCTGCCCCCAGTATGTACAGTATAAGCTATAAGGGCCCTTTTCCACTAGCAATTGCTAGTGTTTGCGCTAAACGCTAGCGATTGCGATTCAGCAAAATCTCTTTTTTTCCCCGGTGATTGCGATTTTGCTATGCAATGCATAGCATAGCAAAATCGTGGCAATAATCGCTCCGCGGCGCGATCGCGCTTTTGTAAAAATCGAATTGCGGTAGTGGAAATTACCTACCACGATTCCTATGTTATTTAGCAAACCTTAGCAATTTTAAAATCCCTAGTGATTTGCGATTTTGCGATTCAGCAATCGCTCTAGTGGAAAAGGGCCCTTAATCTGTGCCTGTACTTATAATCAACTAGCTTCAGTGTGTGCTGATCTCTGCTACCTCCACTTTGCACAGTATAAACTATTACTCTGTGCCTGTACTGATAGTAAACTAGCTGCGGTGTGTGCCGATCTCTGCTGCCTCGCTCCAGTATGTTAAGTATGAGCGGTTACTTTGTGCCTGTACTGATTATTTTGCTTCAGGTTTGGTTTAAAGGGAAGGTTCAGGGAAACGTTTAAAAAATAAAAATCCATATCCACTTACCTGGGGCTTCCTCCAGCCCGTGGCAGGCAGGAGGTGCCCTCGCCGCCGCTCCAGAGGCTTCCGGTCGTCTTCGGTGGCCGACCCGACCTGGCCAGGCCGGCTTCCAGGTCGGGCTCTTCTGCGCTCCAAGGACGGGCTCTTCTGCGTCCCACGCGGGCGCGCTGACGTCATCGGACATCCTCCGGGCTGTACTGCGCAGGCGCTGTAGTTCTGCGCCTGCGCAGTAAAGCCCGGAGGACGTCCGATGACGTCAGCGCGCCCGCGTGGGACGCAGAAGAGCCCGTCCTTGGAGCGCAGAAGAGCCCGACCTGGAAGCCGGCCTGGCCAGGTCGGGTCGGCCACCGAAGACGACCGGAAGCCTCTGGAGCGGCGGCGAGGGCACCTCCTGCCTGCCACGGGCTGGAGGAAGCCCCAGGTAAGTGGATATGGATTTTTATTTTTTTAAGCGTTTCCCTGAACCTTCCCTTTAATAGTCATTTCTTTTTAAACAATCAACTGCTTAATAATGTCCATTGTGCTGTCAGGACTGGGACAGGACTAGAATATAAAACATTGTTGCCATAGCCACTACTTGATGTTATTATTATTGATAACGTAATGTCACATGGATGGATCGAGAATGGCCGAAGGCTGCTCAATCTCAGCATTTATATTATGTGAAATTACTCAAAAACGGTAAACTCTGTGGTTTAGTGAAAGGACTTTTTAATGAATTTTTGGAATTCCTGAAGGACAGAGGAAACCATATTATAAAAAAGGACCTGTCCTGTTTTTAAAAGACATTTGGTCACCCTGTTACTGGCAGGTCCTAAACGGCATCTCTCTCTCTCTCTCTCTCTGCAGGTCTCTGAGAACCTCCTCAGCTTGTACCTGGATGAGTATGAGGAGACACCATGGGAGGCGCTGAAATATCTGATCGCCGGCGTCAATTACGGAGGCCACGTGACTGATGACTGGGATCGGCGTCTCCTGGGGACCTACATCAACGATTACTTCTGTGAGCCCGCCCTGACCACGCCCTTCTACAAGTAAGACATAAGCAATGGCTACTTATGTAAGCCCTCCCTGACCACGCCCTTCTACAAGTAAGACAGGTTTAATAATAACTACCTGTGTGAGCCCGCCCTGACCAAGCCCTTCTACAAGCAAGACAGGAGTAATAACTACTTGTGTGAGCCCGCCCTGACCACGCCCTTCTACAAGTAAGACACGAGCAATGACTACTTGTGTGAGCCCGCCCTGACCACGCCCTTCTACAAGTAAGACACGAGCAATGACTACTTCTGTAAGCCCGCCCTGACCACGACCTTCTACAAGTAAGACAGGAGTAATAACTACTTCTGTGAGCCCGCCCTGACCACGCCCTTCTACAAGCAAGACAGGAGTAATAACTACTTCTGTGAGCCCGCCCTGACCACGCCCTTCTACAAGTAAGACACGAGTAATAACCACTGGCGTAACAATAGGGGATACGACCCCTGCCGTCGCGGGGGGGCCCTGGGCCCCCCTAGGGCCCGCTCGGGGACTTTTTGGGGGCAGGAGGGGTCGCAGCATAAGAGGAGAGCTGTGGCCGCAGATCGGTAGGGAGGGGGGAAATTCCCCCCCCCCCCTCCCTCACCTCGGGCTCTCCTCTTTGCGCTCCCCCTCCTGCAATCATTGGTGGTGCTCGTGGCAGCAACGGCAGCGGCAGGCAAGCTGAGCACATACCTCCTTCTGGCCGGTCTCCGATCACTAAGTGCTTTATGGAACTTCCTGTTTAAACAGGAAGTTCTATGAAGCACTTAGTGATCGGAGACCTCTGGCCAGAAGGAGGTATGTGCTTAGCTTGCCTGCCGCCGCCGTTGCTGCCACGAGCACCACCAATGATTGCAGGAGGGGAGCGCAAAGAAGAGAGCCCGAGGTGAGGGGGGGGGGAATTTCCCCCCTCCCCACCGATCTGTGGCCACAGCTCTCCTCTTATGCTGCGACCCCTCCTGCCCCCAAAAAGTCCCTGGGGGGGGGGGCCGGAATTTTTTTTTTGCAGGGGGGCCCAGGGCTTTCTAGGTACGCCCCTGGTAATAACTACTTCTGTGAGCCCACCCTGACCACGCCCTTCTACAAATAAGACCTTAGTATCAATCCCCTCTGCGAGTGTCTGTAGAATACTGATGTCATACATGTGCTGGTTACATAGGAGAGAACAGAGGCGCCAAAAGGATAAAAGGGGTTTTAAATGAGCTTAAAAGCCAAAAATGTGGTAATTAGAGGAGGCAGTGGTGGACTTACCTCCTCCAAGCAGACACAACACGACTGTACATTCAGTCTATTTATTAACAAACTCCAGATAAAACAAAGCAACACGTTTCACGGGTCAGCGCCCGCTTCCTCAGGCAATAGAAAAAGGAGTTACAGCATCTAGCAAAACAAACAACACTCGGCACAGAGGAAGCGGGCGCTGATCCGTGAAACGCGTTGCTTTGTTTTATCTGGAGTTTGTTAATAAATAGACTGAATGTACAGTCGTGTTGTGTCTGCTTGGAGGAGGTAAGTCCACCACTGCCTCCTCTAATTACCAAATGTTTGGCTTTTAAGCTCATTTAAAACCCCTTTTATCCTTTTGGCGCCTCTGTTCTCTCCTATATAATATTGTATCCACCCTTGGTGGAGGGTTGCGACCCTTTTCTACTATCTACAGAGAGCGACTTCTTAATCCTGAGTGGGGTCAGGATAATCTCCCCACCTGCCTTTACAGTGGTTGCCTATTGGTGACCCATGCTTGTGAGTATAACAACTATTACTCTTTGTCATTATCCCCTTTGTCAATACATACTACACTATTGGGGCTCTTGGTGTTCCTCTGTTTATCTCGTTTTCATGTGCTGGTTACACATTCACCCCCCAAAACATAAAGCCCATCCCTAATGCTTTCAGAGCAATGGTTTGAAGTCGGAGTCCTACTTTGGTTTCTTTAAGCCCCCTGTAGTCTGTCAGCTCCCTCCATGTCCTCCCAGTATGATGCATTGTGCTGATGCAGTGGTTACTTTGTATCAGTAATAAAATGCTGTGGTGTGTAGCAATACAACAGTGCTGTGTTAGCTTGTAAACCTATTTGGCAGGGTACTCCTCCCTCCCTTGTGCTCTTCTCCACCATATGGACTCAGTGACTCGTCCGCTATATTTATTCCTACATTGCAATCTGCGCACCATTGCTTATTGTTACATCACTATTTTGTGTACCATTGTAATGTAATGTAATGCCCGTGTAACAATGTGTAAAGCGGACCTGAACTCAGAACGTCCTCTTTGCTCTAAAAGATAAGCAACAGCATAACCTTTAAAGAAAAACATTTCTTTGTTACAGTTGATGGAAATCCTGCAATAGATCTGCAGTGATCTACTTCCTGTTTCATGGAAGCAGACATAGGGCCATATTCTATTGCTGAACTCGCCAGCGCTAAGCACTGGCGAGTTCTTAACTTAGGCGATGGGGGCATCGCCTAATCTAATTAAACTTTAGACCCCCCCCAGGCGGAAAAGAACTCGCTTGGGCGATATAATCGCCCAGCGAGTTCTTAACATGGAATCCAATTACCCTTATCATGTCTCCGGGAAGCGATGCTTCCCGGCAGACATGAGCGTTAGCTTAGACCTGCAAAAAGCAGGTCTAAACTAGCTAACGCACGTCGTCGCCGCAGCATCTGGGGGTCTCCTTTAATAAGGAGACCCCCAGAGCTCCCCGTTGGGTCGCCGCACAGTTTAGAAGCCAGCGCTCAGCTCTGCCCGGCTCCTCTGTCATACGTACCGCCGCCGATCACTCGCCGCCTCTCGCCGCAAAATCCGTCACGTAATTACAGTGTATCTAACACTGTAATTACTGTGCGCATAGAAGGAGCCCGGGCAAAGCATCTTTGAATCTGCAGCCGGGCTCCCCATTGGTCTGCTGTCTGAACCAATAAAATGGCTCACACAGCAGACCAATGGGGAGCCCGGCTGCAGATTCAAAGATGCTTTGCCCGGGCTCCTTCTATGCGCACAGTAATTACAGTGTTAGATACACTGTAATTACGTGACGGATTTTGCGGCGAGAGGCGGCGGGTGATCGGCGGCGGTACGTATGACAGAGGAGCCGGGCAGAGCTGCGCGCTGGCTTCTAAACTGTGCGGCGACCCGACGGGGAGCTCTGGGGGTCTCCTTATTAAAGGAGACCCCCAGATGCTGCGGCGGAAGATGTCGGCGATGTTCGGCGGACGAGTGCGCATGTGTGGGGAGTGAGGCCGTGGTGCTGATGGACAGCACCACAGCGTAAACCTCACTCCCCATCGCTCGGTAATAGGGAGCATCGCTCAGGCTTTCGCCTGAGTAATGCTCCCTAACGATCGGCCATCGCGCGAAGGATATGGGCAATAGGATTTGCCAGTAAACCTCGCGCGATGGCAAGGTGATAAGTAGCTCGCATCTGCAAGCTACTTATCACCTTGAATAGGATATGGCCCTTAGGGCCTGATTCACAAAGCGGTGCTAACAGTTAGCACCCTGGTGAAAAGCCCTTTATCATGCCTAAACTCAGTTTAGGCATGATAAGTTTAGGTGTGATAAGTTTAGGCGTGATAAGTTTAGGGGCTTGATTCACAAAGCGGTGCTAACCCAGTTAGCATGCCTAAAAGACTTTAGGCGTGATAACCATTGCACCACGCTGGTGAAAAGCCAGTTTAGGTGTGATAAGTTTAGGTGTGATAAGTTTAGGCATGCTAAGTTTAGATAAGTGTAGATTGCGCACAAAGTCCCGCACGCAAAGCAGCGCCATTAAACTCTATGCGAAGTGCACCAGACTTTGCTAGCGCAAAACTTTTGATCAGCTGTGCACTGCGGTGCTAACGCAGTTGGTGCTTAAACTTATCATGCCTAAACTTATCACACCTAAACTTATCATGCCTAAACTTATCACACCTAAACTTATCACACCTAAACTTAACATGCCTAAACTGAGTTTAGGCGTGATAAAGGGCTTTTCACCAGCGTGCTAACTGTTAGCACCGCTTTGTGAATCAGGCCCTAGGTGTGATAAGTTTAGGCATGATAAGTTTAGGTGAGATACGTTTAGGCATGATAAGTTTAGGTGAGATACGTTTAGGCATGATGGGCTCGATTCACCAAGCGGTGCAAAGTGTTAGCACCGTGGTGAAAAGGCCCTTATCACGCCTAAACTCAGTTTAGGCATGATAAGAAGGGCTTCGCGCGAAGTTACCGCGCGTACGCGCGTAGGCGCGTAAGTGCGCGCGCAGCACCCGACGCTTCGCGCGAAGCTCCCATTAAACCCTATGGGACTTTGCGCGCGCACTCACGCGCGTACGCGCGAACGCGCTTACGCGCGGTAACTTCGCGCGAAGAGCAGGAAAAATCGGTGATAACTCAGTGGTGAAAAGGTCATCACGCCTAAAGTCTTTTAGGCGTGATAACTGGGTTATCACCGCTTTGTGAATCGAGGCCGATAAGTTTAAGCACCAAGGGCTCGATTCACAAAGCGGTGCTAACCCAGTTAAAACTTTAGGCATGATAACCGTTGCACCATGCTGGTGAAAAGCCAGTTTAGGCGTGATAAGTTTAGGTGTAATAAGTTTAGGTGTGATAAGTTTAGGCATGCTAAGTTTAGATGAGTGTAGATAGTGTGCAAAGTCCCGCACGCAAAGCAGCACCATTAAACTCTATGCAAAGTGCACCAGACTTTGCTAGCGCAAAACTTTTGATCAGCTGTGCACTGCGGTGCTAACGCAGTTGGTGCTTAAACTTATCACACCTAAACTTATCACACCTAAACTTATCATGCCTAAACTGAGTTTAGGCATAATAAAGGGCTTTTCACCAGCGTGCTAACTGTTAGCACCGCTTTGTGAATCAGGCCCCAACTGGGTTAGCACCGCAATGCACAGCTGATCAAAAGTTTTGCGCTAGCAAAGTCTGGTGCACTTCGCATAGAGTTTAATGGCGCTGCTTTGCTTGCGGGACTTTGCACGCTATCTACACTTATCTAAACTTAGCATGCCTAAACTTATCACACCTAGGCCTCGATTCACAAAGCGGTGATAACCCAGTTATCACGCCTAAAAGACTTTAGGCGTGATGACCTTTTCACCACTGAGTTATCACCGATTTTTCCTGCTCTTCACGCGAAGTTACCGCGCTTAAGCGCGTACGCGCGTAAGAGCGCGCGCAAAGTCCCATAGGGCTTAATGGGAGCTTCGCGCGAAGCGTCGGGTGTTGCGCGCGCACTTACGCGCGGCAACTTCGCGCGAGTTTCTTCTTATCATGCCTAAAGTGACTTTAGGCGTGATAAGGGCCTTTTCACCATGGTGCTAACACTTTGCACCGCTTTGTGAATCGAGCCCCTAAACTTATCACACCTAGGGCTCGATTCACAAAGCGGTGCTAACCCAGTTAGAGACTTTAGGCATGATAACCATTGCACCACGCTGGTGAAAAGCCAGTTTAGGTGTGATAAGTTTAGGCATGATAAGTTTAGGTGTGATAAGTTTAGGCATGCTAAGTTTAGATAAGTTTAGATTGCTTGCCAAGTCCCGCACGCAAAGCAGCACCATTAAACTTTATACGAAGTGCACCAGACTTTGCTAGCGTAAAACTTTTGATCAGCTGTGCACTGCGGTGCTAACCCAGTTGGCGCTTAAACTTATCATGCCTAAACTTATCACACCTAAACTTATCATGCCTAAACTTATCACACCTAAACTTATCACACCTAAACTTATCATGCCTAAACTGAGTTTAGGCGTGATAAAGGGCTTTTCACTAGCGTGCTAACTGTTAGCACCGCTTTGTGAATCAGGCCCCTAAACTTATCACGCCTAAACTGGCTTTTCACCAGCGTGGTGCAATGGTTATCACTCCTAGGGCCTGATTCACAAAGCGGTGCTAACAGTTAGCACCGTGATGAAAAGCCCTTTATCACGCCTAAACTCTGTTTAGGCATGATAAGTTTAGGTGTGATAAGTTTAGGTGTGATAAGTTTTTAGGTGTGATAAGTTTAAGTACCAACTGGGCTAGCACCGCAGTGCACAGCTGATCAAAAGTTTTGCGCCAGCAAAGTCTGGTGCACTTTGCATAGAGTGTAATGGCGCTGCTTTGCGTGTGGGACTTTGCGCGCAATCTAAACTTATCATGCCTAAACTTATCATGCCTAAACTTATCATGCCTAAACTTATCATGCCTAAACTGAGTTTAGGCATGATAAAAATGGTTATCACGCCTAAAGTCTTTAACTGGGTTATCACCGCTTTGTGAATCGAGCCCCTAAAGTCTCTAACTGGGTTAGCACCGCTTTGTGAATCGAGCCCATAGGGTGTTTACAAATTAGCTGCTCTGCCGAGGCAGCCACCTGACACAGCTGAGGGAGAAAATTACAGTTTTGATTAGTTACAGATGAGGGTGAATTAGACAGGCTAATCCAGCGCTGGGCAAACTACGGCCCAAGGGCCGGATACCTCTCCCCTCCCTCCCTGCAGAGTTGTGAGCGAGCGGGCTGCGGGGAATTTGAAACACCTTGGGCCTGATTCACAAAGCGGTGCTAACAGTTAGCACGCTGGTGAAAAGCCCTTTATCATGCCTAAACTCAGTTTAGGCATGATAAGTTTAGGTGTGATAAGTTTAGGTGTGATAAGTTTAGGCATGATAAGTTTAGGTGTGATAAGTTTAGGCATGATAAGTTTAAGCACCAACTGCGTTAGCACCGCAGTGCACAGCTGATCAAAAGTTTTGCGCTAGCAAAGTCTGGTGCACTTTGCATAGAGTTTAATGGTGCTGCTTTGCGTGCGGGACTTTGCACACTATCTACACTCATCTAAACTTAGCATGCCTAAACTTATCACACCTAAACTTATCACACCTAAACTTATCACGCCTAAACTGGCTTTTCACCAGCATGGTGCAATGGTTATCATGCCTAAAGTCTCTAACTGGGTTAGCACCGCTTTGTGAATCGAGCCCCTTGATCGCTGATTCCTGCGTCGTGTCTCCTAGGCAAAAGGGCATCACATGACGGGACGTGCCAGCGTATTAAATGCTGGCAGATCGCATGTAATACGCTGGCACGTCCCGTCATGTAATGCCTTGTTGCCATGGTGACGCGACATGGGAATCGGCGATCAAGGTGAGTTTCAAATCCCCCGCTGCCCGCTCCCAACCCTGCTGGGAGGGAGGGGGTTGGACTCTAAGGAATGTCTCAGGAATGTGTCCCACGGTTCTACAGCATGCGGCCCGGGCCGCTTAAAGTTTGCCCTGCCCTGGGCTAAACTCTCTAAATACATACAGGGTGCATCTCTCTCTTTTCCTTCTGTACTGTGCAAGAGTTCAGGTCCCCTTTAAGGATGTAATGTCTCCTCTATCTATTGTGCAGCGCTGTGTGATATGTTAGCGCTTTATAAGTAAAGTTTAATTACAATAATAATTGGGTGTGTTATCTCAGAGCTTCTGTTATATCTCTGCTGTAAAGGCTTTCCTCCCTGGACTCCTATTACATCCCTCGTGATGGTCCACTGGCTTCATACAAGGAGTTCATCTCTCTGCTGCCCCCTGTGGATCACCCCGAGGCCTTCGGTCAGCACCCCAATGCCGACATCGCCAGTCAGATCACCGAGGCGCGGACCTTGTTTGATACGCTGCTGTCTCTGCAGCCTCAGGTGTCACAGAATGTCCCCGGAGGACAGAGCCGGGAGGACAAGGTGAGACTCTCTGTATTACAGTATATACTTCCCTCCCTCTATCCTAATCAGTCCAGGATCTATCAGTCTCCTCCCAACCTGTCTGATGCTGGGCATACAGGGCTCGTTTGTGTGCCGGATGGCGCATCCCCGCTTGTCCCCGCGGGCGTGTGGATCGATTCCCGCTCGTCCCCGCGGGCACTTCCTTATCTGCACTTCATTTCTTCCATTGTCCACCCGCGGGGATCGAGAGCGGTATCGGTCCGGCGCGGTGATCGGACACATCAGATATTATCAATCGAGCCATCAGCGGCTCGATTGATAATAAAAACCGAGCCGTGTATGCCCAGCATGACACTAAAGCTTCATACTCACCCACCGAGGATCTGCTGGATCTCTGTCGCTCAAGGGATTGGGTACCGACAGAAGAACACACACGACGCTGTATATACATGTCATCAACCAGGGCCGTGCAGAGGCGAGAGAGGCTCCAGCCTCAGGACGCAGTGTAGGAAGGGGCGCACAACTCACTCAGCTATCATTCTATTGTGTTTGAAGCAGAGAGAAATAAGAAAAGGGGATACATGGCAGTGACTGCAGGTCAGATAACTAGAGATTAAGGTGTTGGGGGCCCTGTGGCGCCTCTTAGTCTAATAGCAATCAGTGTGTGACGGCTGGGGTGGGATGGATAGAGGGGCGCACTTTGGTGTCTCAGCCTTGGGTGCTGGAGGACCTTGTCCCGGCTCTGTCATCAGCCTCTGGTTGACGACCCGCATGTTGCTTTGCATGGAGGGGGGAGTGGGGGGAGGGACAGCGATCTTGTACAACAGAGCGACTTCTGGCGGGCATATGTAGCTTTAGTGTGCTTGCCTTTATATGATTAGAACAGAGCGGTGCTGGTTTTCCCATGGCATGCAGGAATTCATTGACCCACAACCAGCAGGTGGTAGGCTAAAAAATGATATTTAATTAATTAGATGTCAATAGGAATATATACATTTTTGGGAATTCTAAGGCATGTTTTAGTGTAACCATGTTTTCCATCAGGTCCTGGAACTGCTGACTGACGTACGACAAAAGATTCCTCAAGAGATCGATTATGAGGGGACAAGGAAAGTTCTGAGTGACGACCCCAATCCGCTCAATGTGGTGTTATTACAGGAGATCCAGAGATACAATGCTCTGCTGAGCACCATCAGGTCAGTGTGGACCCCGAGGAGGGGTAGCAACAGTATAGAGAACGTAAACAGAAGTAAATGTTCCACATACAGATGAGATCTTACGTCAATAATCTGGCCCACTTCCTGCTACACTGCAGCAAATACCCACCTGTGAGGACCGCCCACTTCCGCAAACTCTCCGCCCACATCTAGATTTCACCTCCATAAATGAGGAAACACTGCATCCACTGGGGGAAGAGGAGAGGAAGGTGCAAATAGTGGCCCGATGTGTCACTGCCTGCCACCAACTGAGAGGAACATGATACCTCATGAACTGCATACCCCTCATGCTGCCCCCTATACCCCCATCACCCCCATGGACTATATATCCCAGCCCGTAAACTGCCCCTCCCCTGTGGACTGTATACTCCAACCCATTATTCTGCCCCTTATACCCTCTCCTCCCCCATAGACTATATACGCCATCCTTTTATACTGCCCCACACCATCTCCTCCCCTATGGACTATATATGCTAACCCCATATATGATTCCTTATATCCTCCCCAACCCTATGGGCTGTATACCCCAATCCCATATACTGTCCCTTATACCCTCTTCACCCCTATGGGTTGTATACCCAACCTCTTATACTGCCACCTATATCCTCCTCACCCCTATGGGCTGTATACCCCAATCCCATATACTGTCCCGAATACCCTCCTCACCCCTATGGGCTGTATACCCAACCTCTTATACTGCCACCTATACCCTCCTCACCCCTATGGGCTGTATACCCAACCTCTTATACTGCCACCTATACCCTCCTTACCCCTATGGGCTGTATACCCAACCTCTTATACTGCCACCTATACCCTCCTCACCCCTATGGGCTGTATACCCAACCTCTTATACTGCCACCTATACCCTCCTCACCCCTATGGGCTGTATACCCAACCTCTTATACTGCCACCTATACCCTCCTCACCCCTACGGGCTGTATACCCAACCTCTTATACTGCCACCTATACCCTCCTCGCCCCTATGGGCTGTATACCCAACCTCTTATACTGCCACCTATACCCTCCTCACCCCTATGGGCTGTATACCCAACCTCTTATACTGCCACCTATACCCTCCTCACCCCTATGGGCTGTATACCCAACCTCTTATACTGCCATCTATACCCTCCTTACCCCTATGGGCTGTATACCCAACCTCTTATACTGCCACCTATACCTTCCTTACCCCTGTGGGCTGTATACCCAACCTCTTATACTGCCACCTATACCCTCCTCACCCCTATGGGCTGTATACCCAACCTCTTATACTGTCACCTATACCCTCACCCCTATGGGCTGTATACCCAACCTCTTATACTGTCACCTATACCCTCCTCACCCCTATGGGCTGTATACCCAACCTCTTATACTGTCACCTATACCCTCCTCACCCCTATGGGCTGTATACCCAACCTCTTATACTGTCACCTATACCCTCCTCACCCCTATGGGCTGTATACCCTTATACCATGCCCTATATCCTCCCCATGCCTATGATCCTACAACCACCCCCTCCTATGCTAATGTTTTGTTTTATTAATGCTAAATGTATTTGGTCCTGCTGCCAATAAAGCTTATTTGGATTTGGATTTGGACTGCCCACATGTCTTCCCGATGAGGGTAATGAGGCTTTGCTCTTTATTGAAGATCTTCTCTAGTGGACCTGGAGCAAGGAATACAGGGCTTGGTGGTCATGTCTACAGAACTGGAGGAGATCTTCACCTGCATACACGACGCCCGCGTCCCACCACTCTGGGAAAAGGTAAAAGGACTCATTAAAGGGACGCGTTGGATAAAATAGTATACGTGATGTCAGGGAGTGAAAGGCATCTATTGCATCCATGAGGCTGTGAGTCACAAAAGCTTTGTAACATCATTTGATTTAAAAAAAAAAAAAAAGCACCAATTAGTTTGACTGATTTTAAAGAGGCACTCAAGCGAAAAAAAAATTATGATATAATGATTTGTATGTGTAGTACAGCTAAGAAATAAAACATTAGGAGCAGATACATACCGGTAAGTCTAATATTGTTCCCAGTACAGGAAGAGTTAAGAGACTCCATCTGTTATCTATGGAAAAGAGCCATTGAGCTCCATGACTTTCAAGGTCGCGGAGAGCTCTGTCTTCTGAAGCTTGTTATCTCAACTGTCATTCACTGTATTTTCTTTTTCTCTGCAGAGGACAGGTCAATAGTTCACTGGACTGCTCTGTAAAATCATTTAGAATGCTGAGTATTGTGTAAACTGCAAATATTAGAGAATTATGCATTGTTATAAAAAACACTATATAAGGGCTGGTTCACACTGAGTGTTTAGCATTGCACAATTACCGGCGATTGCGCAAACCCTGCGTTCCAATCCCGATTAACCGCGTTGCTTCAGCCTGCCTGGGTCGCCTAGCCGCCGCATCTTCATGTCCCCTTGTAGGGACGAGAAAGGCCGACGCAATGGGAAGCCGACGATTGCTGTACCGTCGCCTCCGAACGAGACGTCACAGGACGATGCGGCTTCCGGCTGCCCCAACGCCGCCTGCCATCCGTGTGAACCAGCCCTAACTGTAAATAAAAATATGAGAATATTTTCTTTGCTACTAATGTTCTAGTAATTATCCGTACTACACAACCAATCTATTATATCATCATCTTTTTTCCGCTTCAGTGTCTCTTTAAACCTGAATTTATTGTTTTCTCTGCATGGAGCTAAATTGAAGCACCTGTGAGTCTTCTGACAGATTATACGTTTATTACGTGATAACGAGCAGTGCGGATAGAGTTTAGGATACAGAGAGAGGGCAGATGGGGCAGGAGACATGCCGGAGGCAGGATAGAGAGGAATGATCAGAAGCAGGATGAGGAGAGGGGATGGAGGGTACTCTGTGGAGAGATGAGGGAGGTTACGATGTGTCATACTTATGTGTACACCGCCGGTGAGCTGGGGGCAGCAGCCGTCACTCGGCTCACCCCGCTGCCGCTCAAATCCCCGGCGGAGTAAAATACTATTCCCCCTCTGAGTCATCGCACCCCGGAGGGAGGTTTAATTCGGGGCCCTGTGATCGCCAGAGCTCCGAATTACCCTTCCGCACCCCGCGCCGTATAACATTGCTGCTATGGGCCGCCTAGTTTCAGCTCTAATGGGTTGATTCACTATAGTATATTGGGTTGAGGAGCGCGAGGCAACTAGAGGAGCTTGAGGTAAATGTAACGCTGCACGCTATGCGCACTGCCTGCAGTGTATCATGCATACTTAAAGAGAAACCATGACCAAAAATTTAACTATATCCCAATCAGTAGCTGATACCCCTTTTACATAAGAAATCTATTCCTTTTCACAAACAGACCATCAGGGGGCGCTGTATGACTGATATTGTGGTGAAACCCCTGCCACAATAAACCCCTCCCACAAGAAAAGTTCATACTTTTTTTGGCAGTTTCCTGTCTGTGAACCTTGTTGCATTGTGGGAAATAGCTGTTTACAGCTGTTTCCAACTGCCAAAAACCATGCAGCAGCTACATCACCTGCCAACACTAAAATGTTCACTGGAGTTCCTCTTTAAAGGGGAACTTCAGCCTAAGCAAACATACTGTCATTAAGTTACATTAGTTTTGTTAATTAGAATAGATAGGTAATATAATTTTTTACCCATCCTGTTTTAAAAGAACAGGCAAATGTTTGTGATTCATGGGGGCAGCCATCTTTGTCATGGGGGCAGCCATCTTTTTGGTTGAAAGGAGGTGACAGACAGCATGAGACACAGTTCCGACTGTCCTGTGTCCTGATAACCCCTCCCAGCTGCACGCTCTAGGCTTCAAATGTCAAATTCAAAATGGCTGAAAATGAAACTAAGCCACGTCGGGGAACCGGAGGAAACTCGAGGAGCTGCGAGGGCACAGGACGGCTACAGGGGGCTTGGGGAAGCCCCAGGTAAGTGAAACTTTTTTTTGTTTCAGAGTTAAGGTTCACTTTAAGGTGCACACACTGATTTTTAATTACGTGCACTAGTGTAGTACCGCTACCGCAATACTTTACTAGAACAACTGCTACTACGTTAATTATCGCAGTAGCGGTACAGCACTAGCCCACATAATTTAAAAGGAGTGTGTGCACCTTAAGTATGCACGCTACACTGCAACCACCTGCTTTGACAATATGGCGGTGATGGAGGGCAGGATAAGGAGAGATGACGGAGGGCAGGGTGAGAAGTGATGGAGAGAAGGATTAGGAGATCTACGATGAGATTAGAGATAAGTCTGTTGTACAAGGAGAATATTACAGTGAGCAGGTGATAGATGGACAGATACAGTGAGGAAATGACAAGAGGATGTGAATAGCTGTGTCTGAAGTGTGTCCCCCGTTTTTAGGCGTACCCTTCCCTGAAGCCGCTGGCAGCCTGGACCCGGGACCTGGCCTCACGGGTGGAGATGTTCGCTCGCTGGGCGGAGACGGCGCATCCTCCAGTCCTCTTCTGGCTCTCCGCATTCACCTTCCCCACCGGCTTCCTGACCGCCGTGCTGCAGAGCTCCGCCCGCCAGAACAATGTGAGATAATGGCTGGATACGGGCAAATATATATACTACTAGGCTGTGACATGGAATCCAGCAATAGGAGGATGAATTTTACCCCTGAATTTTCATGTCATCATCATTGACGACATTAATGTCAGGCAAAAAGATTGTTATTTTTGCTTCTTCCCTAGGTGTCTGTTGACTCGTTATCCTGGGAATTCATTGTTTCCACTGTAGATGATAACAACTTGGTGTATCCCCCAAAGGTGAGCTAATAAACAGTGCCTTTTAATTGTCTGGCTCTTCTCATAAATATCTCAGACAGATGTGACCTTATGTGTCTGTCCTTTTCCAACAGGGTGACACAGACACAGTCCCATTTCTAGGGGCGGGCCAGGAGGGTGTCCGTCCGGGGAACAGTGAGGGAGGGGGGTGCAAAGAAGGAGGAAGGAGCAGCTGCACACTGAGACTCAGCTGAGCTGCTGGGAGGGGGCCCGACTCCTCCCTATCTCTCCCCGGGTCCCCCTTCTGGGCCTCCTCACTAACCTACCTATACCTGGCTAACCTATACTGGGGCACATATACCTGGCTAACCTATACTGGGGCACCTATACCCGGCTAACCTATACTGGGGCACATATACCTGGCTAACCTATACTGGGGCACCTATACCCGGCTAACATATACTGGTGCACCTATGGCTGGCTAACTTAGACTGGGGCAACTATACCTGGATAACTTATACTGGGGCACCTGTACCTGACTAACCTATACTGGGGACACTTATACCTGGCTACTTATACTGGGGTTACCTATACCTAGCTACCTATACTGGGGGCACCTATACCTGGCTACCTATACAGGGGCACCTATACCTGGCTACCTGTACTGGGGCACCTACACCTAGCTACCTATACTGGGGGCACCTATACCTGGCTACCTATACAGGGGCACCTATATCTGGCTATCTATACTGGGGGCACCTATACCTGGCTACCTATACAGGGGCACCTATATCTGGCTATCTATACTGGGGCACCTATACCTGGCTATCTATACTGGTGGCACCTACACCTGGATAC
This sequence comes from Hyperolius riggenbachi, assembly GCF_040937935.1. Taxonomy (NCBI): domain Eukaryota; kingdom Metazoa; phylum Chordata; class Amphibia; order Anura; family Hyperoliidae; genus Hyperolius; species Hyperolius riggenbachi. The sequence continues at coordinate 35,080,174 of NC_090648.1, forward strand.
TTATATTAGGAGCACCTATATCTGGCTACCTATACTGGGGGACTAAATCTATCCCTCCTCCTGCAGGGTGACACAGAAGGGCGTTTGTTACTGTTAATGATGAATAATGATGAGGTTTTCTCCTAGGATGGTGTGTGGATTCGCGGTCTGTATCTAGAAGGTGCTGGATGGGACAAGAAGAATTCATGTCTGACAGAGGCAGAGCCAATGCAGCTGGTGTGTCCACTGCCAACTGTGCACTTCAGACCTACTGAGAGCAAGAAGAAGAGTAGTAAAGGTACGTTGATGTGTACAGGGGAGGCAATAGACACACATAAGGTGTGTGTGTTTGTGTGTGTGTGGGGGGGGTCCAAGGAAGGGGGTTGGAGCTATGAAGATGGAGGACTAGCGAAGGTAAACAGATGTGTCTTTAATGAACTATTCCAGCTAAAAAAGCTGTTAAAATCTGACAGGACCGGTTTTGGACTAGACCATCTCCTCATGGGGGGATTCTCAGGATTTTATTTGTTTTCAAAAGCAAATCCTAAATGGCAGTTGCTCAGTCTAACTGCCAAAATAGTTAGATACCAGCCAGCTGCTTGCACACTACAGTATTTTGGCAGTAGACTTAGCAACTGCCATTGAGAAAATGCTTTTGAAAACAAGGAAAACCCTGAGAATCCCCCAAGAGGAGATGGACTGGTCCAAAACCCATAGATTCTGTCAGATTTTAACTGCTTACTTTTTCGCTGAAGTGGTCCTTTAAGGCCTGTTTGAATGAGTTGCACCTGGGTGTGAGCCTGATGGGTGGAGGGAGTTCCATAGAGTAGGGGCTGCTCTGAAGAGGTCCTGGAGTTTGGCGAATGCAGAAGTGATGCGAGGGGTGGACATCCATATGAGGAGAGAGCAGGTTGGGGGTGTCTCTGGAGGAGATTGGATGAAGGGGAGGTATAGTGAATGGATTTGTATGCCAGGCAGAGCGGTGTAAATGTAATCCTGAAGTGGACAGGGGACCAGCGAAGAGGGGCAGCTGAACCTGTGCAGGATGATGCATTATGTCTCGGCTCCACTCACTATGTGCTGAGTATATCTGCTTACTGATCAGAACAGAGGACTCTTCACATGGTGCTGAATAAGTACAGTTCTGCAGATTGTGAGCTCCTCTGAGGACAGTCAGTTACATGACTATGTACTCTGTAAAGTGCTGCAAGAGATGTCAGTGCTATATAAATACATCATAATGATATGGTAGGACATTAGACTATGACTATGGTAGGATTGGATTGTGAGCTCCTCTGAGGACAGTCAGTGACATGACTATGTACTCTGTACAGTGCTGCAGAAGATGTCAGTGTTATGTAAATACATAATAATAATATGGGAGGACATTAGACTATGACAGAGATTAGATTGTGAGCTCCTCTGAGGACAGTCAGTGACATGACTATGTACTCTGTAAAGTGCTGCAGAAGATGTCAGTGCTATATAAATACACAATAATAGTATGGTAGAACATTAGACTATTACTATGGTAGGATTAGATTGTGAGCTCCTCTGAGGACAGTCGGTGACATGACAATGTACTCTGTAAAGTGCTTCAGAAGATGCCAGTGCTATATAAATACATAATAATAATATGGTAGGACATTAGACTATGACTATGGCAGGATTAGAGTGTGAGCTCCTCTGAGGACAGTCAGTGCCATGACTATGTACTCTGTAAAGTGCTGCAGAAAATGCCAGTGTTATATAAATACATAATAATAATATGGTAGTACATTAGACTATGACCATGGTAGGATTAGAGTGTGAGCTCCTCTGAGGACAGTCAGTGACATGACTATGTACTCTGTAAAGTGCTGCAGAAGATGCCAGGGTTATATAAATACATAATAATAATATGGTAGGACATTAGACTATGACTATGGTAGGATTAGAGTGTTAGCTCCTGTGAGGACAGTCAGTGACATGACTATGTACTCTGTAAAGTGCTGCAGAAGATGCCAGTGTTATATAAATACATAATAATAATATGGTAGGACATTAGACTATGACTATGGTAGGATTAGAGTGTTAGCTCCTCTGAGGACAGTCAGTGACATGACTATGTACTCTGTAAAGTGCTGCAGAAGATGCCAGTGTTATATAAATACATAATAATGATATGGTAGGTCATTAGACTATGACTATGGTAGGATTAGATTGTGAGCTCCTCTGAGGACCGTCAGTGACATCACTATGTACTCTGTAAAGTGCTGCCGGAGGTGTCAGTGTTATACTGTATAAATACATCATAATAATAATTTGACTCCTGCTGTTCCCTCTTACAGGTCTCTACTCTTGCCCGTGTTATTACTATCCCATCCGCTCTGGGTCCACTGGCCGCGCCTCCTTTGTGATAGGGGTGGATCTAAGGACGGGGGCTTGTCCACCTGAGCACTGGATCAAGCGAGGAACCGCCCTTCTGATGAGCCTGGACAGCTAGAGGACCAGACGTCTGTATGAGCCCCTCCAGCAGGCTACAGGCAGCATGCTCACACTGTGCCTCAGCTGCATCCACCCAGCACTGGGACTCCTCGGCCACTGAGCAGAGATGGCGAACCACAAGAAAATATTTCCAGTTTGCATGCAAATTTAATGCAAATTGCATCTGGCTTGAAAAAGGACCAATCAAATTGAACTTTCTGACAATTTTGATTAGCCCAATTACAATTTGCATACAATTTGCTTACAAGCCAGAATGATTTGCACCTGATTCGCCATCTGAGGACACACCTCCACATATTGCCTTGAATTTAAAGTATGCCCGTCGTAAGAAAATGCTGGATAATCTGATGTCAGTATATAATGGGCACAACAAAGTGCGGTCAATTACACGTCAGACGTTCCCTCATGTTATGAGGGTCTTTGAGGGTCGTTTGGTGACCCCTTACAGTGACGGCAGTGCCTGCTATTGTCTGATCATGCTGGTTTATGCAGCATTTTCTCATGAGAGGTTCTCTTTAATTTATATAGAGATATATTTATATATGTGAACTTTTCTAACAAAACTAGAGTTCTAATGTTTCAAATTAAAATATTAAGGTTTAGTATTGTTGTGTTTTGTTCTTATTGCACATGGAAGCCCTATATAAGGTGACAGCGTGTGTCTTGTCAGATAGCGGAGGAGGGAAGCAGTGCTGGATCAGTAAGCTGTATATAAGGTGACAGCGTGTGTCTTGTCAGATAGTGGAGGAGGAAGCAGTGCTGGATCAGTGAGCTGTATATGAGGTGACAGTGTGTGTCTTGTCAGATAGTGGAGGAGGAAGCAGTGCTGGATCAGTGAGCTGTATATGAGGTGACAGTGTGTGTCTTGTCAGATAGTGGAGGAGGAAGCAGTGCTGGATCAGTGAGCTGTATGTGAGGTGACAGTGTGTGTCTTGTCATATAGTGGAGGAGGAAGCAGTGCTGGATCAGTAGCTGTATATGAGGTGACAGTGTATGTCTTGTCAGATAGTGGAGGAGGAAGCAGTGCTGGATCAGTAAGCTGTATATAAGGTGACAGTGTGTGTCTTGTCAGATAGTGGAGGAGGAGGCAGTGCTGGATCAGTAGCTGTATATAAGGTGACAGTGTGTGTCTTGTCAGATAGCGGAGGAGGAAGCAGTGCTGGATCAGTGAGCTGTATGTGAGGTGACAGTGTGTGTCTTGTCAGATAGTGGAGGAGAAAGCAGCGCTGGATCAGTAAGCTGTATATGAGGTGACAGTGTGTGTCTTGTCAGATAGTGGAGGAGGAAGCAGTGCTGGATCAGTAAGCTGTATATAAGGTGACAGTGTGTGTCTTGTCAGATAGTGGAGGAGGAGGCAGTGCTGGATCAGTAGCTGTATATAAGGTGACAGCGTGTGTCTTGTCAGATAGCGGAGGAGGAAGCAGTGCTGGATCAGTAAGCTGTATATAAGGGGACAGTGTGTGTCTTGTCAGATAGCGGATGATGGAAGCAGTGCTGGATCAGTGAGCTGTATATGAGGTGACAGTGTGTGTCTTGTCAGATAGCGGAGGAGGAAGCAGTGCTGGATCAGTGAGCTGTATATAAGGTGACAATGTGTGTCTTGTCAGATAGCGGAGGAGGAAGCAGTGCTGGATCAGTAAGCTGTATATGAGGTGACAGTGTGTCCCTTGTCAGATAGTGGAGGAGGAAGCAGCGCTGGATCAGTAAGCTGTATATAAGGGGACAGTGTGTGTCTTGTCAGATAGTGGAGGAGGAAGCAGTGCTGGATCAGTAAGCTGTATATAAGGTGACAGTGTGTGTCTTGTCAGATAGTGGAGGAGGAAGCAGCGCTGGATCAGTGAGCTGTATATGAGGTGACAGTGTGTGTCTTGTCAGATAGCGGAGGATGGAAGCAGTGCTGGATCAGTGAGCTGTATATGAGGTGACAGTGTGTGTCTTGTCAGATAGCGGAGGAGGAAGCAGTGCTGGATCAGTAAGCTGTATATGAGGTGACAGTGTGTCCCTTGTCAGATAGTGGAGGAGGAAGCAGCGCTGGATCAGTAAGCTGTATATAAGGGGACAGTGTGTGTCTTGTCAGATAGTGGAGGAGGAAGCAGTGCTGGATCAGTAAGCTGTATATAAGGTGACAGTGTGTGTCTTGTCAGATAGTGGAGGAGGAAGCAGCGCTGGATCAGTGAGCTGTATATAAGGTGACAGTGTGTGTCTTGTCAGATAGTGGAGGAGGAAGCAGTGCTGGATCAGTAAGCTGTATATAAGGGGACAGTGTGTGTCTTGTCAGATAGTGGAGGAGGAAGCAGTGCTGGATCAGTAGCTGTATATAAGGTGACAGTGTGTGTCTTGTCAGATAGTGGAGGAGGAAGCAGTGCTGGATCAGTAAGCTGTATATAAGGGGACAGTGTGTGTCTTGTCAGATAGTGGAGGAGGAAACAGTGCTGGATCAGTAAGCTGTATATAAGGTGACAGTGTGTGTCTTGTCAGATAGTGGAGGAGGAAGCAGCGCTGGATCAGTGAGCTGTATATAAGGTGACAGTGTGTGTCTTGTCAGATAGTGGAGGAGGAAGCAGTGCTGGATCAGTAAGCTGTATATAAGTTGACAGTGTGTGTCTTGTCATATAGTGGAGGAGGAAGCAGTGCTGGATCAGTGAGCTGTATATAAGGTGACAGTGTGTGTCTTGTCATATAGTGGAGGAGGAGGCAGTGCTGGATCAGTAGCTGTATATAAGGTGACAGTGTGTGTCTTGTTAGATAGTGGAGGAGGAAGCAGCGCTGGATCAGTAAGCTGTATATAAGGTGGCAGTGTGTGTCTTGTCAGATAGTGGAGGAGGAAGCAGCGCTGGATCAGTAAGCTGTATATAAGGTGACAGTGTGTGTCTTGTCAGATAGTGGGGGAGGAAGCAGCGCTGGATCAGTGAGCTGTATATAAGGTGACAGTGTGTGTCTTGTCAGATAATGGAGGAGGAAGCAGCGCTGGATCCGTGAGCTGTATATGAGGTGACAGTGTGTGTCTTGTCAGATAGTGGAGGAGGAAGCAGTGCTGGATCAGTAAGCTGTATATGAGGTGACAGTGTGTGTCTTGTCAGATAGTGGAGGAGGAAGCAGCACTGGATCAGTAAGCTGTATATAAGGTGACAGTGTGTGTCTTGTCAGATAGTGGAGGAGGAAGCAGCGCTGGATCAGTAAGCTGTATATGAGGTGACAGTGTGCGTCTTGTCAGATAGTGGAGGAGGAAGCAGCGCTGGATCAGTAAGCTGTATATGAGGTGACAGTGTGCGTCTTGTCAGATAGTGGAGGAGGAAGCAGCGCTGGGTCAGTAAGCTGTATATAAGGTGACAGTGTGTGTCTTGTCAGATAGTGGAGGAGGAAGCAGTGCTGGATCAGTAAGCTGTATATAAGGTGACAGTGTGTGTCTTGTCAGATAGTGGAGGAGGAAGCAGCACTGGATCAGTAAGCTGTATATAAGGTGACAGTGTGCGTCTTGTCAGATAGTGGAGGAGGAAGCAGTGCTGGATCAGTAAGCTGTATATAAGGTGACAGTGTGTGTCTTGTCAGATAGTGGAGGAGGAGGAAGCAGCGCTGGATCAGTGAGCTGTATATGAGGTGACAGTGTGTGTCTTGTCAGATAGCGGAGGAGGAAGCAGTGCTGGATCAGTAAGCTGTATATAAGGTGACAGTGTGTGTCTTGTCAGCGGAGGAGGAAGCAGCGCTGGATCAGTAAGCTCTATATAAGGTGACAGTGTGTGTCTTGTCAGATAGCGGAGGAGGAAGCAGCGCTGGATCAGTAAGCTGTATATAAGGTGGCAGTGTGTGTCTTGTCAGATAGTGGAGGAGGAAGCAGCGCTGGATCAGTAAGCTGTATATAAGGTGACAGTGTGTGTCTTGTCAGATAGCGGAGGATGGAAGCAGTGCTGGATCAGTGAGCTGTATATGAGGTGACAGTGTGTGTCTTGTCAGATAGTGGAGGAGGAAGCAGTGCTGGATCAGTAAGCTGTATATAAGGTGACAGTGTGTGTCTTGTCAGATAGTGGAGGAGGAAGCAGCCCTGGATCAGTGAGCTGTATATAAGGTGACAGTGTGTGTCTTGTCAGATAGTGGAGGAGGAAGCAGTGCTGGATCAGTAAGCTGTATATAAGGGGACAGTGTGTGTCTTGTCAGATAGCGGAGGAGGAAGCAGTGCTGGATCAGTAAGCTGTATATAAGGGGACAGTGTGTGTCTTGTCAGATAGTGGAGGAGGAAGCAGTGCTGGATCAGTAGCTGTATATAAGGTGACAGTGTGTGTCTTGTCAGATAGTGGAGGAGGAAGCAGTGCTGGATCAGTAAGCTGTATATAAGGGGACAGTGTGTGTCTTGTCAGATAGTGGAGGAGGAAGCAGTGCTGGATCAGTAAGCTGTATATAAGGTGACAGTGTGTGTCTTGTCAGATAGTGGAGGAGGAAGCAGCGCTGGATCAGTGAGCTGTATATAAGGTGACAGTGTGTGTCTTGTCAGATAGTGGAGGAGGAAGCAGTGCTGGATCAGTAAGCTGTATATAAGTTGACAGTGTGTGTCTTGTCATATAGTGGAGGAGGAAGCAGTGCTGGATCAGTGAGCTGTATATAAGGTGACAGTGTGTGTCTTGTCATATAGTGGAGGAGGAGGCAGTGCTGGATCAGTAGCTGTATATAAGGTGACAGTGTGTGTCTTGTCAGATAGTGGAGGAGGAAGCAGTGCTGGATCAGTAAGCTGTATATAAGGTGGCAGTGTGTGTCTTGTCAGATAGTGGAGGAGGAAGCAGCGCTGGATCAGTAAGCTGTATATAAGGTGACAGTGTGTGTCTTGTCAGATAGTGGGGGAGGAAGCAGCGCTGGATCAGTGAGCTGTATATAAGGTGACAGTGTCTGTCTTGTCAGATAATGGAGGAGGAAGCAGCGCTGGATCCGTGAGCTGTATATGAGGTGACAGTGTGTGTCTTGTCAAATAGTGGAGGAGGAAGCAGTGCTGGATCAGTAAGCTGTATATGAGGTGACAGTGTGTGTCTTGTCAGATAGTGGAGGAGGAAGCAGCGCTGGATCAGTAAGCTGTATATAAGGTGACAGTGTGTGTCTTGTCAGATAGTGGAGGAGGAAGCAGCGCTGGATCAGTAAGCTGTATATGAGGTGACAGTGTGCGTCTTGTCAGATAGTGGAGGAGGAAGCAGCGCTGGATCAGTAAGCTGTATATGAGGTGACAGTGTGCGTCTTGTCAGATAGTGGAGGAGGAAGCAGCGCTGGGTCAGTAAGCTGTATATAAGGTGACAGTGTGTGTCTTGTCAGATAGTGGAGGAGGAAGCAGTGCTGGATCAGTAAGCTGTATATAAGGTGACAGTGTGTGTCTTGTCAGATAGTGGAGGAGGAAGCAGCACTGGATCAGTAAGCTGTATATAAGGTGACAGTGTGCGTCTTGTCAGATAGTGGAGGAGGAAGCAGTGCTGGATCAGTAAGCTGTATATAAGGTGACAGTGTGTGTCTTGTCAGATAGTGGAGGAGGAGGAAGCAGCGCTGGATCAGTGAGCTGTATATGAGGTGACAGTGTGTGTCTTGTCAGATAGCGGAGGAGGAAGCAGTGCTGGATCAGTAAGCTGTATATAAGGTGACAGTGTGTGTCTTGTCAGCGGAGGAGGAAGCAGCGCTGGATCAGTAAGCTCTATATAAGGTGACAGTGTGTGTCTTGTCAGATAGCGGAGGAGGAAGCAGCGCTGAATCTGTAAGCTGCATATGAGGTGACAGTGTGTGTCTTATCAGATAGCAGAGGAGGAAGCAGCGCTGAATCAGTAAGCTGTATATAAGGTTACAGTGTGTCTTGTCAGATAGCTGAGGAGGAAGCAGCGCTGGATCAGTAAGCTGTATATGAGGTGACAGTGTGTGTCTTGTCAGATAGTGGAGGAGAAAGCAGCGCTGGATCAGTAAGCTGTATATGGGGTGACAGTGTGTGTCTTGTCAGATAGTGGAGGAGGAAGCAGTGCTGGATCAATAAGCTGTATATAAGGTGACTGTGTGTGTCATGTCAGATAGAGGAGGAGGAAGCAGCGCTGGATCAGTGAGCTGTATATAAGGTGACAGTGTGTGTCTTGTCAGATAGTGGAGGAGGAAGAAGCGCTGGATCTGTAAGCTGTATATGAGGTGACAGTGTGTGTCTTGTCAGATAGTGGAGGAGGAAGCAGCGCTGGATCAGTGAGCTGTATATGAGGTGACAGTGTGTGTCTTGTCAGATAGTGGAGGAGAAAGCAGCGCTGGGTCAGTGAGCTGTATATAAGGTTACAGTGTGTCTTGTCAGATAGCTGAGGAGGAAGCAGCGCTGGATCAGTAAGCTGTATATGAGGTGACAGTGTGCGTCTTGTCAGATAGTGGAGGAGGAAGCAGTGCTGGATCAGTAAGCTGTATATAAGGTGACAGTGTGTGTCTTGTCAGATAGTGGAGGAGGAGGAAGCAGCGCTGGATCAGTAAGCTCTATATAAGGTGACAGTGTGTGTCTTGTCAGATAGCGGAGGAGGAAGCAGCGCTGGATCAGTAAGCTGTATATAAGGTGGCAGTGTGTGTCTTGTCAAATAGTGGGGGAGGAAGCAGCGCTGGATCAGTGAGCTGTATATAAGGTGACAGTGTGTGTCTTGTCAGAGAGTGGAGGAGGAAGCAGTGCTGGATCAGTGAGCTGTATATAAGGTGACAGTGTGTGTCTTGTCAGATAGCGGAGGAAGAAGCAGCGCTGGATCAGTGAGCTGTATATAAGGTGACAGTGTGTGTCTTGTCAGATAGTGGAGGAGGAAGCAGCGCTGGATCAGTAAGCTGTATATGAGGTGACAGTGTGTGTCTTATCAGATAGCAGAGGAGGAAGCAGCGCTGGATCAGTAAGCTGTATATAAGGTTACAGTGTGTCTTGTCAGATAGTGGAGGAGGAAGCAGCGCTGGGTCAGTGAGCTGTATATAAGGTTACAGTGTGTCTTGTCAGATAGCTGAGGAGGAAGCAGCGCTGGATCAGTAAGCTGTATATGAGGTGACAGTGTGTGTCTTGTCAGATAGTGGAGGAGGAAGCAGTGCTGGATCAGTAAGCTGTATATAAGGTGACTGTGTGTGTGTCTTGTCAGATAGCGGAGGAGGAAGCAGCGCTGGATCAGTGAGCTGTATATAAGGTGACAGTGTGTGTCTTGTCAGATAGTGGAGGAGGAAGCAGTGCTGGATCAGTAAGCTGTATATAAGGTGACAGTGTGTGTCTTGTCAGATAGTGGAGGAGGAAGCAGTGCTGGATCAGTAAGCTGTATATAAGGTGACAGTGTGTGTCTTGTCAGATAGTGGAGGAGGAAGCAGTGCTGGATCAGTAAGCTGTATATGAGGTGACAGTGTATCTTGTCAGATAGTGGAGAAGGAAGCAGGGCTGGATCAGTGAGCTGTATATAAGGTGACAGTGTGTGTCTTGTCAGATAGCGGAGGAGGAAGCGGTGCTGGATCAGTAAGCTGTATATAAGGTGACAGTGTGTGTCTTGTCAGATAGTGGAGGAGGAAGCAGTGCTGGATCAGTAAGCTGTATATAAGGTGACAGTGTGTGTCTTGTCAGATAGCGGAGGAGGAAGTAGCGCTAGATCAGTAACCTGTATATAAGGTGACAGTGTGTGACTTGTCAGATAGTGGAGGAGGAAGCAGCGCTGGATCAGTAAGCTGTATATGAGGTGACAGTGTGTGTCTTGTCAGATAGTGGAGGAGGAAGCAGCGCTGGATCAGTAAGCTGTATATAAGGTGACAGTGTGTGTCTTGTCAGATAGCGGAGGCGGAAGCAGCGCTGGATCAGTAAGCTGTATATGATGTGACAGTGTGTGTCTTGTCAGATAGCGGAGGAGGAAGCAGCGCTGGATCAGTAAGCTGTATATAAGGTGACAGTGTGTGTCTTGTCAGATAGTGGAGGAGGAAGCAGTGCCGGATCAGTAAGCTGTATATGAGGTGACAGTGTGTGTCTTGTCAGATAGTGGAGGAGGAAGCAGCGCTGGATCAGTAAGCTGTATATGAGGTGACAGTGTGTGTCTTGTCAGATAGCGGAGGAGGAAGCGGTGCTGGATCAGTAAGCTGTATATAAGGTGACAGTGTGCGTCTTGTCAGATAGTGGAGGAGGAAGCAGCGCTGGATCAGTAAGCTGTATATAAGGTGACAGTGTGTATCTTGTAAGATAGTGGAGGAGGAAGCAGCGCTAGATCAGTAAGCTGTATACAAGGTGACAGTGTGTGCCTTGTCAGGTAGTGGAGGAGGAAGCAGCGCTGGATCAGTAAGCTGTATATAAGGTGACAGTGTGTATCTTGTCAGATAGTGGAGGAGGAAGCAGCGCTGGATCAGTGAGCTGTATATAAGGGAACAGTGTGTGTCTTGTCAGATAGTGGAGGAGGCAGCAGCACTGGATCAGTAAGCTGTATATGAGGTGACAGTGTGTGTCTTGTCAGATAGCAGAGGAGGAAGCAGCGCTGGATCAGTAAGCTGTATATGAGGTGACAGTGTGTGTCTTGTCAGATAGTGGAGGAGGAAGCAGTGCTGGATCAGTAAGCTGTATATAAGGTGACAGTGTGTGTCTTGTCAGATAGCAGAGGAGGAAGCAGCGCTGGATCAGTAAGCTGTATATGAGGTGACAGTGTGTGTCTTGTCAGATAGTGGAGGAGGAAGCAGAGCTGGATCAGTAAGCTGTATATAAGGTGACAGTGTGTGTCTTGTCAGATGGTGGAGGAGGAAGCAGCGCTGGATCAGTAAGCTGTATATAAGGGGACAGTGTGTGTCTTGTCAGATAGTGGAGGAGGAAGCAGTGCTGGATCAGTAAGCTGTATATAAGGTGACAGTGTGTGTCTTGTCAGCGGAGGAGGAAGCAGTGCTGGATCAGTGAGCTGTATATAAGGTGACAGTGTGTGTCTTGTCAGCGGAGGAGGAAGCAGCGCTGGATCAGTAAGCTGTATGTAAGGGGACAGTGTGTGTCTTGTCAGATAGTGGAGGAGGAAGCAGCACTGGATCAGTAAGCTGTATATAAGGTGACAGTGTGTGCCTTGTCTGATAGTGGAGGAGGAAGCAGCGCTGGATCAGTGCGCTGTATATAAGGTGGCAGTGTGTGTCTTGTCAGATAGTGGAGGAGGAAGCAGCACTGGGTCAGTAAGCTGTATATAAGGTGACAGTGTGTGTCTTGTCAGATAGCAGAGGAGGAAGCAGTGCTGGATCAGTAAGCTGTATATAAGGGGACAGTGTGTGCCTTGTCAGATAGCGGAGGAGGAAGCGGCGGTGGATCAGTAAGCTGTATATAAGGTGACAGTGTGTGTCTTGTCATATAGTGGAGGAGGAAGCAGCGCTTGATCAGTAAGCTGTGTATAAGGTGACAGTGTGTGTATTGTCAGATAGCAGAGGAGGAAGCAGTGCTGGATCAGTAAGCTGTATATAAGGTGACAGTGTGTGTCTTGTCAGCGGAGCAGGAAGCAGTGCTGGATCAGTGAGCTGTATATGAGGTAACAGTGTGTGTCTTGTCAGATAGTGGAGGAGGAAGCAGCGCTGGATCAGTAAGCTGTATATAAGGTGACAGTGTGTGTCTTGTCATATAGTGGAGGAGGAAGCAGCGCTGGATCAGTAAGCTGTATATGAGGTGACAGTGTGTCTTGTCAGATAGCAGAGGAGGAAGCAGCGCTGGATCAGTAACCTGTATATAAGGTGACAGTGTGTGTCTTGTCAGGGAATGGAGGAGGAAGCAGCGCTGGATCAGTAAGCTGTGTATGAGGTGACAGTGTGTGTCTTGTCAGATAGTGGGGGAGGAAGCAGCGCTGGATCAGTAAGCTGTATATAAGGTGACAGTGTGTGTCTTGTCAGATAGCGGAGGAGGAAGCAGCGCTGGATCAGTAAGCTGTAAATGAGGTGACAGTGTGTGTCTTGTCAGATAGTGGAGGAGGAAGCAGCGCTGGATCAGTAAGCTGTATATGAGGTGACAGTGTGTCCCTTGTCAGATAGTGGGGGAGGAAGCAGCGCTGGATCAGTGAGCTGTATATAAGGTGACAGTGTGTGTCTTGTCAGATAGTGGAGGAGGAAGCAGCGCTGGATCAGTGAGCTGTATATAAGGTGACAGTGTGTGTCTTGTCAGATAGTGGAGGAGGAAGCAGCGCTGGATCAGTAAGCTGTATATAAGGTGACAGTGTGTGTCTTGTCAGATAGTGGAGGAGGAAGCAGCGCTGGATCAGTAAGCTGTATATAAAGTGACAGTGTGTGTCTTGTCAGATAGTGGAGGAGGAAGCAGTGCTGGATCAGTAAGCTGTATATAAGGTGACAGTGTGTATCTTGTCAGATAGTGGAGGAGGAAGCAGCGCTGGATCAGTAAACTGTATATGAGGTGACAGTGTGTGTCTTGTCAGATAGTGGAGGAGGAAGCAGCGCTGGATCAGTGAGCTGTATATAAGGTGACAGTGTGTGTCTTGTCAGATAGTGGAGGAGGAAGCAGCGCTGGATCAGTAAGCTGTATATAAGGTTACAGTGTGTGTCTTGTCAGATAGCGGAGGAGGAAGCAGTGCTGGATCAGTAAGCTGTATATAAGGTGACAGTATGTGTCTTGTCAGATAGTGGAGGAGGAAGCAGCGCTGGATCAGTGAGCTGTATATAAGGTGACAGTATGTGTCTTGTCAGATAGTGGAGGAGGAAGCAGTGCTGGATCAGTGAGCTGTATATGAGGTGACAGTGTGTGTCTTGTCAGATAGTGGAGGAGGAAGCAGTGCTGGATCAGTAAGCTGTATATAAGGGGACAGTGTGTGTCTTGACAGATAGTGGAGGAGGAAGCAGCGCTGGATCACTTAGCTGTATATAAGGTGACAGTGTGTGTCTTGTCAGAGAGTGGAGGAGGAAGCAGTGTTGGATCTCCTGGCAGGAACTTGAGGACAAGGGCTGGCATTGAAGGTTTGACTATCACCAGAAGCTCAAGCAAATTGCCCATACTGCTCATAGTGGACTATGCCACCCATTGCCCAGAAGCAGTGGTGCTCTCTCACGGCAGATAAGATTATTGATGCCCTGCTAGAATGTCCACATGGGTTGTGATTCCTTCTCATATACTCTGTAACTTCTGCATTTTATGCCTGACATCATGATTGCTGTCTATATAAAAATACAGATGAGGCATATTGCAAGTAGTCTTTGCCACCTGTAAGCAAATGACGAGTTTGAACTCCTCAACTGTGCTTCAAAAGAGATAAGGACACTCCTGGAGTCGCAAGTGATGGACCAGGAGTGGTATTTGCTTCACTTGTTATATGCAAAGAGGTCCACCGAATTCTCACCCTTAAAGCGGATCCGAGATGAAAAACTAACTATAAACAAGTAACTTATCTAAATATCTTATCTAAAGTTTAGATAGTTTACACAGCAAATCTAGCTGCAAACAGCTTCAACAGAATATGATTATTTCCTCCTAGGATACAATGACAGCAGCCATGTTGTTTGTAAACATTACACACAAGCAAAGCTGAAAGCATCTCCAGCTCTCTGCCTGTGACAAATTCACTCTGCTCTCCTCCTCTCTCGTCCCCTCTGCCTCTGAAATCTCTGGCTAGTAACCTCCTCCTCCTCCTGCCCAGACTGATCTCCCATAAGCCCTTGCTACAGTGCCAAGGCTCTCTGAAAAAGCTGTGGGTGAGGCTTGTTTACTTTATAGGGAATTAGAGTATTAAAACAAAACAAAAAAAGTATTTGGCTTGAGGAATGCCTCATAAACTATATGAAAGGAACACAATTATGCAATGAGTAAAAGTTTATCTCGGATCCACTTTAATACTTCTGTGCAGAAGAAGAGTGAGAGGAGCTTTATATCTGATCTGCAGGACTGGGGAGGGTAAAACGGGCAGCCCTGGGGTCTCTGTGGAGGATTAGGTCCTCAAGATCTTAGACAAAATGGCATTGTAGGTGGAAATGGTCAAATGGAACAAGGCCGAAGATCAGGCCAAGCACATACCAGTATGATCGATGGACATCTTCGTAAAAGCTGTGAAACCCTCCGGACTGTTCTGTGAAACCATAAGTCCCAGCATACCCTTATGAGAATCGTGCTTATTAGTTACTTGGAGGTGAGTGATAGTCCGTAGCTTTCTTGTATCCACCATGTTTGCCCCACTGAAATATGTATATAATAAGAATATGGATGTTTCTGTGAATGGTGGGAATAACTGGATCCCACCCTGTTCTCTGTGTGCATATTATGATCATCGGATAACATCCGTTACAGCGTCCGAACACTATGATGGCCGCCGGCACAATCCTCTGCCCTGTGTAATTTTGGTCACATGCGGGCCTATGTGGGCTGGTCACTAGGGGCACGGTGTCTGGCATGACCTAATCCGGCACAGTTTCACTCTGTGTGGATCAGAGTGTCTGATCCTGATCCCCCCGCGCACCTTGCTGCTCTGATAGAAAACTAGCTGCAGTGTGTGCTGATCTCTGCTGCCTCCAGTATTTACAGTGTAAGCTGTTACTCTGTGCCTGTACTGATAGTAAACTAGCTGCAGTGTGTGCTGATCTCTGGTACCTCCAGTATGTACAGTGTAAGCTGTTACTCTATTCCTATACTGATAGTAAACTAGCTGGTGTGTGCTGATCTCTGCTGACTCTATATGTACAGTATATGCTGTTACTCTATTCCTATACTGATAGTAAACTAGCTGGTGTGTGCTGATCTCTGCTGACTCTATATGTACAGTATATGCTGTTACTCTATTCCTATACTGATAGTAAACTAGCTGGTGTGTGCTGATCTCTGCTGACCCTATATGTACAGTATATGCTGTTACTCTATGCCTATACTGATAGTAAACTAGCTGGTGTGTGCTGATCTCTGCTGACCCTGTGTTTACAGTATATGTTGTTACTTTATGCCTATACTGATAGTAAACTAGCTGGTGTGTGCTGATCTCTGCTGACTCTACATGTACAGTATATGCTGTTACTCTATTCCTATACTGATAGTAAACTAGCTGGTGTGTGCTGATCTCTGCTGACCCTATATGTACAGTATATGCTGTTACTTTATGCTTATACTGATAGTAAACTAGCTGGTGTGTGCTGATCTCTGCTGACCCTGTGTGTACAGTATATGTTGTTACTTTATGCCTATACTGATAGTAAACTAGCTGGTGTGCGCTGATCTCTGCTGACCCTGTATGCAGTGTCGGACTGGGAGGTGGTAAAGCTGAGGAAACCCACTTGCTGGCCATGCAGCAGTAATCAGGTGTTGCTGCTCACAGTGAAGATTTGCTACAGGTTACCATTATCATGGTTTCTGCTGCTTGGCCAGCAGGTGGATTTCCTCAGTTTTTCCACCTCCCAGTCCAACACTGCCTGTATGTAAAGTATATGCTGTTACTCTATGCCTATACTGATAGTAAACTAGCTGCAGTGTGATAGTAAACTAGCTGCGGTGTGTGCTGATGTCTGCTGCCTCCTGTATGTGCAGAATACGCTGTTACGTTGTGCCTGTACTCAGGGCCGGTTCTAGATTTTTAATTTTTTTTGCTGCATGAAGCAAACTTGTTAAGATGCACCCCCATCTTCTCTCCTTCAGTGGCGCCTCCACAGGTCTAGCTGCGTCATGGCAGATCCACCCTGCCTATACTGATAGTAAACTAGCTGTAGCGCGTGCTGATCTCTGCTACCTCTGGTAAGTACAGTATAAGCTGTTAATCTGTACCTGTACTGATAAAAAACTAGCTGCAGTGTGTGCTGATCTCTGCTACCTCCAGTGTGTACAGTATAAGCTGCCACTCTGTGCTTGTGCTGATAGTAAACTAGCTGCAGTATGTGCTGATCTCTGCTGCCTCCAGTATGTACAGTTTAAGCTGTTGCTCTGTGTCTATACTGATAGCAAACTAGCTGCAGTGTGTGCTGATCTCTACTACCTCCAGTATGTACAGTTTAAGCTGTTGCTCTGTGTCTATACTGATAGCAAACTAGCTGCAGTGTGTGCTGATCTCTACTACCTCTTGTATGAACAGTATAAGCTATCACTCTGTGCCCATACTGATAGTAAACTTTCTGCAGTGTGTGTTGTTGCCTATTAGCTCATTTATTTTGCACTGTAAACCCTGCAGGAGATATGCTTGTGTTTTAAGAGCGAAGTGAAAGGGTAATATGATAATTAAAGAGTATCTCCAGTGAAAACAATGTAATAAAAAGTGCTTCATTTTTTCAATTATTAAGTATAAATGATTTAGTCAGTGTTTGCTCATTGTAAAATATTTCCTCTTCCTGATTTACATTCTGACATTTATCACATGGTGACATTTTTACTGCTGGCAGGTGATGTCAGTGGAAGGAGATGCTGCTCGCTTGTTTGGTAGTTGGAAACAGCTGTATACCGCTATTTCCCACAATGCAATGAGGTTCACAGACAGAAAACTGCCAGGACCATACAGCACCCCCTGATGATCCGTTTGAGGAAAGGAATAGATTTCTCATGGGAAAGGGGGTATCAGCTACTGATTGGGATAAAGTTCAATTCTTGGTTACAGTTTCTCTTTAACATTGCCTCATCTTGTATTTTTAACATACATTCAGTAGAATACAGCCTTATAAGAATTATATGTAAAAAAGTTTTGCTCTCTCCCACCTCATAGTCAGTCTAAAGCCATCTTAGTCCTCAAAGAGGTGTGGCTTTAGCTGCCAGTGCAAGAATTTGACTTCCTGTCCTGACAGGATGTGGGCGTATCTCTTCAGCAGGAGCACAGACAGCAGATAATGTTTCTGTAGAGTGGGGAACCGGAAGAACCCCTTCTCAGCTTTTCCTGTTGTTGTCCATCAAGTCCTGTTCTCAAGGCTAAAAGTTTGTATACTAAAGCTATGGATACCTATAGAAGTTGCAGGAACAGGAAGTGAGAGATATTGTCCCCAGTGGGGGCACAGAGAGCGGTATAAAAATCAGATAACACTGTTTTATTATAGAATGTTTAAAAAGTGGTGAAACCCTTTAAGAACAGCTCACTAAATTATTATCAACCCACACTTTGTTCTGATATGACCCAGCTTTCTTTCTTTATCCTTTTTTTCCCCTACTAAATCTTTAAAAAAAGACTTGCTGGATCACTTAAGTTTTCCATTGTTATCCAAGCGATAGTAAATTAATCCTAGTAATGTGTACCATCAGAATATGACAGTTGGTCTCTCTGCCTTCACTCTGGTATGTGTACGGTGGACCTGCAGTGCAAAGCACCTAGCAGAGCAAAGCGGGCAGCAGGGGGAAGAGGGGCACCAGCAGGGCATATGCAATAAATAGCCGGGTAGAACAACTGGTAGGAACAGCATCCATCAATGAGGCTAACACCCTCTGCACCTTGAGCTTTATCAGATTATTAGAGAGATTTAGCAGACTGGCACCAGCAGGGCACATGCAGTAAATAGAGGGCACATGCAGGGGAGGGCAGTCTGGCAACAGAAGGGCACATGTAATAGATAGGGGGCACATGCAGACAGGGAGGGCAGACTGGCACATGCAGGGCACATGTAATAGATAGGGGGCACATGCAGACAGGGAGGGCAGACTGGCACCAGCAGGGCACATGCAATAGATAGGGGGCACATGCAGGGGAGGGCAGACTGGCACCAGCAGGGCACATGTAATAGATAGGGGGCACATGCAGACAGGGAGGGCAGACTGGCAACAGAAGGGCACATGTAATAGATAGGGGGCACATGCAGAGGAGAGCAGACTGGCACCAGCAGGGCACATCCAATAGATAGGGGGCACATGCAGGGGAGGGCAGACTGGCACCAGCAGGGCACATGTAATAGATAGGGGGCACTGACAGGGGAGGGCAGACTGGCACCAGCAGGACACATGCAATAGATAGGGGGCACAGACAGGGGAGGGCAGACTGGCACCAGCAGGGCACATGCAATAGATAGGGGGCACATGCAGGGGAGGGCAGACTGGCACCAGCAGGGCACATGTAATAGATAGGGGGCACATGCAGGGGAGGGCAGACTGGCACCAGCTGGGCACATGTAATAGATAGGGGGGCACATGCAGGTAGGGCAGACTGGCACCAGCAGGGCACATGCAATAGATAGGGGGCACAGACAGGGGAGGGCAGACTGGCACCAGCAGGGCACATGCAATAGATAGGGGGCACATGCAGGTAGGGCAGACTGGCACCAGCAGGGCACATGCAATAGATGGGGGGCACATGCAGGGGAGGGCAGACTGGCACCAGCAGGGCACATGCAATAGATAGGGGGCACATGCAGGGGAGGGCAGACTGGCACCAGCAGGGCACATGTAATAGATAGGGGGCACTGACAGGGGAGGGCAGACTGGCACCAGCAGGGCACATGCAGTAGATAGGGGGCTCATGCAGGGGAGGGCAGACTGGCACCAGCAGGGCACATGCAATAGATAGGGGGCACATGCAGGGGAGGGCAGACTGGCACCAGCAGGGCACATGTAATAGATAGGGGGCTCATGCAGGGGAGGGCAGACTGGCACCAGCTGGGCACATGTAATAGATAGGGGGCACATGCAGGGGAGGGCAGACTGGCACCATCAGGGCACATGCAGTAGATAGGGGGCTCATGCAGGGGAGGGCAGACTGGCACCAGCAGGGCACATGCAGTAGATAGGGGGCACATGCAGGGGAGGGCAGACTGGCACCAGCAGGGCACATGCAATAGATAGGGGGCACATGCAGGGGAGGGCAGACTGGCACCAGCAGGGCACATGCAGTAGATAGGGGGCACATGCAGACAGGGAGGGCAGACTGGCACCAGCTGGGCACATGCAATAGATAGGGGGCACATGCAGGGGAGGGCAGACTGGCACCAGCTGGGCACATGTAATAGATAGGGGGCACATGCAGGGGAGGGCAGACTGGCACCAGCAGGGCACATGTAATAGATAGGGGGCACATGCAGGGGAGGGCAGACTGGCACCAGCCGGGCACATGCAATAGATAGGGGGCACATGCAGGTAGGGCAGACTGGCACCAGCAGGGCACATGTAATAGATAGGGGGCACATGCAGGTAGGGCAGACTGGCACCAGCAGGACACATGCAATAGATAGGGGGCACATGCAGACAGGGAGGGCAGACTGGCACCAGCAGGGCACATGTAATAGATAGGGGCACATGCAGGGGAGGGCAGACTGGCACCAGCAGGGCACATGCAATTGATAGGGGGCACATGCAGGGGAGGGAAGACTGGCACCAGCAGGGCACATGCAATAGATAGGGGGCACATGCAGGGGAGGGCAGACTGGCACCAGCAGGGCACATGTAATAGATAGGGGGCACAGGCAGAGGAGGGCAGACTGGCACCAGCAGGGCACATGCAATAGATAGGGGGCACATGCAGGGGAGGGCAGACTGGCACCAGCAGGGCACATGTAATAGATAGGGGGCACATGCAGGGGAGGGCAGACTGGCACCAGCAGGACACATGCAATAGATAGGGGGCACATGCAGACAGGGAGGGCAGACTGGCACCAGCAGGGCACATGTAATAGATAGGGGGGCACATGCAGGGGAGGGCAGACTGGCACCAGCAGGGCACATGTAATAGATAGGGGGGCACATGCAGGGGAGGGCAGACTGGCACCAGCAGGGCACATGCAATAGATAGGGGGGCACATGCAGGGGAGGGCAGACTGGCACCAGCAGGGCACATGTAATAGATAGGGGGGCACATGCAGGGGAGGGCAGACTGGCACCAGCAGGGCACATGCAATAGATAGGGGGGCACATGCAGGGGAGGGCAGACTGGCACCAGCTGGGCACATGTAATAGATAGGGGGCACATGCAGGGGGGGCAGACTGGCACCAGCAGGGCACATGCAATAGATAGGGGGGCACATGCAGGGGAGGGCAGACTGGCACCAGCAGGGCACATGCAATAGATAGGGGGCACATGCAGGGGAGGGCAGACTGGCACCAGCAGGGCACATGTAATAGATAGGGGGCACAGGCAGAGGAGGGCAGACTGGCACCAGCAGGGCACTTGCAATAGATAGGGGGCACATGCAGGGGAGGGCAGACTGGCACCAGCAGGGCACATGCAATAGATAGGGGGCACATGCAGGGGAGGGCAGACTGGCACCAGCTGGGCACATGTAATAGATAGGGGGCACATGCAGGGGAGGGCAGACTGGCACCAGCAGGGCACATGCAATAGAATGGGGGGCACAGGCAGAGGAGGGCAGACTGGCACCAGCAGGGCACATGTAATAGATAGGGGGCACATGCAGGGGAGGGCAGACTGGCACCAGCAGGGCACATGCAATTGATAGGGGGCACATGCAGGGGAGGGAAGACTGGCACCAGCAGGGCACATGTAATAGATAGGGGGCACAGGCAGAGGAGGGCAGACTGGCACCAGCAGGGCACATGCAATAGATAGGGGGCACATGCAGGGGAGGGCAGACTGGCACCAGCAGGGCACATGCAATAGATAGGGGGCACATGCAGGGGAGGGCAGACTGGCACCAGCAGGGCACATGCAATAGAATGGGGGGCACAGGCAGAGGAGGGCAGACTGGCACCAGCAGGGCACATGCAATAGAATGAGGGGCACAGGCAGAGGAGAGCAGACTGGCACCAGCAGGGCACATGCAATAGAATGGGGGGCTCAGGCAAAGGAGGGCAGACTGGCACCAGCAGGGCACATGTAATAGATAGGGGGCACATGCAGGGGAGGGCAGACTGGCACCAGCAGGGCACATGCAATAGATAGGGGGCACATGCAGGGGAGTAAGGGAGGGCAGACTGGCACCAGCAGGGCACATGTAATAGATAGGGGGCACATGCAGGGGAGGGCAGACTGGCACCAGCAGGACACATGTAATAGATAGGGGGCACATGCAGGGGAGGGCAGACTGGCACCAGCAGGGCACATGTAATAGATAGGGGGCACTGACAGGGGAGGGCAGACTGGCACCAGCTGGGCACATGTAATAGATAGGGGGCACTGACAGGGGAGGGCAGACTGGCACCAGCTGGGCACATGTAATAGATAGGGGGCACTGACAGGGGAGGGCAGACTGGCACCAGCAGGGCACATGCAATAGATAGGGGGCACATGCAGGGGAGGGCAGACTGGCACCAGCTGGGCACATGTAATAGATAGGGGGCACTGACAGGGGAGGGCAGACTGGCACCAGCAGGGCACATGTAATAGATAGGGGGCACATGCAGGGGAGGGCAGACTGGCACCAGCAGGGCACATGTAATAGATAGGCGGCACATGCAGGGGAGGGCAGACTGGCACCAGCAGGGCACATGTAATAGATAGGGGGCACTGACAGGGGAGGGCAGACTGGCACCAGCAGGGCACATGTAATAGATAGGGGGCACTGACAGGGGAGGGCAGACTGGCACCAGCAGGGCACATGTAATAGATAGGGGGCACATGCAGGGGAGGGCAGACTGGCACCAGCAGGGCACATGTAATAGATAGGGGGCACTGACAGGGGAGGGCAGACTGGCACCAGCTGGGCACATGTAATAGATAGGGGGCACTGACAGGGGAGGGCAGACTGGCACCAGCAGGGCACATGCAATAGATAGGGGGCACATGCAGGGGAGGGCAGACTGGCACCAGCAGGGCACATGCAATAGATAGGGGGCACATGCAGGGGAGTAAGGGAGGGCAGACTGGCACCAGCAGGGCACATGCAATAGATAGGCAGCACATGCAGGGGAGGGCAGACTGGCACCAGCAGGGCACATGCAATAGATAGGAGGCACATGCAGGGGAGAGCAGACTGGCACCAGCTGGGCACATGTAATAGATAGGGGGCACATGCCGGGGAGGGCAGACTGGCACCAGCCGGGCACATGTAATAGAAAGGGGCACATGCAGAGGAGAGCAGACTGGCACCAGCAGGGCACATGCAGTAGATAGGGGGCACATGCAGGGGAGGGCAGACTGGCACCAGCAGGGCACATGTAATAGATAGGGGGCACATGCCGGGGAGGGCAGACTGGCACCAGCCGGGCACATGTAATAGAAAGGGGCACATGCAGAGGAGAGCAGACTGGCACCAGCAGGGCACATGCAATAGATAGGGGCACATGCAGGGGAGGGAGGGCAGACTGGCACCAGCAGGGCACATGTAATAGGGGGCACCTGCAGGGGAGGGCAGACTGGCACCAGCAGGGCACATGCAATAGATAGGGGGCACATGCAGGGGAGGGCAGACTGGCACCAGCAGGGCACATGCAATAGATAGGGGGCACATGCAGGGGAGGGCAGACTGGCACCAGCAGGGCACATGCAATAGATAGGGGGCACATGCAGGGGAGGGTAGACTGGCACCAGCAGGGCACATGTAATAGATAGGGGGCACAGGCAGAGGAGAGCAGACTGGCACCAGCAGGGCACATGCAATAGATAGGCGGCACATGCAGGGGAGGGCAGACTGGCACCAGCAGGGCACATGCAATAGATAGGGGGCACATGCAGGGGAGGGCAGACTGGCACCAGCAGGGCACATGTAATAGATAGGGGGCACAGGCAGAGGAGAGCAGACTGGCACCAGCAGGGCACATGCAATAGATAGGCGGCACATGCAGGGGAGGGCAGACTGGCACCAGCAGGGCACATGCAGTAAATAGAGGGCACATGCAGGGGAGGGCAGACTGGCACCAGCAGGGCACATGCAATAGATAGGGGGCACATGCAGGGGAGGGCAGACTGGCACCAGCAGGGCACATGCAATAGAATGGGGGGCACAGGCAGGTAGGATGAGCAGACTGGCACCAGCAGGGCACATGCAATAGATAGGGGGCACATGCAGGTAGGATGAGCAGACTGGCACCAGCAGGGCACATGCAATAGATAGGCGGCACATGCAGGGGAGGGCAGACTGGCACCAGCAGGGCACATGCAATAGATAGGGGGCACATGCAGGGGAGGGCAGACTGGCACCAGCAGGGCACATGCAATAGATAGGGGGCACATGCAGGGGAGGGCAAACTGGCACCAGCAGGGCACATGCAATAGATAGGGGGCACATGCAGGGGAGGGCAGACTGGCACCAGCAGGGCACATGCAATAGATAGGGGGCACATGCAGGGGAGGGCAGACTGGCACCAGCAGGGCACATGCAATAGATAGGGGGCACATGCAGGGGAGGGCAGACTGGCACCAGCAGGGCACATGCAATAGATAGGGGGCACATGCAGGGGAGGGCAGACTGGCACCAGCAGGGCACATGCAATAGATAGGCGGCACATGCAGGGGAGGGCAGACTGGCACCAGCAGGGCACATGCAATAGATAGGCGGCACATGCAGGGGAGGGCAGACTGGCACCAGCTGGGCACATGTAATAGATAGGGGGCACATGCAGGGGAGGGCAGACTGGCACCAGCAGGGCACATGCAATAGATAGGGGGCACATGCAGGGGAGGGCAGACTGGCACCAGCAGGGCACATGCAATAGATGGGGGGCACATGCAGGGGAGGGCAGACTGGCACCAGCAGGGCACATGCAATAGATAGGGGGCACATGCGGGGGAGGGCAGACTGGCACCAGCAGGGCACATGCAATAGATAGGGGGCACATGCAGGGGAGGGCAGACTGGCACCAGCTGGGCACATGTAATAGATAGGGGGCACATGCAGGGGAGGGCAGACTGGCACATGCAGGGCACATGCAATAGATAGGCGGCACATGCAGGGAGGGCAGACTGGCACCAGCTGGGCACATGTAATAGATAGGGGGCACATGCAGGAAGGGCAGACTGGCACCAGCAGGGCACATGCAATAGATAGGCAGCACATGCAGGGGAGGGCAGACTGGCACCAGCAGGGCACATGCAATAGATAGGGGGCACATGCAGGGGAGGGCAGACTGGCACCAGCAGGGCACATGCAATAGATAGGGGGCACAGACAGGGGAGGGCAGACTGGCACCAGCAGGGCACATGCAATAGATAGGGGGCACATGCAGGGGAGGGCAGACTGGCACCAGCTGGGCACATGTAATAGATAGGGGGCACATGCAGGGGAGGGCAGACTGGCACCAGCAGGGCACATGCAATAGATAGGGGGCACATGCAGGGGAGGGCAGACTGGCACCAGCTGGGCACATGTAATAGATAGGGGGCACATGCAGGAAGGGCAGACTGGCACCAGCTGGGCACATGTAATAGATAGGGGGCACTGACAGGGGAGGGCAGACTGGCACCAGCAGGGCACATGCAATAGATAGGGGGCCCATGCAGGGGAGGGCAGACTGGCACCAGCTGGGCACATGCAGTAGATAGGGGGCCCATGCAGGGGAGGGCAGACTGGCACCAGCAGGGCACATGCAATAGATAGGGGGCACATGCAGGGGAGGGCAGACTGGCACCAGCAGGGCACATGCAATAGATAGGGGGCACAGACAGGGGAGGGCAGACTGGCACCAGCAGGGAACATGCAATAGATAGGGGGCACATGCAGGGGAGGGCAGACTGGCACCAGCTGGGCACATGTAATAGATAGGGGGCACATGCAGGGGAGGGCAGACTGGCACATGCAGGGCACATGCAATAGATAGGGGGCACATGCAGGAAGGGCAGACTGGCACCAGCAGGGCACATGCAATAGATAGGGGGCACATGCAGGGGAGGGCAGACTGGCACCAGCAGGGCACATGTAATAGATAGGGGGCACATGCAGGGGAGGGCAGACTGGCACCAGCAGGGCACATGCAATAGATAGGGGGCACATGCAGGGGAGGGCAGACTGGCACCAGCAGGACACATGCAATAGAAGGGGGGCACATGCAGGGGAGGGCAGACTGGCACCAGCAGGGCACATGCAATAGATAGGGGGCACATGCAGGGGAGGGCAGACTGGCACCAGCTGGGCACATGTAATAGATAGGGGCACATGCAGGGGAGGGCAGACTGGCACATGCAGGGCACATGCAATAGATAGGCAGCACATGCAGGGGAGGGCAGACTGGCACCAGCTGGGCACATGTAATAGATAGGGGGCACATGCAGGAAGGGCAGACTGGCACCAGCTGGGCACATGTAATAGATAGGGGGCACATGCAGGAAGGGCAGACTGGCACCAGCTGGGCACATGTAATAGATAGGGGGCACATGCAGGGGAGGGCAGACTGGCACCAGCAGGGCACATGCAATAGATAGGGGGCACATGCAGGGGAGGGCAGACTGGCACCAGCAGGGCACATGCAATAGATAGGGGGCACTGACAGGGGAGGGCAGACTGGCACCAGCAGGGCACATGCAATAGATATGGGGCACATGCAGACAGGGAGGGCAGACTGGCACCAGCTGGGCACATGCAATAGATAGGGGGCACATGCAGGGAGGGCAGACTGGCACCAGCAGGGCACATGCAATAGATAGGGGGCACATGCAGGGGAGTACAGACTGGCACCAGCAGGGCATACACAGTACACAGAGTTGTGCAGTAGAATGCAGGGATTCATGTAATTGGAGTGACAATGCCATAGAGAGAAGGAGGCATGTCAGCAGCATACAGGCCACACATTGCTGGAGGGAGAGAGAGGGGGAATGACAAGGAGGAGGGTCGCAGGAAGGAGGAGGCCATAGGCTGCTGAGAGGAGGAGGAGGCCATAGGCTGCTGAGGGGAGGAGGAGGGGATGGAGGAGGAGGAGGACCAGAGGTGGGGAATGACGTCAGGCACACTACGCACTTCAAATAAAGCAGCGAAATTTCCAGAGGAATCCTGCTCTCCAAAAGCCCCCCATACTCCCACTCCATCTCCCCCTCTCTGCATGCACTGCACCAGCCTGCCCCTCTCCTCACCCCCTGCTGGACACCCCTCAGCCTGCTGCAGGACCTGCCCCAACCTGTGCTGCACCTTCCCCTCTGCCCCTCATCCCCAACTCTTCCACAAACTTACTCTCCCTTTGTCATTCCCCTTCCCGCTGCTTCGCATTCCTCATCCCTTCCTGATCCAGCTGAGCCATCCGTCCCAGGAATGCCCCCGGCTTCCCCCCACCACCCTGCTGTGCCTGCAGGATCTGCTCCAATCTGCCCCCTTCCTCTTGTGATGTCACATTCCATGCCCACCTACCCCAGCCTGGAGCCCTCAGATCCATTGCATTTCCCCTTACCATTCCATATGTCATGCTGCACCGACCACACCCCCTCCATACCTTCATCTCTCTCCATCTACCTAAAATGCTCGCTTCTCCTGTCACAGCCAGGTCAGTGTCCTCCAACCCCCACCCACCCCTTCTCCCCCATTCTCCCAGCCCCTTCTCCAGGCCCACCTGCTCTCCTACCATCCACCAGACCCCACTTTTCCCAAATCCACCTCGACTCCCCCCTTCTCCCAAGACTACCTCCACTGTCCCCTTCTCCCAAGACTACCTCCACTGTCCCCTTCTCTCAAGTCCACCACCACTGCCCCCCTCCTCCCAAGTACATCTCCACGGCCCTTCTCTCAAGTCCACCTCCACTGCCCCCTTCTGCCAAGTCCACTTCCTCCCTTCCCTCAAGTCCACCTCCACTGCCCCCTTTTCCCAAGTCCATCTCTACTGCCCCCTTCTCTCAAGTCCACCTCCACTTCCTCCCTTCCCTCAAGTCCACCTCCACTGCCCCCTTCTGCCAAGTCCACTTCCTCCCTTCCCTCAAGTCCACCTCCACTGCCCCCTTTTCCCAAGTCCATCTCCACTGCCCCCTTCTCTCAAGTCCACCTCCACTGCCCCCTTCTGCCAAGTCCACTTCCTCCCTTCCCTCAAGTCCACCTCCACTGCCCCCTTTTCCCAAGTCCATCTCCACTGCCCCCTTCTCTCAAGTCCACCTCCACTTCCTCCCTTCCCTCAAGTCCATCTCCACTGCCCCCTTCTCCCAAGTCCACCTCCACTGCCCCCTTCTCTCAAGTACACCTCCACTTCCTCCCTTCACTCAAGTCCACTTCCTCTCTTCCCTTCTCCCAAACCTTCTTCCTGCCTTCCCTTCTCCCAAGCAACCTTCTCATTTCCAATCCCTCAACAGAACACCCTTCTCTCCATCAAGCACATCTGCTCTACCTTCTTCCACCAAGCACAACTTCTCCCACCCCCTCCTACCTACTTTGTCTCTTGCCCTTTTTGCAAATCTGCCTTCTCCTTCTCTTTTCTCAAATGCATCACTTCTTTTCCCTTCCACCTAATGTCCCTTTCCTCCTTCCACCAAAACTTACTTACTGTTCTATCTAACAAACCTCTTCATCCTTTGGCCAAACTTGCGGCTTCTCTTCCCTTCTGCAAACGTTCCCAAATCTCCACCCCTTTCTTCCCTTCCACGAAAGTCACTTCATCCTCCCCTTCCACCATTCTGCCTTCTGCTTTCCCTTCCTCCAAGTCTCTCTCCCGTTTCTCCTTTTGCCAAACCTGCCTCCTTCCCTTTCTTTCCACCTTACTGCCGCCACTCTGTTCCCTATTTGCTATTACTCCCGCTTATATTTTCACGCACACATATACATAAATCACGCCTACCTGAAGATGCCACGCAGGACGCGGAGGATGGGCAGACACACAGGTGTGTAGGCCCGGGGATTGGGATCCGGGTAGAGACTGTAGAGATACAGCACCGCAAATGCTCTGCGGAGAATTTCACGCTATAGTACGGTATTCAAGGCTGTAGTTACAGGTTAGGCCACCTAGGCAGATGCCTAAGGAGCACAATTCTGGGAGGGCCTACAAACCTCTTTTATACTCTGCTTTAATTCTGATTTCAGGATATGGTCTGAAAAAGGAAATGCTGTAACTACAACTTTGTATACGGGACTGTGTAAAGATTGTGTATGCATTATATTCCGTACGTATTATTGTGATACAATGATTGTTTGATGTCTCACGTATGCCATCTATGAATACGATTAGTGGTCGGTGTCTCATGTATGCCGTCTGTGAATACAACTAGTGGTCATAATGTGATCCTGTGCTGTTGCCTTAAGGGACAGTTATAAAAATACCATATGTGATGGCAAGAGCCTAATCTTACCTATATAAGGCAATATTTTGCACAGTGTACATTGAAGTGGTGATATAAGTCTTTAAAGTGCAAGTTGACCTTAAAACATGGCTTTCTGTGAACTGGGACATGGTTTGCACCCCTTTTGAACTTTTGACGCTGCCCTGTAACTTTAACGAGCAGAGGCTCCGCCCACTGCTAGCCCTACTTTACTAATGAAGGCCATGCGTTAAACAGAAACTCCTGATTTTCATCACAACAGTACATTCTACATATATTCCTATGGGCTGTCCACTAGGGCAGTGTTTCTCAACATTTTATTGGTATGTACCCCTTATAAAACCCTGTACTCACCAAGTACCGCCTAGCATAGTAAACATTATCACAAGTACCCCTTGACAAATATATATTTAATCGTAGGACATAATTGGCTCTAAACAATTTCCAAA
This sequence comes from Hyperolius riggenbachi, assembly GCF_040937935.1. NCBI lineage: Eukaryota > Metazoa > Chordata > Amphibia > Anura > Hyperoliidae > Hyperolius > Hyperolius riggenbachi. The sequence continues at coordinate 35,109,008 of NC_090648.1, forward strand.
AGATTACTATTGCTTTTAATTAGCTAAAACACTAATTTGGTGTTGTTTAAATAATATTTATCATTTTCTAAAACTCTAAATTTGTTATTCTTGGTTAAGTATATCAAGCCCGAGTACCACCTGGAACCATCAGAAGTACCCCCTGGGGTGCGCGTACCGCATGTTGAGAACCTAGGCACTAGGGGACCGCTGATTATCCTATCTACGCAGCTATCTCCAGAATGAGTTAAAGAGAAAGGGCACTTTGAATTAAGTATGGTACACATACAGACAATACCCCTCCAGTACCCACTTCTCCCTGACTGCATCCACCGACTTTGGGAGCTCAGTGACTACTAGGGTCAATAGTTGAAGCAAATATTTTTCAAATGAATGCCGTTTTGAAATGGACCAATCATATGCAGGAACTGCTGTATTTAGATTGGTCTGTTTTCAAGCTGTATAAATCTGCATCAGCTCAACCTCATTGACCCCATCCTTGGTCAGTATATGGTTGTTACATGCAGCGCACTTCCCCCTACAGCTGCTTGGGGGTGCTGTTGAGTGAATAGAAGAGACAGGATGCAATTCCATTAGCTTTTCTCCAGGGCATAAGTGAAAAAGTGCTGAAGAAAAAAGAAGTCATAAAATATCAAGATTCAGTTAAATTAGGACAACTTTTGAATGTGGTGGTGGGGGGTTACCTACTGGGTGTTGAAAAGGTGTGCTTTATCAGGCTGTATTAGTGTCCTCGTTTGTGATCTACAGCTGCCTGCTCACTACCACTTGGTTTGAAGCACTCCCTCGTGAGCTTGTAGGGTTGAGAGCAAATGCTGGCTTAACTGAAACCCCGCCTCCCTGCTGACTGATAACCTACAGTGTTGCCAACCTTTCATGTTATTTTTTACTGACAAATACCTAAAAATTTACTGACAAGATTGTTTTTACTGTCAAAATATAAAAATGGCCGTGGTCACGCAACAGAATGTGGGCGTGGTCATGGGTGGGGCCAAATACACATGATTTTAGTAGTGCTGTAAAAGGTCTGCCGGGGAAGTTTGAGCTCTGCCATAGTGAAAAATTATGTCTGGCACCTAAATAGGGTTTTTGCTTCCCATAGTAGTGTAGCGGCTGGATAGTGTACTGGTTAAGGGCCGTGGCCGACCAGGGTTCAAATCCTGGCTAGGGTTAGTATCTATTCAGTAAGGAGTTCTTAGGCAAGACTTCCTAACACTGCAGGGCCCCTTGAGCATGTCCTACTGGCTGCAGCACTTAAAGAGAGTCTGAAGCGAGAATAAATCTCGCTTCAGACCTCCTAAATAGCAGGGGCATTTGTGCCCCTGCTAAACCGCCGCTATCCCGCGGCTGCACGAGGGTCCCTGTCCCCCCAAATCCCCTCCGTAATGCGGGGGAGCGCTTCCGCATTGGGGCAGGGCTAACCGCCGCAGCCCTGCCCCACGCGCGTCTGTCAGCGCGTATCTCCGCCTCTCCCCCGCCCCTCTCAGTCTTCCTTCACTGAGAAGGGCAGGGGAGAGGCGGCGATGCACCGCTGATAGACGCGACTGGAGGCAGGGCTGCAGCCGTTAGCCCTGCCTCCAGGAGCGACCAAATGCACGACCAAGTCGTGCTGGGGTGGGTTTGTGGGTGAAGGGACCCCCTTTGTGCGGCGCGATAGCGGCGGCTAACTTTGAGCTCTGAAGCGAGATTTATTCTCGCTTCAGAGTCTCTTTAAGTGCTTTGAATCCAACAGGAAAAAATACAAATGTTAGGGTTAGAATTAGTATATAAAACATGTCTTATAAATCCATCTCAGTGTTCAGAAGGCCACAAAAATCATTCAGAAAAATGGTAGGGTATCAGATAGGACCTGTCGGAAATAATCAATTTGATTGTCAATCTGATGGAAAATTGCTTTTGTGTGTACTAAGCATAAGGCCCTCCAGATCTTTTTTTATTAGACTGAGGTTTTACAATTGCACCCTCTACTCCCTGTAAACCAGAAGTCCCTCTTCTTCAGACACATGGGTTCTCTGGTAATGTATGAGAAATGTAATCTGCCATCTATTCATCCTACTTTGAGTGTCACACGGTCACACCTGTTTGGAAAGCCCAGCAGCTAATTCTGAGGAGGACAGGAATCAGACTGTACTGCAGAGGAGAGCACATCTGGCCCACACAACACATATTCTGGCAAACCTTTTCCTTCTATGCATGTTGATATTCACTGACTACTAATACAATTTGCCTTGCGGAGTTTGGGGTGTGGCTTGTTTAAAGTGTACCTGAAGGGAAAAAAGTGCCCCAAATCAATACTTACCTTCGGTAGAGGGAAACCTCTGTAAAACCCTGAGACTTTCCCCATCCCCCTTGCCTCCACCAATCCAGCGCTGGGACCTCCCAAATCTAAAGGGCTTGTTGAAGATTGTGCGTGGCCACGCCCCTGCCTGTGGACGAGCACAGCTGTACTGTGCAGGCACATGATGGCCCTTATGTAGCAGCACGGAGCCGATCAGGCTTGGCTTTTTCCACCAAGCCCATGTGACTCTTTATTACTGCGCTGACGCAAGGCGTCCTACACAGCGTGGCCACGCTCATTCATGGACAGGAGCACAACCGTTTTGTTCCACAGGGCCCCAGCGCTGTCTCATCGGCAGTCTCAAGGAGGACGTGGGGAGACTCTGGAGGAGATTTCCCTCTATCGAAGTTAAGTATAGACTAACCAGCAAGCTCATGGTGACCCAGAACTCATTGGAGTGTGTAAGGGGCTACAGTGGTCCTAAAAGCCCCCTTACTAAAATACTAAGGAAAACAAGAGTTTGCTTTCTTAAAACAGAAAGAATTCACTCCAATGAGTTCTGGGTCACCATGAGCTTGCTGGTTAGTCTGTCCCTCTCGGACTTACAAGCCCTACTGCATAGAGCCAAATTAATCCATGCCATGCACTGATGAGGATCAAACAATCCGAAACAGTCTGTATGCATGTTGGATTATTATGGCTCTGTGCAAATAACAAGCTGACACATCATTGCATTCCAGCGGTCCTGGAGGTGTGTTTAGCTTCTAAGGGTAACAATGGTTAATTTGCATATATTCAGCAGTGATGCATTGTGGGAGACATCTCAAGCTCACTCCAACCGAAGTTAAGTATCTGACTCTTGTTTTTTTTTAAATTACAGGTTTACTTTATAGAGACCCTGTGACAAAATTAATAACCCCTAGTGGAAACTTACCGCAGGAGGGGGGAAGCCTCTGGTCCTAATGAGACTTTCCCCCTCTTCTTCACCCTCCGGGATCCAGCGCTGGCAGCCCCCGAAAATAAATATTGCAGAGCTGTAGCACCTGCCATATTTACCTTCCCGCCTCCAGTGCAGGTGCAGTAGCGGCTTACCGATGGGCTCCGGCAGAAATAGTGAGCCTGGACAGGTCTGCTCTACGGTCGCCCATGCAGTAGGGTGGACCTGATCAGGTTCGGCTATTTCCGCCTGAGCCCATTGGAAAGCCAATACTGCGCCTGTGCTAGAGCTGGGAAGGGAAATATTTACATGGCTGCAGTTTGGGGGCCACCAGCGCTGGATCCTAGAGGGTGAAGAGGATGGGCAAAGCCTCATTAAGATCCAGAGGCTTTCCCCTCCTGAGGTAAGTATCCCCCAGGGGGTGTTTTTTCTTTACAGATTCTCTTTAAGGTGACTTGCTATGCATTGGTATGATTAGGCCTCACAACCTGATTGGCAAGTTACATGAAGGCATTATGAAAGCATTGTGGCAGGATTGTATAATGGTGTATGTTATGTATTACGCCAGGATACTATATAACAGACCTACACCATCATGTAATATTCAGAGACTGTTATGTCGCGCTGAGGAAATATGAAACTGTAACATATCGTTATCTTGGTGTACAGCGGATCTGTTTTCATGATGTTTCGAGGCTTTATGTGCCCCGAGGGGCTGTGACATGGAAATGTGGGTCTTGTGTGAGGTTTCTGTCTGTATAATAATCTGAATACCTTCTGATGACCAATCTGCTTCTGTCTTTCCTGTTGGCGTGATTGGTTAGATCGGGGGTCCTCAAACTTTTAAAAGAAAGGCCATGTTCACCGTTAATCAGATAAACGGAGGACTGGAATGATGTGAAATAGAGAAAATTAAAATCTGTGTTGCTGATTACGTCTCCTCCTACCTAATAAATGTAACATGTGAAATAAACCCCATTCCATGTAATGTCTTGTCATGTTTTCCAGATTTTTATGGTTTACTTGTTCTACTGCTTTCTATTGCTAGATATTAGACAAGAATTGTACTAACTATATAATCCAGTAAAGAGCTCTGGGAACTTTGATTGTGCAGTGCTGCTGCTCCTGATCGAGGTTCCCATTTGTCATTTGGGTCATTGCTGCTGTAGTTGTCATTTGGGGGCTCATGGTTTCTGAATTTGTCATTTGGGGGCTCATGGTTGCTGCATTTGTCAGTTGGGGGCTCATGGTTGCTGCATTTGTCAGTTGGGGGCTCATGGTTGCTGCATTTGTCAGTTGGGGGCTCATGGTTGCTGCATTTGTCAGTTGGGGGCTCATGGTTGCTGCATTTGTCAATTGGGGGCTCATAATTGCACATGGTTTCTGCATTTGTCAATTGGGGGCTCATGGTTGCAGCATTTGTCATTTGGGGGCACATGGTTTCTGCATTTGTTTTAAAAGAACAGGCAAATGTTTGTGATTTCATGAGGGTAGCCATCTTTTTGGTTGAAAGGAGGTGACAGGGAGCATGAGACAACTTCCAACTGTCCTGTGTCCTGATCACCCCTCCTAGTTGCTAGGCATCGTGAATAACAACATGTGAAATCACATCATGCTTTGCACAGCATCAGGGGAAAAATGCCGGGGCAGTTTTCTTTGATGGGGCGGAGCTTAGCTTCTGTGCAGCTAAAAATAAGGCTTATGTAAGAAAAACAAAGTTCTGATGCTGTGAAACTGTTAAAGAAACACCAAGCCTTTTCATTGCTGCTGAGTAGATTTTTAGTCTGGAGGTTCACTTTAACTAAAGAAAAGTAGAAAATAAAATCTGCTGATAGTAAAAAAATTAATAAATAAAGAAAATTAAAAAGATATAAATGTATTAACACAATGACAATACTGTACATTGGGACGCATGCAGGAGCAGATTTCTGCCAGCAGAGGGCAGCAGCTTCCACCAGTTCTGCTCATACATTCCCGTCTATTGTGGAGAGACAAAGAGCTGCAGTAGCTGCAGGGTTAGAACAATAATCTGGTAACATAAGCAGAGACTCAGACAAGCAATGCCAGCCATACACTGTGCAACTAGCACTGGAACCCTGCAAACGCTTGATATCTCCCCGGTTACAAATAGACTGGCTAATAGCAATTGAGTTATTGTCGTGCAGCGCTTGACGTGGGACAGATTTTATCAAGAATCTGTCATTTAAAGGACACCTGAAGTGAGAGGGATATGGAGGCTGGCATATTTATTTCCTGTTTAAGCAATACCAGTTACCTGGCAGTCCTGCTGATCTCTTTGGCATCATTAGTGTCTGAATCATACACCTGAAACATGCAGGAAGCACGGTGGAGTAGTGGGCAGCACATTGGCGATGTACACCTGGTGTTTCGAATCCCGGCCAGGTCTACATCTGCAAGGAGTTTGTATGTTCTCCATGCGTCTGCGTGGGTTTCTTCCGGCCACTCCGGTTTCCTTCCACATCCCAAAAACATACAGATAATTTAATTGGCTTCCCCCTAAATTGGCGCTAGGCTACAATACATACACTACACGATACATACATAGACATAGGACTATGGTAGGGATTAGATTGTGAGCTCCTCCGAGGGACAGTTAGTGACAAGACAATATACTCTGTACAGCGCTGCGTAATATGTCAGTGCTATAAAAATAAATACATGCATGCAGCTAATCCAGTCTGACTTCAGTCACAAACATGCAGCACGGTGGCATAATTATTATTAATATTTATATAGCGCTGACATCTTCTGCAGCGCTGTACAGAGTATATTGTCTTATCACTTATCACTGAAAATCTGAACTTACCTGGTGCTTTCTCCAGCCCACCGTAGGTCAGGAGGTCCCCCGGCGCCCATCTGGCTCTTCTCCCAGGGCCTGGTCAGAAATGGCTCTCCGGCGACACTGGGCCCGAGTGTCGGGCTCCTCTTCCTGAAAGCTGACGTCAGTCTTCACCACGCCGGCTGCATCACGGCGGCCGGCGTGGCAGTACGGCGCATATGCGGTTTAATTGCGCATACGCCTAACTGTCACGCCGGCCGCCGTGATAACGCAAGGCGGCCTGCGTGGTGAAGACTGACGTCAGCTTTCAGGAAGAGGAGCCCGACACTCGGGCCCAGTGTCGCCGGAGAGCCATTTCTGACCAGGCCCTGGGAGAAGAGCCAGATGGGCGCCGGGGGACCTCCTGACCTACGGTGGGCTGGAGAAAGCACCAGGTAAGTTCAGATTTTGATTTTAATTAGAGCTCGGAGTCCCTTTAACTGTCCCTCAGAGGGGTTCACAATCTAATCTCTACCATAGTCATATGTCTATGTATGTATCGTATAGTAGTGTATGTATGTAGTCTAGGGCCAATTTAGGGGGAAGAAAATGATCTTATCTGTATGCTTTTTGGGAGGAAACCAGAGTGCCCGGAGGAAATCCACGTGGAGAACATACAAACTCTATGCAGATAGTGTCTTGGGTGGGATTTGAACCGAGGACCCAGTGCTGCAAGGCGAGAGCGCTAACCACTATGCCACCGTACAGCTCTCTCACTTTGCGGTGATGGGTCCCCGGATCATATCCTAGCCAGGACACTATCTGCACGGAGTTTGTATGTTCTCCCCGTGTCTGCGTGGGTTTCCCCCGGGTACTTCAGTTTTCACCCACATCCCAAAAACATACAGATAGGTTAATTGGCTTCCCCCTAAAAAATTGGCCCTAGACTATGATACATGCACTACACGATACATACATAGGTATATGACTATGGCAGGGATTAGATTGCGAGCCCCTCTAAGGGACAGTTAGGGCATGTTCACACAAAGGGCGTTTTTTGCTTTTTTTTTTGTTTTAAGGGAACCAGAGGCCCCAGAAAGAAGATTGTATACATACTTGGGGCTTCCTCCAGCCCCATACGCACGGATCGCTCCCACGCCGCCATCCTCCGCTTCCTGTATCCGGCGGTACCGGGTCCCGTAGTTTCGGCCAGTCGGCGGCAACACGCGGACAATTGTCCACATCACAGGGGCTCCCGGCATACACTTACGTGTGAGGCTGCATACTGCGCAGCCGCACGCGTAAGGGTATGGAGGGAGCCCCTGCTCATGCGGACATTTGGCCACGTCCGCTGGAAGTGACGGGACGCGGTACCGGCGATCCAGGAAGCAGAGGATGGCGGCGTGGGAGCGATCCAGGCTTATGGGGCTGGAAGAAGCCCCAGGTATATATAAAATCTTTTTTTCTTTTTACGATTCCGGCGTCTCTGGTTCCCTTTAAGTGCCAGCGATTTTTCAAAATCACCCAAAAAGCTCTTGTGCAATTGTGCAATGATTCCCTATGCGGGTCGATTCCGATCTGCTCAGCAAAGCGCTGCCTGTACCATTTTCGGGACGATTTGCCTCAATGGAAGGTATAGGGAAATCGCAAAACGCTTGAAAAAGCACTTTGTATAGTGATTTCCCCAGCGATTTTTTTTTAAAGAAAACCTGTAACTTTAAAAACCTCCCCTGGGGGGTACTCTCCTCGGGTGGGAGAAGCCTCCGGATCCTATTGAGGCTTCCCTCGTCCTCCTCGGTCCCACGGCGGCGGCAAAGAAGATCCGGGAGCGGTGGCGATGTAAATATTTACCCCCTCAGTAACAACTTTTTTCGTTACTGGTTCTCTTTAATAATAAATACATAGGGCTTGAATCACTGAGACAAATAGCACGCCTTATCAAAGTTAACATGCCTGATCAGAGTAGCATAGCGAGCACTACAAACCCGCAGGGGCTCAGGGCGGGACGAGTGGAGCTCTCGTCATTGCCAATTAGCAGGCATAAGTTCATAGTACTCGTTATGCTACTCTGATAAGGAGTGTTACTTTGATAAGGCGTGCTATCTCTGATAAGGCATGCTATTTGTCTTAGTCAATCAAGCCCTATGTATTTATTCTTTTCCGGGTCAAAGAGTTCACTTCCTGACTTGCGCCAGGAAGTGAAAAAACAAATCGCTCTGCAAAAGGGCTTTTCAAAGCGCTTTACAAAAAATCGCAACGTGCAGGTAAGCGACGGGAGGCGCTAAAAATAACCGGGTGCAAAACGCTGGCATCAACATGTGAACAAGGTATCAGTGACAAGACAATATACTCTGTACAGCGCTGTGGAAGATGTGGGCGCTATATAAATAATAATCATAATCTTCATTCTTGTTCAGGGTCTATGGCTACGAGTATTAGAGGCAGAGGATCAGCAGGACAGCCAGGCAATGTGCATTGTGTAAAAGGAAGTAGCTATGTCTCCATATCCCTCTGGTTTAGACTACCGGCAGCGCTATCTTTGTCCAGACTGACGCGGTACAAGGTTATGCAGCAGACAATCTCCCATCTCTCTTCCCTACAATCGATCGGTAACAGTTACCCCCTTTCATTGAGATCTTCCACAGAGGCTGAGTTTCCATTGATTTTGGTTTGATGTGAGGGATTTATTGAACGTCTGATGGATTGAACATCTCGCGTAGCGCTGGGCGTACAGCAGGGGGTGTAGGACTCATTCATCTCTTCCTGACAGACCGGCCTTCAGATATCTGCCAGGTTATGTTTCCGCTATTTATAAGCACCGGCCGCATCTCGCTTCCTCCAGGATTCTGTCTATTAGTGCCAGCCGGCGCTGACTTATTATCTGTCCGCTGGAAATAGCGCTGGCAGACGGTAACGGCCAAAGGAGCACCGCAGAGGGCAGGATGAGGCATTATGGGAAATGCCAGCACTGTATATATCAGGGCTGTGGAGTCGGAGTCGAGGAGTCGGAGCAGTTTTGGGTACCTGGAGTCAGAGACTTATATTTCATAAACTGTGAAGTCGGAGTTGGAGTCGTATGATTTTTGTACCGCCTCCACAGTCCTGGTATAAATACTGAATCATTTTTTATTCCACTGGAGCAGGCGCCACCAATGTTACATTGCCTGCTCCAGTGGAATCTTCTATGTGACAGTTCCGGTGGTGTGGAACGCTGCAAGCTTGGGCATGCCGCCTTCTCCTTTTATGGGTGCTGTTCCAACTCTTTTCAAGTGTTTTCTGAATCATTTTTTATTACTATTAAACTTTTTATTTATAAACAGTGCTGCTCGGATATCCCCCAGCCACGGATTCGGCTATTCGGCCGTGATTTAAAAAAAATCCGGAAACGACGTGATTGATTTTCCGGGTTTGAGACGGCCTCGCGAATTCGACTCGGATTTTTTCAGTGAATCAGGCAATCACGGCAAATCATGGCCGTGATCACGGAATAGCGTTTAAGCTGTTCTTAAAGCCCCCATACATGCTACAATCCCCCAAATGTAACTTAATAATCACTCACTGGCTAGCTAAATACAAGTATACAGTCAGAGCAGTAGTAGATAGAATCAGTGCGCCTGCCAGGGCCTGCACTGCACTAAGCACAGCAGCACCAGCAATCAATCACTACACCCTCTCACTGAACTACACTCACTACAACTAACATTAGTAATCACTCACTGGCTAGCTAAATACAAGTATACAGTCAGAGCAGTAGTAGATAGAATCAGTGAGCCTGCCAGTGCCTGCACTGCACTAAGCACAGCAGCGCCAGCAATCAATCACTACACCCTCTCACTGAACTACACTGACTACAACTAACTTTAGTAATCACTCACTGGCTATCTAGCTGAATACAAGTATATAGTACAGTATAAGATCACTGTTAGGAGAAAAAACGCTATGTTAGTGACAAAAAACTCCCTTGCCTTGGCAACAAATGGCCTGGAGATGATCCTCTCAGTGCCACAGTCTAGCAAGGATGGAGCTTTTTATCATGGCCGCTGCTTTATATACAGGAGGGGACTATGATTGGTTGCTAGGGCCTGGCTGGGGGGGCTCTGATTGGCCCAGAGACGTCATTTCCATCTAATCACGGATTTTTTTTCCGCGATCACGAGCGTGATCATGGCCAAATATTTGTAATCACGGCTGCCTGGTGACCCAATTCCGTGATCGAGAATCAATTACGGAGCAGAATACTGAAGCCGAATATTGGAAAAATGCTTGAGAATCATGGCTATTCCGTGATCACGGAAATTATCCGAGCACCACTGTTTATAAAGCTCTAACATATTACGCAGCACTGCACAATAGATAGGGGAGACCTTACAGTATTAAACAATGTCACATGACGACATTATAGCATTCAGTATGTTGGCAATAATAATTCATTTGTACACAAAATAGTGATGTAACAACGTAGGGAAAAATCTAGAAGACAAGTCACTGAGTCCATAATGTGGTGGAGAAGAACACATCAGGAGGAGTACAGCCAAATAGGCTTACAATCTAAGGGGTGAGGGAGAGGGGCACATTAGGGGTGGGGGTGTCCAAGGGAGAGGGTTGGAGCTGTGAAGATAGCAGGTAAGCAATGGTGAACTGGTGATGGGTCTTTAAAGGGAACCTTAACTGAGAGGGATATGGAGGTTTCCTTTTAATTAACCACCTTAGCGGTATGGATGAGCTCAGCTCGTCCATTACTGCCGCGGTGGATATCTCAGCCACTGGTGGGTCTTTTTTTACAATTTTTTTAAAAAAAAACACGCAGCTAGCACTTTGCTAGCTGCGTGTTTAATTTGATCGCCGCCAATCCGCCGCTACGGGCCGTGAAAGAGGGCCCCAGACCCCTTGCGCAGCCTGGCCAATAACCGCCAGGCTGCGCTATGGGGTGGATCGGAACTCCCCCTGACGTCAATGACATCATTCAGATCATCGACATGGCGACGAGGGAAGCCCTAATAGGAAATCCCGTTCAGAGCAGGATTTTCTCTTGGGTATGATCGCCGGCCGCGATCGGAGGGGTGGGCGGGATGGCGCAGGGATGGGGAATCATGTAGCTAGCGCTTGGCTAGCTATATGATTAAAAAAATTGTACTGTTAGTGGGCACCATTAGACAGTGTTATTCTCATAGGGTGACTTAGCCCTGTGAGTGAGTATAGCGATACTATTTCTCCATTCTTACCAGGGGCTCAGGCTGTTCCCTCGTGTCTCTCCCCTCTTTCCAGTTTCCGCTATGAGATTGCACTTCTAGGTGTGCCTATTTAAAAGACGGATCACCCATTTAAGATCGTCCTAATTATGAACTGGCCTTTTTGTACGGTGGTGTTCATTGCTTTGGCCGCCTGCTGTAATTACCCCAAAGTAACGATCTGCAGCACCATTCACTTCAACTGAGTCTCAGATTATAAGTGGTGAATGGCCACGCCTTCAGGGTGGTGACTGTTTCTGGGGGCGTGGCAATTGTTATTGGACGATCTATATCACCACTGATCACCTCTTTATGAGTACGGCAAAAGTGGTCATCTTCCAATTCCATACACTGCGCTTGAAGACTTTTCTAACGCATTGTGCCCCGGAGACTCATGGGAAGGGGAGGAGCCTGTACATTTCCCGATCGGCTAGGGCAGAAGATGAAGGAGAAAAGGCCTTTTTAGATATCCCACAGTTTTATTTGATATTTAAATGAACTTTTTAAGTTTTCACTGTTTCATTGTCTCTTGATGATTGCGCCCCACCCGGCTACTTTTTTATGCCACCCGGTGAGAAAATAATTTTGGGGAGAACACTGTGCCAGGAAATTGTTTTATGGCTGCAACTTTTTTTTTATCAGTAAGGGTTACTCTATAGTCTGACCCGGTCCTGACCCAAGCAGAAACTGTAACTTACATACCTGATTTTTCATTCTTTCAGGCAGAGAAAGGAAAAAAAAAGGAACACTAGCCTAGTTATCTGTGTGCTTGGTACTGTACATACCCATGTCTGTCTCATCATGTCACCTCAGTTGTCCTTTAAGAACATAGTGTCAGGTGAGGTTGTTTTTGTCCGTCAATAGCCGTCAGCGGTAAATGTTTTTAAACGCTCCCTAAACCGTCTGAGGTCTGTGTAGCCAGTTCCCTGACCAGTTCTACTGGAATCAGACTGATGGATCGCAGTGTGTAATGACAGCTCTGCAGACAAAAGAATGATGGGCTCAGCCTGTCAGACATACCGGAATCCGACCTATGGATCAATGTGTGATTGACAGCTCTGCAGACAAAAGAATGATGGGCACTGCCTGTCAGACATACATTACCATGGTAATCACAAATCGGAGAGTGTACAATAATCTTACTGAAAGCATCATTCAGACTCTTGCCACATCGACCGCCATTCGCCACCGCAGAGCGCACTACAACGCCCCACACCAGCTTATGTAACACGAATGGGGGTTAAATATGATCCAATACACCATGCAGGCCAAAACACAAGTAACCCAATATCACATGCAAGCAACCCACCGAACCAAACCCGGCCAGGGGATGGGCATGTTTCCCATTCCGGAAACGCTACTTGCGGCACTTTTTTTTAAAGGATTAACAGGATGCTAAGAAAGTGCCGCAGCTAAACGTCCAAGTGAACCGTCCCCAGCGGTACCAACAAATCCTCCAATTTAATGCTTGTAGGAACAGAGGCGTCAACAAAGGATAAAGTATGCTAAAAAAAAAGTTCAAAAAGGGACTTAGTACGTACCTCCCCAAAAGTAGCCTTGATTCTGCTGATTTTAGTCAATAATTTACTTTATTAAAATACTCCACAATGCAATGCGTTTCGCGGGTGCAATCCTGCTTCATCAGGCAAATAACGGAGTAGTAATGCATTGCAGAGGTGCAATCCTGCTTCGTCGGTAAAATAATGGAGTAGCAAAGCATTTTGCGGCGCAATCCTGCTTTGTTAGGTGAATAACAGAATGTAAGGCTTGTTGGTATAACTCTTGGAGTCAGCGTGAATGCCAAGGCTAAGTCTCGCTCTTCACCTAGCTGTCCCTGCCTGGCACACCACTAGCTGGCCCTAATTAGGACTTAAGCGAGCAAGGCATATCAGCTGGCGTAGACAACAAATACACCACCAAGAGCCACTACTAAGGCTAGCACACAGTTCAACAGTTCAGCAGTATCACACAGGTATTACCCAGATTCAGAGGAATGCAGCAATCAGCGTCGAGTGTCAGTAGTAGCAGGGATGACAGGCAAGTTGCCAGGTAATAGACAACCCAGATAGCATACAAGAGGTATCCAATAACAGGCAATGGTCGGTCCAGGCAGCAGGCAGAGAATATTCAGTAAACAGGCAAGGATCGGTCCAGGCAGCAGACAAGGAATATCCAGGAAGCAAGCAAGGGTTAATTACAGCAGACAGGAATAGTGAAATACAAGCCAAGGTCAATATCCAGCAATCGGTAATCACAGAGTGCACACCCAGCAGCTAGCCACAGCTATGCTTATCACGGGCCATGACTGGGAGCACTCTGCACATTTAAATATCACTCATCATCCAATCAGTGGCGGCCACCTTCCGCACAACCAATCACACAGCAAAACCCTATCAAGCTTTAGGTCAGCTGACCCCGCTCTAGTCAGCTGACTTCTGTTTACCTTTGTGGAGGGCGTACTGAGAACGCGCCCTCTGCCTATTAGCATGTGCGGCCTGTGAGTCACCGGCAGCGGGGAACAAGCGCTGAAACCCGGAAGTGACAGAATCCGCCTGGGTCTCGGCAGCGCTCACAGGTAGATTCCTTATACAGAATAGCTAGAATCTGTCCATAGCAAGCTAAGCGCCTCTGTGAAATCCTACAATTGTTTCTTAGTTTATTGGCAGTGAAACCTCAGGAAAACCGAGCGCTAAAGTGCTGGTGAGCATGAAGGCGCCAATGCATTGGACAATGGGGACATTATACACCCTCCCTCCGGAGGGGTAGTCTATTAGGTCTGGGCCTTTACCACCCTTACAACCATCTAGAACCTTTTTGTACCAAGAGAGCGACCACACCCAGTTCATCTGGACACACGAGTGGCATCGGCTTTGTGCATATCCACCTGCCTACAGTGGTTGGCTGCACCTCGTGCAACCTACCCTTTTCATCCATTGTTGTGACATACTGCACCATTGGCGCTCCCAGTGTCTGTGTGCGTTTTGTCTTCCCTCCAGGGTGTGCTTAGATCACCATACCTATTCATACAGTAGTCGATGGTCACCAGATTGACTTGCCTGAGCATTTTCACACTAACAAAGAGGCGTTGCACACATTCAGACAGGAACTCACAGCAGCCAAACATTCATACTTCTCCTCATTAGGGCTGGTTCAGACGGACGTTTCGGCGGCGTCACGTTCGGGGGCGTTGCAGCGGCTGCACGGTCAGGCTTTCAGTAGCCTTCACGTCGCAATGTGTTGCGGTTGCGTTTTTTAATTCCCCTAGGGGGACATTAGCCGTCGCGGTTGGCCGCCCCCTGGAAGCCACATGTCGCTTCCAGGGGCAGCTCGAACGCTCGCAAAAATCGGGACCCGAACGCCGCGATTGTGCAAACGCGCGCAAAAGCTCGGTGTAAACTCTCCTATTCACTTGAATGGGAGCGTTTACCGTGAAGTTCCGAACGCTTGCGGTAAACGCTCCGCAAGCGTCCGTCTGAACCAGCCCTTAATATCCTCACACTCCCACAAACCTAAACTACTCTTTGCTACATTCAACTGCCAGTCTGCCACTGCCAGTAACCGATCACTCTGTGATCTGTCCTCTGCCTGCCAGTCTCAGCTCACTTATCTCTGTGATCTGTTCTTTGCCTGCCAGTCTCGGCCCACTTATCTCTGTGATCTGTTCTCTGCCTGCCAGTCTCAGCTCACTTATCTCTGTGATCTGTTCTCTGCCTGCCAGTCTCGGCTCGCTTATCTCTGTGATCTGTTCTTTGCCTGCCAGTCTCAGCTCGCTTATCTCTGTGATCTGTTCTTTGCCTGCCAGTCTCAGCTCACTTATCTCTGTGATCTGTTATCTGCCTGCCAGTCTCGGCTCACTTATCTCTGTGATCTGTTCTCTGCCTGCCAGTCTCAGCTCACTTATCTCTGTGATCTGTTCTCTGCCTGCCAGTCTCAGCTCACTTATCTCTGGGATCTGTTCTCTGCCTGCCAGTCTCAGCTCACTTATCTCTGTGATCTGTTCTCTGCCTGCCAGTCTCAGCTCACTTATCTCTGTGATCTGTTCTCTGCCAGTCTCAGCTCACATATCTCTGTGATCTGTTCTCTGCCTGCCAGTCTCAGCTCACTTATCTCTGTGATCTGTTCTCTGCCAATCTCAGCTCACTTATCTCTGTGATCTGTTCTCTGCCTGCCAGTCTCAGCTCACTTATCTCTGTGATCTGTCCTCTGCCTGCCAGTCTCGGCTTGCTTATCTCTGTGATCTGTTCTTTGCCTGCCAGTCTCAGCTCGCTTATCTCTGTGATCTGTTCTCCTCCTGCCAGTCTCAGCTCACTTATCTCTGTGATCTGTTCTCTGCCTGCCCGCCTCAGCTCACTTATCTCTGTGATCTGTTCTCTGCCTGCCAGTTTTAGCTCACTTATCTCTGTGATCTGTCCTCTGCCTGCCAGTCTCAGCTCACATATCTCTGTGATCTTTTCTCTGCCTGCCAGTTTTAGCTCACTTATCTCTGTGATCTGTCCTCTGCCTGCCAGTTTTAGCTCACTTATCTCTGTGATCTGTTCTCTGCCTGCCAGTCTCGGCTCACTTATCTCTGTGATCTGTTCTATTCCTGCCAGTCTCAGCTCACTTATCTCTGTGATCAGTTCTCTGCCTGCCAGTCTCAGCTCACTTATCTCTGTGATCTGTTCTCTGCCTGCCAGTCTCAGCTCACTTATCTCTGTGATCAGTTCTCTGCCTGCCAGTCTCAGCTCACTTATCTCTGTGATCTGTTCTCTGCCTGCCAGTCTCAGCTCACTTATCTCTGTGATCTGTTCTCTGCCTGCCAGTCTCAGCTCACTTATCTCTGTGATCAGTTCTCTGCCTGCCAGTCTCAGCTCACTTATGTCTGTGATCAGTTCTCTGCCTGCCAGTCTCAGCTCACTTATCTCTGTGATCAGTTCTCTGCCTGCCAGTCTCAGCTCACTTATCTCTGTGATCTGTTCTCTGCCTGCCAGTCTCAGCTCACTTATCTCTGTGATCAGTTCTCTGCCTGCCAGTCTCAGCTCACTTATCTCTGTGATCAGTTCTCTGCCTGCCAGTCTCAGCTCACTTATCTCTGTGATCTGTTCTCTGCCTGCCAGTCTCAGCTCACTTATCTCTGTGATCAGTTCTCTGCCTGCCAGTCTCAGCTCACTTATCTCTGTGATCTGTTCTCTGCCTGCCAGTCTCAGCTCACTTATCTCTGTGATCTGTTCTCTGCCTGCCAGTCTCAGCTCACTTATCTCTGTGAAACGTTTCTCTGCCAGTCTCAGCTCACTTATCTCTGTGATCTGTTCTCTGCCTGCCAGTCTCAGCTCACTTATCTCTGTGATCTGTTCTCTGCCTGCCAATCTCAGCTCACTTATCTCTGTGATCTGTTCTCTGCCTGCCAGTCTCAGCTCACTTATCTCTGTGATCTGTTCTCTGCCTGCCAGTCTCAGCTCACTTATCTCTGTGAAACGTTTCTCTGCCAGTCTCAGCTCACTTATCTTTGTGATCTGTTCTCTGCCTGCCAGTCTCAGCTCACTTATCTCTGTGATCTGTTCTCTGCCTGCCAGTCTCAGCTCACTTATCTCTGTGATCTGTTCTCTGCCTGCCAGTCTCAGCTCACTTATCTCTGTGATCTGTCCTCTGCCTGCCAGTCTCAGCTCACTTATCTCTGTGATCTGTTCTCTGCCTGCCAGTCTCAGCTCACTTATCTCTGTGATCTGTTCTCTGCCTGCCAGTCTCAGCTCACTTATCTCTGTGATCTGTTCTCCTCCTGCCAGTCTCAGCTCACTTATCTCTGTGATCTGTTCTATTCCTGCCAGTCTCAGCTCACTTATCTCTGTGATCTGTTCTCTGCCTGCCAGTCTCAGCTCACTTATCTCTGTGATCTGTTCTCTGCCTGCCAGTCTCAGCTCGCTTATCTCTGTGATCTGTTCTCTGCCTGCCAGTCTCAGCTCGCTTATCTCTGTGATCTGTTCTCTGCCTGCCAGTCTCAGCTCACTTATCTCTGTGATCTGTTCTCTGCCAGTCTCAGCTCACTTATCTCTGTGATCTGTTCTCTGCCTGCCAGTCTCAGCTCACTTATCTCTGTGATCTGTTCTCTGCCTGCCAGTCTCAGCTCACTTATCTCTGTGATCTGTTCTCTGCCTGCCAGTCTCAGCTCACTTATCTCTGTGATCTGTTCTCCTCCTGCCAGTCTCAGCTCACTTATCTCTGTGATCTGTTCTATTCCTGCCAGTCTCAGCTCACTTATGTCTGTGATCTGTTCTCTGCCAGTCTCAGCTCACTTATCTCTGTGATCTGTTCTCTGCCTGCCAGTCTCAGCTCACTTATCTCTGTGATCTGTTCTCTGCCTGCCAGTCTCAGCTCACTTATCTCTGTGATCTGTTCTCTGCCTGCCAGTCTCAGCTCACTTATCTCTGTGATCTGTTCTCCTCCTGCCAGTCTCAGCTCACTTATCTCTGTGATCTGTTCTATTCCTGCCAGTCTCAGCTCACTTATCTCTGTGATCTGTTCTCTGCCAGTCTCAGCTCACTTATCTCTGTGATCTGTTCTCTGCCAGTCTCAGCTCACTTATCTCTGTGATCTGTTCTCTGCCAGTCTCAGCTCACTTATCTCTGTGATCTGTTCTCTGCCTGCCAGTCTCAGCTCACCTATCTTTGTGATCTGTTCTATTCCTGCCAGTTTGGATTTTATTGTTGTTTTAACTTCGTTTTATCCACTCCCAGGCATCTCTTAAACCCATTGTACTTGGTGGGACTCGTTCAGACATTGTCCTGGGCAGTGCTGTGCTGTAGTCGGGTCAGATCTCTCGCGTTGCACCCATCTTGCGTCTCTGTAGCTTGCTGCTGTCTTACAATTTTTGAAATGACACTAGGAGAAAAGAAAGAGGAAAGTTCTGCTTTAAATAAAAGTCAGACACAATGCTGCGTCTCCTGTCTCCCGGCAGCCACCAGGCGGCTCTGTGGGACGAAAGCAAAACTGCCAAACAGGCATTATAAGTCCCGGCTTGTGCAGACTGATTCCTCTGCTTGTTATATCACCCTGCCGGGGCGCAGGGGGGCCGGGTACTCCATCCTAATACTGGCCACACACACAGAGATATCTGTCAGATCAGCAGGGCTTCAGTCACAGCCTTACACATCCTGTTTTCATCTCAGCGCCTGATTGGACGTCTGAAGTGAAGCATCATTGCTCATGTGCTGCAGGCAGGATGAGTGCACTCGGCAGTTTGGGGATGAATAACAAAACGGCAGTCACTTTAACCCGGGATTGAACTTCATTACAATCAGTAGCTGATACCCCCTTTCCCATGAGAACCTTTTCTCAATTAGATCATCAGGCGGGTCTGTGAAGCTGAAATTGTGGTGAATCCCCTCCCACAGTGTGATGTCAGGACCATGGTGCTGACCATTTGTTGTCTGTGAACCTCATTGCATTGTGGGAAATAAACAGCTTTTTCCAACTGCAAAGCAAGCAGTATCTCTGTGGATAGAACTCTCAGTAATGAACATTCTGTACAGATCACCTGGCAGGACTAAAGATGTCACCACCAGTGATACATTTCAGAAGGTAAACCAGGGAGAGGAAACATTTTACAATGGGCAAATACTGACTAAATAATCTATAAATGAATATTGTAAGCAATAAGCACTTTTATTCATTATGTTATTTTCACTACAGGTCCTCTTTAAGCCTGGTATGCTACACACTATACAATTTTCACATCAGATACCAATTCCCATCGGGAAAATGATCGGATCTGGGGGGAAATTTTATCCAGCCTACTGATTGCCAGCGGCCGATCCCTGTCTGAATCAGAAGAAGATCGGACACGCTGGAAAATATTGGTCAAAATACTATCGTTCTGTGTGTAGCCAGGGCCGGATTTGTATTCTTTACCGCCCTAGGCCACTGTCCCCAGCCGCCCCCCTTCAGTATAGGTAGCGAGATGACCCCCTCCCCTTTCCCTCCAATAAAGGTAGCCGGATGACCCCTCCCCCTTCCCTCTAGTATATGTAGCCAGATGACTCCTCCCTCCTTTCCCTCTAGTATAGGTAGCCTGATGACTCCTCCCTCCTATGTAGGTAGCCGGATGACCCCTCCCCCTTCCCTATAGTATATGTAGCCAGATGACTCCTCCCTCCTTTCCCTCTAGTATAGGTAGCCTGATGACTCCTCCCTCCTATGTAGGTAGCCGGATGACCCCTCCCCCTTCCCTCTAGTATAGGTAGCCAGATGACTCCTCCCTCCTTTCCCTCCAGTATAGGTAGCCTGATGACCCCTCCCTCCTTTCCCTCTAGTATAGGTAGCCTGATGACCCCTCCCTCCTTTCACTCCAGTATAGGTAGCCAGATGACCCCTCCCCCTTTCCCTCCAGTATAGGTAGCCAGATGACTCCCTTAATCTCTCCTTTCTCACCCCCCCCCCCCCTTCAGTATACGTAGTTAGCCGCCTTCACACCGCAGCAGCCATCAGTGTCACTCATTTCTCAGCTCGTCTCCAGTGCAGAAGCTTCCTCTTCCTTTCCGTCTCCAATGCTGCCCAAGTTTATAGCTGCTGGCCACAATGCAAACCTGCACAAAGAGCAAGGTGGCTGCTGCACAGTCGGCTAGCAGCAGAGTACTGCGGTCAGGCGCTTGCCTGATCTCCCTGCATTGCAGCATTTTCAAGCTTGCAAAATGCTGCACCAGTTTAACCTGCTGCTTTGGTGCCCTTCCTCCTGTGGTGCCCTAGGCCATGGCCTAAATCCGGCCCTGTATGTCCTTTCAATTCATTTTCGACTGATATCCAATCAAAAAAAATAAATAAATAAAAATTCAAAATGTGATCGGAATTTGGAACAATCACATACGCGTGTATGCTTGCTTTCTTCTATATCCCATCAATGTCCAATCAATATCGATGTAGAAATTACCGATCTATACCGAATATGGATGTGATCATTTGACCGAATTGGATCTGAAGTGAGAATTGTATGGGGTGTACGCAGATTTAGGCCTGGTATACACCATGCAATTTCCACCTCACCATTTGATATTACCCAAAAAGTGAAATGGCCAGCAGCGGTGGGCCAAAGATTCTATGTTGCCCAGATCCCCATTATACCTTTATCTGTCTCTGGGCAATACTGTTGGGGGTGGTGAGGGAGGGAATAGAGCAGTACTGTTGGGGGTGGTGAGGGAGAGGTACTATTGGTTATGGGGGGAAAGGGGGTTAGTGAAGTAGTACTGTTGGTGGGGATAAGGGTAGGAAAAGGAGCAGTACTGTCAGTGGTGGTGACAGGGGTCAGAGGGTGTGTAGTAACATTGGCGGGGCTAGTGTAGGATCATCCACAAGGTAACTTAGGCAGGTGCCTGGCTCTTTGTGGGAGTCTAGGGGACCAACTTCCACTTTCCCTGAACCTTTTTCACACCTTATATTCCCAAAAGAACCAGAAGGATGAGCCAAAGCTACTACCTTGCCTAGAGCCCAATTCCACCTTAATCTATCTATGGGTGGGGAGAGAGCAGTACTGTTAGTGGCAGTAAGAACCTTTTCCAGTTTGCGCTCCCGTTTGTGGAGGAAGTTAAAATAGCGCTAATGAGGGGAAATTTGGGCGTCCGAGATGCTGGATTGAGGGCCCAAATTAGCCATTCAATGCAGCTACGTCGGTGCCTGTGCGGGGGAGGGGGGCAGTTAGGGTTAGGTGTCAGGTAGGAAGTTTGTGCAGTGGAGGTGGTTAGGAAGGGTGTTTGTGCAGGAGAAGGGGTTAGGGTTAGGCATCAGGTAGGGTGTTTGTGCAGGGGAGGTGGTTAGGGTTAGGCATCAAGTAGGGTGTTTGTACAGGGGAGGTGGTTAGGGTTAGGTAGGGTGTTTGTGCAGGGAAGGTGATTAGGGTTAGGCATCAGGTAGGGTGTTTGTGCAGGGGAGGTGGTTAGGCATCAAGTAGGGTGTTTGTGCAGGGGAGGTGGTTAGGGTTAGGTAAGATATTTGTGCAGGGGAAGGGGTTAGGGTTAGGCATCAGGTAGGGTGTTTGTGCAGGGGAGGTGGTTAGGGTTTGGTAAGATATTTGTACAGGGGAAGGGGTTAGGGTTAGGCATCAGGTAGGGTGTTTGTGCAGGGGAGGTGGTTAGGGTTAGGTAAGATATTTGTACAGGGGAAGGGGTTAGGGTTAGGCATCAGGTAGGGTGTTTGTGCAGGGGAGGTGGTTAGGGTTAAGTAGGGTGTGTGTGCGGGGGAGGTGGTTAGGGTTAGGCATTAGGTAGGGTGTTTGTGCAGGGGAGGTGGTGAGGGTTAGGCATCAGGTAGGGTGTTTGTGCAGGGGAGGTGGTTAGGGTTAGGCATCAAGTAGGGTGTTTGTGCAGGGGAGGTGGTTAGGGTTAGGTAGGATATTTGTGCAGGGGAAGGGGTTAGGGTTAGGCATCAGGTAGGGTGTTTGTGCGGTGGAGGTGGTTAGGGTTAGGCATTAGGTAGGGTGTTTGTGCAGGGAAGGTGGTTAGGGTTAGGCATTAGGTAGGGTGTTTGTGCAGGGGAGGTGGTTAGGGTTAGGCATCAAGTAGGGTGTTTGTGCAGGGGAGGTGGTTAGGGTTAGGCATCAGGTAGGGTGTTAGGGTTAGGTAGGGTGTTTGTGCAGTGGAGGGGGTTAGGGTTAGGCATCAGGTAGGGTGTTTGTGCAAGGGAAGGGGGTCAGGGTTAGGCATCGGGTAGGGTGTTTGTGCAGGGGAGGTGGTTAGGGTTAGGCATCAGGTAGGGTGTTAGGGTTAGGTAGGGTGTTTGTGCAGGGGAAGTGGTTAGGGTTAGGCATCAGGTAGGGTGTTTGTGCAGGGGAGGTGGTTAGGGTTAGGCATCAGGTAGGGTGTTAGGGTTAGGTAGGGTGTTTGTGTGGGGGAGGTGGTTAGGGTTAGGCATCAGGTAGGGTGTTAGGGTTAGGTAGGGTGTTTGTGCAGGGGAGGTGGTTAGGGTTAGGCATCAGGTAGGGTGTTTGGGGAGGGGGTTAGGGTTAGGCATCAGGTAGGGTGTTTGTGCAGGGGATGTGGTTAGGATTAGTCATCAGGTAGGGTGTTTGTGCAGGAGAAGAGGTTAGGGTTAGGCATCAGGTAGGGTGTTTGTGCTGGGAAGGGGTTAGGGTTAGGCATCAGGTAGGATGTTTGTGTGTGTGGGGGGTGGGGCGCAGTTAGGGTTAGGCATCAGGTAGGGTGTTTGTGCAGGGGAGTTGGTTAGGGTTAGGTAGGGTGTGTGTGCGGGGGAGGTGGTTAGGGTTAGGCATCAGGTAGGGTATGTGTGCAGGGGAGGTGATTAGGGTTAGGCATCAGGTAGGGTGTTTGTGCAGGGGAGGAGGTTAGACATCAGGTAGGGTGTTTGTGCAGGGGAGGTGGTTAGGGTTAGGCATCAGGTAGGGTGTTTGTGCAGGGGAGGGTGTTAGGGTTAGGTAGGGTGTTTGTGCAGGGGAGGTGGTTAGGGTTAGGCATCAGGTAGGGTGTTTGTGCAGGGGGAGAGGGTTAGGGTTAGGCATCAGGTAGGGTGTTTGTGCAGGGGAGGTGGTTAGGATTAGTCATCAGGTAGGGTGTTTGTGCAGGGGAAGAGGTTAGGGTTAGGCATCAGGTAGGGTGTTTGTGCTGGGAAGGGGTTAGGGTTAGGCATCAGGTAGGGTGTTTGTGTGTGTGGGGGGGGCAGTTAGGGTTAGGCGTCAGTTAGGGAGTTTAGTTTGTGCGGGGGTGGGGCGCAGTTAGGGTTAGGCATCAGGTAGGGTGTTTGTGCAGGGGAGTTGGTTAGGGTTAGGTAGGGTGTGTGTGCGGGGGAGGTGGTTAGGGTTAGGCATCAGGTAGGGTATGTGTGCAGGGGAGGTGATTAGGGTTCGGCATCAGGTAGGGTGTTTGTGCAGGGGAGGAGGTTAGACATCAGGTAGGGTGTTTGTGCAGGGGAGGGGGTTAGGGTAAGGCGTCAGGTAGGGTGTTTGTGCAGGGGAGGTGGTTAGGTTTAGGCATCAGGTAGGGTGTTTGTGCAGGGGAGGTGGTTAGGGTTAGGCAGAGTGTTTGTGCACAGGAGGTGGTTAAGGTTAGGCATCAGGTAGGGTGTTTGTGCAGGGGAGGTGGTTAGGGTTAGGCAGGGTGTTTGTGCAGGGGAGGTGGTTAGGGTTAGGCATCAGGTAGGGTGTTTGTGCAGGGGAGGTGGTTAGGGTTAGGCGTCAGGTAGGGTGTTTGTGCGGGGGTGGGGGGATGGAGATTAGGGTTAGGCATCAGGTAGGGTGTTTGTGCAGGGGAGGTGGTTAGGGTTAGGCGTCAGGTAGGGTGTTTGTGCAGGGGAGGTGGTTAGGGTTAGGCAGGGTGTTTGTGCAGGGGAGGTGGTTAGGGTTAGGTGTCAGGTAGGGTGTTTGTGCGGGGGGGGAGGGGATGGAGATTAGGGTTAGGCATCAGGCAGGGTATTTGTGCAGGGGAGGTGGTTAGGGTTAGGCATCAGGTAGGGTGTTTGTGCAGGGGTGGTGGTTAGGGTTAGGCATCAGGTAGGGTGTTTGTGCAGGGGAGGTGGTTAGGGTTAGGTAGGATATTTGTGCAGGGGAGGTGGTTAAGGTTAGGCAGGGTGTTTGTGCAGGGGAGGTGGTTAGGGTTAGGCAGGGTTTTTGTGCAGGGGAGGTGGTTAGGGTTAGGCAGGGTGTTTGTGCAGGGGAGGTGGTTAGGGTTAGGCATCAGGTAGGGTGTTTGTGCAGGGGAGGTGGTTAGGGTTAGGCATCAGGTAGGGTGTTTGTGCAGGGGAGGTGGTTATGGTTAGGTAGGGTGTTTGTGCAGGGGAGGTGGTTAGGGTTAGGCATAAGGTAGGGTGTTTGTGCGTGGGAGGTGGTTAGAGTTAGGCATCAGGTAGGGTGTTAGGATTAGGTAGGGTGTTTGTGCAGGGGAGGTGGTCAGGGTTAGGCATCAGGTAGGGTGTTTGTGCAGGGGAGGTGGTTAGGGTTAGGCATCAGGTAGGGTGTTTGTGCAGGGGAGGTGGTTAGGGTTAGGCAGAGTGTTTGTGCACAGGAGGTGGTTAAGGTTAGGCATCAGGTAGGGTGTTTGTGCAGGGGAGGTGGTTAGGGTTAGGCAGGGTGTTTGTGCAGGGGAGGTGGTTAGGGTTAGGCATCAGGTAGGGTGTTTGTGCAGGGGAGGTGGTTAGGGTTAGGCGTCAGGTAGGGTGTTTGTGCGGGGGTGGGGGGATGGAGATTAGGGTTAGGCATCAGGTAGGGTGTTTGTGCAGGGGAGGTGGTTAGGGTTAGGCGTCAGGTAGGGTGTTTGTGCAGGGGAGGTGGTTAGGGTTAGGCAGGGTGTTTGTGCAGGGGAGGTGGTTAGGGTTAGGTGTCAGGTAGGGTGTTTGTGCGGGGGGGGGGATGGAGATTAGGGTTAGGCATCAGGCAGGGTATTTGTGCAGGGGAGGTGGTTAGGGTTAGGCATCAGGTAGGGTGTTTGTGCAGGGGTGGTGGTTAGGGTTAGGCATCAGGTAGGGTGTTTGTGCAGGGGAGGTGGTTAGGGTTAGGTAGGATATTTGTGCAGGGGAGGTGGTTAGGGTTAGGCAGGGTGTTTGTGCAGGGGAGGTGGTTAGGGTTAGGCAGGGTTTTTGTGCAGGGGAGGTGGTTAGGGTTAGGCAGGGTGTTTGTGCAGGGGAGGTGGTTAGGGTTAGGCATCAGGTAGGGTGTTTGTGCAGGGGAGGTGGTTAGGGTTAGGCATCAGGTAGGGTGTTTGTGCAGGGGAGGTGGTTATGGTTAGGTAGGGTGTTTGTGCAGGGGAGGTGGTTAGGGTTAGGCATAAGGTAGGGTGTTTGTGCGTGGGAGGTGGTTAGAGTTAGGCATCAGGTAGGGTGTTAGGATTAGGTAGGGTGTTTGTGCAGGGGAGGTGGTCAGGGTTAGGCATCAGGTAGGGTGTTTGTGCAGGGGAGGTGGTTAGGGTTACGCATCAGGTAGGGTGTTTGTGCAGGGGAGGTGGTTAGGGTTAGGCAGAGTGTTTGTGCACAGGAGGTGGTTAAGGTTAGGCATCAGGTAGGGTGTTTGTGCAGGGGAGGTGGTTAGGGTTAGGCAGGGTGTTTGTGCAGGGGAGGTGGTTAGGGTTAGGCATCAGGTAGGGTGTTTGTGCAGAAGAGGTGGTTAGGGTTAGGCGTCAGGTAGGGTGTTTGTGCGGGGGTGGGGGGATGGAGATTAGGGTTAGGCATCAGGTAGGGTGTTTGTGCAGGGGAGGTGGTTAGGGTTAGGCGTCAGGTAGGGTGTTTGTGCAGGGGAGGTGGTTAGGGTTAGGCAGGGTGTTTGTGCAGGGGAGGTGGTTAGGGTTAGGTGTCAGGTAGGGTGTTTGTGCGGGGGGGGGGGGGGGGATGGAGATTAGGGTTAGGCATCAGGCAGGGTATTTGTGCAGGGGAGGTGGTTAGGGTTAGGCATCAGGTAGGGTGTTTGTGCAGGGGTGGTGGTTAGGGTTAGGCATCAGGTAGGGTGTTTGTGCAGGGGAGGTGGTTAGGGTTAGGTAGGATATTTGTGCAGGGGAGGTGGTTAGGGTTAGGCAGGGTGTTTGTGCAGGGGAGGTGGTTAGGGTTAGGCAGGGTTTTTGTGCAGGGGAGGTGGTTAGGGTTAGGCAGGGTGTTTGTGCAGGGGAGGTGGTTAGGGTTAGGCATCAGGTAGGGTGTTTGTGCAGGGGAGGGTGTTAGGGTTAGGTAGGGTGTTTGTGCAGGGGAGGTGGTTAGGGTTAGGCATCAGGTAGGGTGTTTGTGCAGGGGGAGAGGGTTAGGGTTAGGCATCAGGTAGGGTGTTTGTGCAGGGGAGGTGGTTAGGATTAGTCATCAGGTAGGGTGTTTGTGCAGGGGAAGAGGTTAGGGTTAGGCATCAGGTAGGGTGTTTGTGCTGGAAGGGGTTAGGGTTAGGCATCAGGTAGGGTGTTTGTGTGTGTGGGGGGGGCAGTTAGGGTTAGGCGTCAGTTAGGGAGTTTAGTTTGTGCGGGGGTGGGGCGCAGTTAGGGTTAGGCATCAGGTAGGGTGTTTGTGCAGGGGAGTTGGTTAGGGTTAGGTAGGGTGTGTGTGCGGGGGAGGTGGTTAGGGTTTGGATTTGGATTTGGATTATAACAAACTAGGGAGCATAACTAATTTAATATTATATACAGAACATATCCTCGCATGGCACAAGGCAATATGTGAACACTACAAAGATATTACAATTGTGGACATCAACCAGGATGGGGACACAGGCAGGCAAATCAGAACTCAGGATGATGACTCCCCCCAGCAGACAGCATTAACCATCAGTGTTTATAACAGTGGAACCATCTTGATCCAAGGTGCTAAATGCAGACTGGAGGAATTTGAGAAGCTATTTCCCCATATCAGAGAGAAAGCAGAAAACTATAAAACCATAAATAACCCTGCTACACAAAAATGTGAGGCTCAAACTACAAAACAGGGAGAAAAACTGCCCCCCAGAGACTCTCAATCACACCCCTCCCTGGAGACCCTCAGAGATTGTTTGTCTAATCTAGAGATAGACTTCACCCTCTTCAGAGAACAATATCAAAGAAGCCAAGGTGTGAAAACTGCAAATGACCAACTGAGAGAAGAACTAGCCAGGCTGAAATCTGAGCACACGGAAGCCCTGTGTGATATCAAAGCATCTCTTCAACAACTGCAGGAGGAGAACTCACAGCTTAAGGAGGAGATCCGGAAAATACAGATATTAAATCAGCCAAAAGAAGAGGTGACAACAAAATGTACAAAGGTTCCCACAAGTCGTGCGCTGATTGAGGACTGCACTGTACACCACACACAAGATACAGTAAACACCAAAGACCACCACAGCCAGCCAGACCCCTCCCCAAATGCTACCAACACATGCCCACCCAACACCTCAGAGCCCAGCCACTGCCAGCAAGACCCCTCCCCAAATGCTGCCAAGACTGCCCCACCCAACACTCCAGAGCTTAAGCCTAAACACCAAGCAAATGGCTCCTATAGACCTCGCAGTCCTGACATTGTGCTGATTATAGACTCTAATGGGACATACCTGGACATAAAGAGACTCTTTCCAGGGAAGAATGTCATTAAAATCACCTGCTCAACTATTGAACAAGTAGCAGGGGTCATTAATGAGCCTCATTTCACTGACCCAAAACATCTCATCCTGCACACCGGGACCAATGACATTAAACAAAACACCATAGACCAAGAAACCATCACAGACAAACTGTCACAAATTGCAAAAAGGGCACAGCTGAAATTCCCCAATACAAAGATTATCCTCTCTTCCCTGCTCCCAAGAAAAGATATCTCTCACCAGACAATCCAACAAATCAATGCAAAGCTGACCTCCAGTCTCAGATCCTCACCAGGCATACAACTGGCACAGCACCCTACAATCTCAGCTCACCACCTGTACAACAACAAGCACCTTAGCAAACAAGGAGTCAGCCTCCTTGCAAAGGAGTTTAAGGACATGGTACTTGATAGACCTCAGAGACCCCAAGATAGACCTAATCCAACACACAGATGGCAAACTCCAATAAAGCGTTACCAAAGAGAGCCGCCACAAACACAACAAATGCGGAGGAAACCGCCTGACCCACAATGGCAACACGGAACAAGGGAGGACAGAAACACGGCGGAAATCAGGACTTTGTGTAGCACTTTATATAGTATACTGATGCGACACCCCGAAAATATTGAGTCCTATGACAATCCCTGCTCATTACAAGGTATACAGACCTAAAATGACATCACTCATTATCAGTAGCTGGAACATTCAAGGGCTGAATGCCTCAGCTTTTGGATGCAAAACAAATGATCCAGACTTTAAAAAGAGACTTGAAAACATTGATATTCAAATCCTCCTGGAGACATGGACCCGGGCAGAGGATGAATCTCTTGCACCCATGGGATACAGGGAATTCTCTGTATCTTCACAGAAAAACAAGAACGTTAAACAGGGTCGTCGTTCAGGAGGCATACTAATCTGGTACAAGGAGGAGCTTACAGAGCACATTAAAGCTATCAAACGAGGAGACAGCCACATCTGGATCAAAATAAACAGCTCCATCCTCACCTCTCAGTCTGACATGTACCTGTGTGCAGCATATATCCCCCCAACAGAGTCCCCTTACTACAAACCTGATATTTATGAGGTCCTACAAAGAGAAGCCAGCCACTTCCAGTCTCAGGGCAGAGTACTCATCTATGGAGACCTCAATGCGAGAACAGGCACAGAGAAGGACTATCTGACCTCTGAGGGAAACGCATACATACTTGGAGGAGAGAGCTACTACCAGGAACCAATGCAGACAGCAAGAAACAGCTATGACAAGACAGTAAACAAAAGCGGGAAAGCCCTGTTGAACCTGTGTCGGAGCCTTGGCCTATACATAATGAATGGGCGAACCAGGGGTGACTCTCTTGGGAGATTCACTATGAACTCACACGTAGGCAGCAGTGTGGTAGATTATGCTGTCACAGACACAGATCCCATAAACATCAATGCCCTCATAGTCACCCCTGAAACACACCTGTCAGACCACAGCCAAATCCTGCTGTACCTGAAATCCACCGACAAACCAACCACACAGCAGCCTCATCAGACCGGTCTCTACAAGCTGCCACCACCCCTCAAATGGCCCAAACAGTCTGCCACCGAATACACCAACATGACCAAAACTGCCAAAATCCAAGAACTGCTGACAAACTTTTATAACAACCCATATGAACCAAACCAACAAGGTGTCAGCCATGCAGTGAAGGACTTCAGTAACATCCTACATACCATGGCAGTACAAGCAGGCCTCAAGCAGACCAACTTCAAGAGATCCACAAATAAACAGTCCCAAAAATGGTTTGACAGTGAATGCAAGGCTCTACGTAATTCGCTAAGGGCAGCCTCTAACCAAAAACACAGAGACCCCAACAACCGAGACCTAAGGGAAACCCATGACCACCTACAGAGACAATACAAAGACACCCTCAGGCAGAAAAAACAGAGCCACATCTCCCACAAACTCCAACAGCTGGAGGACTCCCTCCAAGACAACTCATTCTGGGAGACCTGGAACCATATCGGTGCAAAGCCTAAAAAAAGCCCTCTTCATATCCAAAATGGCCACATCTGGCTCCACTACTTCAGGAACCTCTACAAAGACATCCCAGAAAATGCCCAAACCCTGGAGCAAAAACAAATAACTGCAAAACTGAAGGACATGGAGGAGACAATCAAGGACTTTCAAAACCCTCTGGATACACCAATCACGGTGCAGGAAATAAGAGAAAGAACAAAGCTGATAAAATGTAAGAAGGCTAGCGGTACCGATGGCATCCTGCCAGAGATGATCAAATACAGCCCCCCGGACATACATGAGGCACTTGCAAGACTATTCAACCTTATCCTGAGGGCGGGCTCCTTTCCTCAGGCCTGGAGTGAAGGCCTCATAACACCCATCTACAAGAATGGAGACAGATATGATCCAGCAAACTACAGAGGAATCTGTGTCAGCAGCACACTGGGGAAACTGTTTAACAGCATCATCAATAAGAGGATCCTCTCCTTCCTCACACAGCAGGACGTACTCAGCAAAAGCCAAGCCGGGTTCATGCCAAACCACCGCACAACCGACCACATCTACACACTGCACAGCCTCATCAAGACCCATGTCCACAACTCACGTGGCAAAATACACGCTTGCTTTGTTGATTTTAAGAAGGCGTTTGACTCAGTGTGGCACCCAGGCCTTTTCCTAAAACTCCTAGAGAGTGGAATAGGAGGAAAAACCTATGATGTCATCAAGAGTTCATATACTGGGAACCAATGCAGTGTGAAAGTAGATGGGAAGAGAAGTGCGTTCTTCAAGCAGGGTCGAGGAGTCAGGCAGGGCTGCAGTCTGAGCCCAACACTCTTTAACATATACATTAACCAACTGGCTGTAGCCCTGGAATCCTTCCCAGCTCCAGGCCTCCTCCTGCATGACCGTGAGGTGAAGTTCCTGCTGTATGCAGATGACCTTGTGCTGCTCTCCCCAACAGAGAAAGGACTACAGGACAGCCTGTCAGTATTGGAGACTTTCTGTACCACATGGGCACTGCCCATCAACCCAAAGAAGACAAAAGTGATGGTGTTCCAGAGGAAGAATGGAAATAAAACCCCTACCTCCTCATTTATATTAAATGGCTCCCCACTGGTGTCCACTAACAGCTACACCTACCTGGGGCTGGAGATCAACCAATCAGGAAGCTTTAAACCAGCAGTACAGGCCCTGAAAGACAAAGCCCGCAGAACATTTTATGCCATCAGAAGACAGCTTTACCACCTAAAACCACCAGTGAGAGTGTGGGCAAAGATATTCGACAGCATCATCACCCCAATCCTGCTCTATAGCAGTGAGGTATGGGGCCCGGTCACCTACCCTGACCAATCAAAATGGGACTCCAGCCCAACAGAAATCTTCCATCTAGAGTTCTGCAAGTATCTCCTCCAAGTCCATCGAAGCACTTCAAACTCAGCTTGCCGGGCAGAGCTAGGCAGGTTCCCACTATGGCTTACTATCCAGCAGAGGGCACTCTCATACTGGGCGCATATACAGAGCAGCAACCCCAGCACTTACCACCATAAAGCCTCACTGAGCCAGGGGGGCAAGGCCATACCACGCGCTCTCAAGCAAAGCATCAGCAGCCAGCCCAGCCAAGGCCACCAACACAGGCTGACAAAAGCCCAAATAAAACAGACTATAGAAAGCTGCAAGGAACGATACATAGAGGAATGGAGAAGTGACATAAAGAATTCCAAGAAACTCGCTGTCTATCAATCACTACAGAGGGAGTACACAATGGCTCCATATCTGGGGAGGCTACATCACCACAAAGACAGACAGGTCTTGAGTTTGTACCGTCTGAGTGCCCACAGCCTGGAGATAGAGACAGGGCGGCACAGACAGACATGGAAGCCCCGGGAGGAGAGACTGTGCAGACAATGCGACCAGGAGGTCTTGGAGGATGAGGCCCACTTCCTGCTACACTGCAGCAAATATGCACCTGTGAGGACCGCCCACTTCCAGAGACTCTCCGCCCACATCCAGGATTTTACCTCCACAGATGAGGAGCGGAAACTCTACATCCTACTGGGGGAGGAGGAAACAACCGTGCAAATAGCTGCCCGATATGTCACAGCCTGCCACCAACTGAGAGGAACATGATACCACATGGACTGTATTCCCCCCCAATACCCCCCTATGGACTGTATATCCCAGTCCCCCATGCTGCCCCTTACATCATCCACACACCTATGGACTATATACCCCAACTCCCTATATCCTTCCCTATTCCCACAAACCCCCCCCCCCATGTTAATGTTTTGTCTTGTTTTGCTTTGGCAATGCTAAATGTATTTGGTCCTGCCAATAAAGCTTTTTTGGATTTGGATTTGGATTTGGATTTGGGAGACTGGGAGAGACAGAGGGTGGGAGAGGGAGGAGAGGGAGACTGGGAGAGGCAGAGAGAAGGGGGGAACGAGGGCAAGAGAGAGGGAGGAGAGGGAGACTGGGAGAGGCAGAGGGTGGGAGAGAGGAGGGGGAGAGAGAGACTGGAAGAGACAGAGGGTGGGAGTTTTATGCCATCAGAAGGCAACTTTACCACCTAAAACCACCGGTGAGAGTCTGGGTAAAGATATTCAACAGCATCATCACCCCAATCCTGCTCTATAGCAGTGAGGTATGGGGCCCGGTCACCTACCCTGACCAATCAAAATGGGACTCCAGCCCAACAGAAATCTTCCATCTAGAGTTCTGCAAGTATCTTCTCCAAGTCCATCGCAGCACTTCGAACTCAGCTTGCCGGGCAGAGCTAGGCAGATTCCCACTATGGCTGACTATCCAGCAGAGGGCGCTCTCATATTGGGCGCATATACAGAGCAGCAACCCCAGCACTTACCACCATAAAGCCTCACTGAGCCAGGGTGGGGAGGCCATACCACGCTCTCTGAAACAAAACGTCAAGAGCCAGCCCAGCCAAGACCACCAACACAGGCTGACAAAAGCCCAAATAAAAGGAATGATAGAAAGCTGCAAGGACCGATACATAGAGGAATGGAGAAGTGACATAAAGAACTCCCAGAAACTCACTATCTACCAATCACTACAGAGGGAGTACACAATGGCCCCATATCTGGAGAGGCTACACCACCACAAAGATAGACAGGCCTTGAGCCTGTACCGTCTGAGTGCCCACAACCTGGAGATAGAGACAGGACGACACAGACAGACATGGAAGCCCCGGGAGGAGAGACTGTGCAGGCAATGTGACCAGGGGGTCCTGGAGGATGAGGCCCACTTCCTGCTACACTGCAGCAAATATACACCGTTGAGGACCGCCCATTTCCAAAGACTCTCCGCCCACATTGCAGATTTCACCTCCACAGATGAGGAGAGGAAACTCTACATCATACTGGGGGAAGAGGAAGAAACTGTGCAAATAGCTGCCCGATATGTCACGGCCTGCCACCAACTGAGAGGAACATGATAACACATGGACTGTATAACCCCATACTCCCCTCCCCTATGGACTGTATGCCTATACCCCCCTCCCCTATGGACTATATACCCCATCCCCCCATACCATCCCGTACATCCTCCTATGGACTGTATACCCATGTCCTTCCCTTATTCCTACAATCCCCCCCCCCCCCCCCCCACATTAATGTTCTATTTTGCTTTGGCAATGCTAAATGTATTTGGTCCTGCCAATAAAGCTTTTTTGGATTTGGATTTGGATTTGGGTTAGGCATCAGGTAGGGTATGTGTGCAGGGGAGGTGATTAGGGTTCGGCATCAGGTAGGGTGTTTGTGCAGGGGAGGAGGTTAGACATCAGGTAGGGTGTTTGTGCAGGGGAGGGGGTTAGGGTAAGGCGTCAGGTAGGGTGTTTGTGCAGGGGAGGTGGTTAGGTTTAGGCATCAGGTAGGGTGTTTGTGCAGGGGAGGTGGTTAGGGTTAGGCAGAGTGTTTGTGCACAGGAGGTGGTTAAGGTTAGGCATCAGGTAGGGTGTTTGTGCAGGGGAGGTGGTTAGGGTTAGGCAGGGTGTTTGTGCAGGGGAGGTGGTTAGGGTTAGGCATCAGGTAGGGTGTTTGTGCAGGGGAGGTGGTTAGGGTTAGGCGTCAGGTAGGGTGTTTGTGCGGGGGTGGGGGGATGGAGATTAGGGTTAGGCATCAGGTAGGGTGTTTGTGCAGGGGAGGTGGTTAGGGTTAGGCGTCAGGTAGGGTGTTTGTGCAGGGGAGGTGGTTAGGGTTAGGCAGGGTGTTTGTGCAGGGGAGGTGGTTAGGGTTAGGTGTCAGGTAGGGTGTTTGTGCGGGGGGGGAGGGGATGGAGATTAGGGTTAGGCATCAGGCAGGGTATTTGTGCAGGGGAGGTGGTTAGGGTTAGGCATCAGGTAGGGTGTTTGTGCAGGGGTGGTGGTTAGGGTTAGGCATCAGGTAGGGTGTTTGTGCAGGGGAGGTGGTTAGGGTTAGGTAGGATATTTGTGCAGGGGAGGTGGTTAGGGTTAGGCAGGGTGTTTGTGCAGGGGAGGTGGTTAGGGTTAGGCAGGGTTTTTGTGCAGGGGAGGTGGTTAGGGTTAGGCAGGGTGTTTGTGCAGGGGAGGTGGTTAGGGTTAGGCATCAGGTAGGGTGTTTGTGCAGGGGAGGTGGTTAGGGTTAGGCATCAGGTAGGGTGTTTGTGCAGGGGAGGTGGTTATGGTTAGGTAGGGTGTTTGTGCAGGGGAGGTGGTTAGGGTTAGGCATAAGGTAGGGTGTTTGTGCGTGGGAGGTGGTTAGAGTTAGGCATCAGGTAGGGTGTTAGGATTAGGTAGGGTGTTTGTGCAGGGGAGGTGGTCAGGGTTAGGCATCAGGTAGGGTGTTTGTGCAGGGGAGGTGGTTAGGGTTAGGCATCAGGTAGGGTGTTTGTGCAGGGGAGGTGGTTAGGGTTAGGCAGAGTGTTTGTGCACAGGAGGTGGTTAAGGTTAGGCATCAGGTAGGGTGTTTGTGCAGGGGAGGTGGTTAGGGTTAGGCAGGGTGTTTGTGCAGGGGAGGTGGTTAGGGTTAGGCATCAGGTAGGGTGTTTGTGCAGGGGAGGTGGTTAGGGTTAGGCGTCAGGTAGGGTGTTTGTGCGGGGGTGGGGGGATGGAGATTAGGGTTAGGCATCAGGTAGGGTGTTTGTGCAGGGGAGGTGGTTAGGGTTAGGCGTCAGGTAGGGTGTTTGTGCAGGGGAGGTGGTTAGGGTTAGGCAGGGTGTTTGTGCAGGGGAGGTGGTTAGGGTTAGGTGTCAGGTAGGGTGTTTGTGCGGGGGGGGGGATGGAGATTAGGGTTAGGCATCAGGCAGGGTATTTGTGCAGGGGAGGTGGTTAGGGTTAGGCATCAGGTAGGGTGTTTGTGCAGGGGTGGTGGTTAGGGTTAGGCATCAGGTAGGGTGTTTGTGCAGGGGAGGTGGTTAGGGTTAGGTAGGATATTTGTGCAGGGGAGGTGGTTAGGGTTAGGCAGGGTGTTTGTGCAGGGGAGGTGGTTAGGGTTAGGCAGGGTTTTTGTGCAGGGGAGGTGGTTAGGGTTAGGCAGGGTGTTTGTGCAGGGGAGGTGGTTAGGGTTAGGCATCAGGTAGGGTGTTTGTGCAGGGGAGGTGGTTAGGGTTAGGCATCAGGTAGGGTGTTTGTGCAGGGGAGGTGGTTATGGTTAGGTAGGGTGTTTGTGCAGGGGAGGTGGTTAGGGTTAGGCATAAGGTAGGGTGTTTGTGCGTGGGAGGTGGTTAGAGTTAGGCATCAGGTAGGGTGTTAGGATTAGGTAGGGTGTTTGTGCAGGGGAGGTGGTCAGGGTTAGGCATCAGGTAGGGTGTTTGTGCAGGGGAGGTGGTTAGGGTTAGGCATCAGGTAGGGTGTTTGTGCAGGGGAGGTGGTTAGTGTTAGGCAGAGTGTTTGTGCACAGGAGGTGGTTAAGGTTAGGCATCAGGTAGGGTGTTTGTGCAGGGGAGGTGGTTAGGGTTAGGCAGGGTGTTTGTGCAGGGGAGGTGGTTAGGGTTAGGCATCAGGTAGGGTGTTTGTGCAGGGGAGGTGGTTAGGGTTAGGCGTCAGGTAGGGTGTTTGTGCGGGGGTGGGGGGATGGAGATTAGGGTTAGGCATCAGGTAGGGTGTTTGTGCAGGGGAGGTGGTTAGGGTTAGGCGTCAGGTAGGGTGTTTGTGCAGGGGAGGTGGTTAGGGTTAGGCAGGGTGTTTGTGCAGGGGAGGTGGTTAGGGTTAGGTGTCAGGTAGGGTGTTTGTGCGGGGGGGGGGGGGGGATGGAGATTAGGGTTAGGCATCAGGCAGGGTATTTGTGCAGGGGAGGTGGTTAGGGTTAGGCATCAGGTAGGGTGTTTGTGCAGGGGTGGTGGTTAGGGTTAGGCATCAGGTAGGGTGTTTGTGCAGGGGAGGTGGTTAGGGTTAGGTAGGATATTTGTGCAGGGGAGGTGGTTAGGGTTAGGCAGGGTGTTTGTGCAGGGGAGGTGGTTAGGGTTAGGCAGGGTTTTTGTGCAGGGGAGGTGGTTAGGGTTAGGCAGGGTGTTTGTGCAGGGGAGGTGGTTAGGGTTAGGCATCAGGTAGGGTGTTTGTGCAGGGGAGGTGGTTAGGGTTAGGCATCAGGTAGGGTGTTTGTGCAGGGGAGGTGGTTTTGGTTAGGTAGGGTGTTTGTGCAGGGGAGGTGGTTAGGGTTAGGCATAAGGTAGGGTGTTTGTGCGTGGGAGGTGGTTAGAGTTAGGCATCAGGTAGGGTGTTAGGATTAGGTAGGGTGTTTGTGCAGGGGAGGTGGTCAGGGTTAGGCATCAGGTAGGGTGTTTGTGCAGGGGAGGTGGTTAGGGTTAGGCATCAGGTAGGGTGTTTGTGCAGGGGAGGTGGTTAGGGTTAGGTAGGGTGTTTGTGCAGGGGAAGGGGTTAGGGTTAGGCATCAGGTAGGGTGTTTGTGCAGGGGAGGTGGATAGGGTTAGGCATCAGGTATGGTGTTTGTGCAGGGGAGGTGGTTAGGGTTAGGTAGGATATTTGTGCAGGGGAGGTGTTTAGGGTTAGGTAGGGTGTTCGTGCAGGGGAGGTGGTTAGGGTTGGGCAGGGTGTTTGTGCAGGGGAGGTGGTTAGGGTTAGGCATCAGGTAGGCTGTTTGTGCAGGGGAGGTGGTTAGGGGTAGGAAGGATATTTGTACAGGGGAGGTGGTTAGGGTTAGGTAGGGTGTTTGTGCAGGGGAGGTAATTAGGGTTAGGCATCAGGTAGAGTGTTTGTGCAGGGGAGGTGGTTAGGTAGGGTATTTGTGCAGGGGAGGTAATTAGGGTTAGGCATCAGGTAGGGTATTTGTGCAGGGGAGGTGGTTAGGGTTAGGTAGGGTGTTTGTGCGGGGGGTGGGCGGTTATGGTTAGGCATCAGGCAGGATGTTTGTGCAGGGAGGTGATTAGACATCAGGTAGGGTGTTTGTGTGGGGGGATGGTTAGGGTTAGGCATCAGGTAGGGTGTTTGTGCGGGGGAGGTGGTTAGGGTTAGGCATCAGGTAGGATGTTAGGGTGGGTGTTTGTGCAGGGGAGGTGGTTAGGGTTAGGCATCAGGTAGGGTGTTTGTGCAGGGGAGGTGGTTAGGGTTAGGCATCAGGTAGGGTGTTTGTGCAGGGGAGGTGGTTAGGGTTAGGTAGGATATTTGTGCAGGGGATGTGGTTAGGTGTCAGGAAGGGTGTTTGTGCAGGGGAGGTGGTTAGGGTTAGGTAGGGTGTTTGTGCAGGGGAGGTGGTTAGGGTTAGGCATCAGGTAGGGTGTTTGTGCAGGGGAGGTGGTTAGGGTTAGGCAGGGTGTTTGTGCAGGGGAGGTGGTTAGGGTTAGGCATCAGGTAGGGTGTTTGTGCAGGGGAGGTGGTTAGGGATAGGTAGGATATTTGTGCAGGGGAGGTGGTTAGGGTTAGGTAGGGTGTTTGTGCAGGGGAAGGGGTTAGGGTTAGGCATCAGGTAGGGTGTTTGTGCAGGGGAAG
Organism: Hyperolius riggenbachi; assembly: GCF_040937935.1. NCBI lineage: Eukaryota > Metazoa > Chordata > Amphibia > Anura > Hyperoliidae > Hyperolius > Hyperolius riggenbachi. The sequence goes on from NC_090648.1 coordinate 35,146,135, forward strand.
GGGTTAGGGTTAGGCAAAAGGTAGGGTGTTTGTGTGGGGGATGGTTAGGGTTAGGCATCAGGTAGGGTGTTTGTGCGGGGGAGGTGGTTAGAGTTAGGCATCAGGTAGGGTGTTAGGGTTAGGTAGGGTGTTTGTGCAGGGGAGGTGGTCAGGGTTAGGCATCAGGTAGGGTGTTTGGGCAGGGGAGGTGGTTAGGGTTAGGCATCAGGTAGCGTGTTTGTGCAGGGGAGGTGGTTAGGGTTAGGCATCAGGTAGGGTGTTTGTGCAGGGGAGGTGGTTAGGGTTAGGTAAGATATTTGTGCAGGGGAAGGGGTTAGGGTTAGGCATCAGGTATAGTGTTTGTGCAGGGGAGGTGGTTAGGGTTAGGCATTAGGTAGGGTGTTTGGGCAGGGGAGGTGGTTAGGGTTAGGCATCAGGTAGGGTGTTCGTGCAGGGGAGGTGGTTAGGGTTAGGCAGGGTGTTTGTGCAGGGGATGTGGTTAGGGTTAGGCATCAGGTAGGACGTTTGTGCAGGGGAGGTGGTTAGGGGTAGGTAGGATATTTGTACAGGGGAGGTGGTTAGGGTTAGGTAGGGTGTTTGTGCAGGGAAGGTGATTAGGGTTAGGCATCAGGTAGGGTGTTTGTGCAGGGGAGGTGGTTAGGTAGGGTATTTGTGCAGGGGAGGTAATTAGGGTTAGGCATCAAATAGGGTATTTGTGCGGGGGAGGTGGTTAGGGTTAGGTAGGGTGTTTGTGCGGGGGGTGGGCGGTTATGGTTACGCATCAGGCAGGGTGTTTGTGCAGGGAGGTGATTAGACATCAGGTAGGGTGTTTGTGTGGGGGGATGGTTAGGGTTAGGCATCAGGTAGGGTGTTTGTGCGGGGGAGGTGGTAAGGGTTAGGCATCAGGTAGGGTGTTAGGGTTAGGTAGGGTGTTTGTGCAGGGGAGGTGGTTAGGGTTAGGCATTAGGTAGGGTGTTTGTGCAGGGGAGGTGGTTAGGGTTAGGTAGGGTGTTTGTGCAGGGGAAAGGGTTAGGGTTAGGCATCAGGTAGGGTGTTTGTGCAGGGAAGGTGGTTAGGGTTAGGTAGGATATTTGTGCAGGGGATGTGGTTAGGTGTCAGGTAGGGTGTTTGTGCAGGGGAGGTGGTTAGGGTTAGGTAGGGTGTTTGTGCAGGGGAGGTGGTTAGGGTTAGGCATCAGGTAGGGTGTTTGTGCAGGGGAGGTGGTTATGGTTAGGTAGGATATTTGTGCAGGGGATGTGGTTAGGTGTCAGGTAGGGTGTTTGTGCAGGGGAGGTGGTTAGGGTTAGGCATCAGGTAGGGTGTTTGTGCAGGGGAGGTGGTTAGGGGTAGGTAGGATATTTGTGCAGGGGAGGTGGTTAGGTAGGGTGTTTGTGCAGGGGAGGTGATTAGAGTTAGGCATCAGGTCGGGTGTTTGTGCAGGGGAGGTGGTTAGGTAGGGTGTTTCTGCAGGGGAGGTAATTAGGGTTAGGCATCAGGTAGGGTATATGTGCGGGGGAGGTGGTTAGGGTTAGGTAGGGTGTTTGTGCAGGGGAGGTGGTTAGAGTTAGGCATCAGGTAGGATGTTTGTGCAGGGGAAGTGGTTAGGTAGGGTATTTGTGCAGGGGAGGTAATTAGGCATCAGGTAGGGTATTTGTGCGGGGGAGGTGGTTAGGGTGAGGTAGGGTGTTTGTGCGGGGGGTGGGCGGTTATGGTTACGCATCAGGCAGGGTGTTTGTGCAGGGAGGTGATTAGACATCAGGTAGGGTGTTTGTGTGGGGGGATGGTTAGGGTTAGGCATCAGGTAGGGTGTTTGTGCGGGGGAGGTGGTAAGGGTTAGGCATCAGGTAGGGTGTTAGGGTTAGGTAGGGTGTTTGTGCAGGGGAGGTGGTTAGGGTTAGGCATTAGGTAGGGTGTTTGTGCAGGGGAGGTGGTTAGGGTTAGGTAGGGTGTTTGTGCAGGGGAAAGGGTTAGGGTTAGGCATCAGGTAGGGTGTTTGTGCAGGGAAGGTGGTTAGGGTTAGGTAGGATATTTGTGCAGGGGATGTGGTTAGGTGTCAGGTAGGGTGTTTGTGCAGGGGAGGTGGTTAGGGTTAGGTAGGGTGTTTGTGCAGGGGAGGTGGTTAGGGTTAGGCATCAGGTAGGGTGTTTGTGCAGGGGAGGTGGTTATGGTTAGGTAGGATATTTGTGCAGGGGATGTGGTTAGGTGTCAGGTAGGGTGTTTGTGCAGGGGAGGTGGTTAGGGTTAGGCATCAGGTAGGGTGTTTGTGCAGGGGAGGTGGTTAGGGGTAGGTAGGATATTTGTGCAGGGGAGGTGGTTAGGTAGGGTGTTTGTGCAGGGGAGGTGATTAGAGTTAGGCATCAGGTCGGGTGTTTGTGCAGGGGAGGTGGTTAGGTAGGGTGTTTCTGCAGGGGAGGTAATTAGGGTTAGGCATCAGGTAGGGTATATGTGCGGGGGAGGTGGTTAGGGTTAGGTAGGGTGTTTGTGCAGGGGAGGTGGTTAGAGTTAGGCATCAGGTAGGGTGTTTGTGCAGGGGAAGTGGTTAGGTAGGGTATTTGTGCAGGGGAGGTAATTAGGCATCAGGTAGGGTATTTGTGCGGGGGAGGTGGTTAGGGTGAGGTAGGGTGTTTGTGCGGGGGGTGGGCGGTTATGGTTAGGCATCAGGTAGGGTGTTTGTGCAGAGAGGTGATTAGACATCAGGTAGGGTGTTTGTGTGTGCGGGGGGGTTCTAAATAGGGATAGGTTTAGCTATAGTAAAATATTGGTATTTAATTATGATATTTTACGATCATTTTTTACACTTTAATAGTAGAATGTCTGTAAATTTACTGATATTCTACTATCGGCTTTCCTGGGCGGCCAAATGTGCAGGCGCCCTTTATTACATATGCGGTGAGGGAGCGAGCATTACTGTTTTTGATGGGGGAGTGAAACTCTTGAAGATGGCACTTATGGTCAGTAATGGTGGCAGGAATGGGGAGGTGGCGCACATTATAAGAGCTGGAGCCCTGAGTGGGGAAAGCCAATGGGGGACCGCCAGTGATGCATCTGAGCACCTTGATGGTCAGATCACTTTTTTGGGGAGAGCTTATTTATTTCTACAGAGTTTGCCAGGGAAACCATGTTGGCACTTCCTGGAAGGCAACACAGTTGAAACCCCTTTGTTTTGCCACCAGTGTCCTCACAGGGGGGATGTGACCTCACTTCCTGGCCTCATCCTTCCATCAAAACAGGAAATGGGGATAAAGGTCCAGTGATGACACCTGTGGCGGTCATGGCTCTCCGAGGTGCAACTTCCTCTCTCCTACAGCAAGATTTTCCTCCTGCTTCCTCAGGTGAAAGTTCGAGGCCAAGCGATGTGCAGGCTGTAGCTTCTGACAAGACAAGACAAATAACATTTATATCGCGCTTTTCTCCTGGCGGACTCAAAGCGCCAGAGCAGCAGCCACCAGGGAGCGCTCTATAGGCAGTAGCAGTGTTAGGGAGACTTGCCAAAGGACTCCTCCTGGCTTACTGAACAGGCAGAGCCGAGATTTGAACCCTGGTCTCCTGCGTCAGAGGCAGAGCCCTTAACCATTACACTATCCAGCCACCACTTTGGGTGCATTCTGTTGCTATGGGGGGGATCAAATCGGGTACTGTTAATGGTGCAGATCGACAACAAAGGATCATTCAAACAATCGTTCCGTTGAGCCAAATGTCAGAATAATTCTTTAAAGGTGGCCACTAACAATACAATTTCTAGCGAAAAATCATTTGAGCAATCAGATGATTCTGATTGGAAGTGAAATATCGTAATACATCGTTCACTACACCATCAACAAACCAATCTTTGCTCCCTATCCATCACAACTGACAAGAAATTCCAAATTTTGGTTCAACGAAAATCCTTGTGTCTATCAATAGGGATTATTTGCAACCAAACCGATCAAATCCGATCAGAATTATCTGATCGCTCTAATGATTTTTTTTCTAGAAATTGGACCGTTTGTGGCCACCTTTAGTTAACAGACTGCTTATCATTTTCTGCTCTGTTGGTGGCCCCGAATGGTTGTTTCCGATTGATCACAATGATCGGATTGGACAGTCCATTGTTCGGGAAATTGGATCCTTAATGCAGACCTTAAGGTCTCTTTTACAGTGGGACGTTGTGTTTGATGCAACGTTAATGTCGCATAACGTGCCCCTAATGCAACGCATTGAAAGACTTTAACTTGGACGTTATAGTACATTCTTTAGCCCTGCGTTTGGTGCGCCGTTTTTGTCGCACAGTGATGGAACAAAAACGGCGCATGCGTTACATTTAAAAAAAAAAACATTACCGAGCATGTGCAACACACACAACACAGCAGATTTATTGCTAAACGCACAGCATGCAGCACTTTCTAAATATTGCTACACGTTACACACAACGCAACGTGTGCACTGTGAATGTCGCACAGACTTAATATTGCTGTGCGTCAGTCCACGTTAAAACATTTTCTAACGTGTGACTTTAACGTCGCACTGTGAAAGAGGCCTAAGAGCTATTTTACTCTGCAAAATGCAATCACAACGCGATTTTACAATGCAAATTTGCTGTTATTGCGTATTGTGAATTTTATTACCGGCAGCTGGAGACACAAAGGTGAAACCCGTAAGCAATACAGCATGCAGGACGTCTGTGATCAGGCAAAATCAGTTCGCAAACGGGTCGCAAATGGATGACACCAGTATAAGGTTCCCTGCACACTGCATGCGATTCCCATTTTTTAATCGGTTTTTACATGCGATTCCGATTTTTAATCGTTACTGCATGCTGCGTTTTTTCCTCCATTTTTCTGTTGACTGCATTCAGGGAAAATCGGAATTGCAAATCGGAAACGGAATCTTAATCGCAAAATGGATTTGCAGTGTGCAGGGAGCCTTAGGCTTCTTTTACACTGCAAATCGTAATTCTGATTTGCGATTCCGATTTGCGCTTTTCACTGGATGCCAGCAACACAAAATGAAAAACGCAGAAAAAAACGCTGCATGTGGGACCTGGGGATGCTGCCAGCCCTCTGCAGCCGCCCTGAGCCCGCAACGTTACCAAACAATCTTCCGGTTCCCAGCCGTGGCTCACTTTCATTCTCACCGACGCGGCTCACTTTCATTCTCATTCTCACTCAAAACGACGTCCACTGCGCCTGCGCGGCCTGGCCCTGCACGTCCTCGTATGTGCTCCAGTGCCGGGAGCATCCTGCGCAGGTTCAGTACAAAAAAAATCTCTACTGCGCCTGTGCAGTATGCTCCCGGCAACGGGAGTGTGAACAAAGACGCGCACGGCCAGGGCTGCGAAGGTTCGATGGACGGAAACTGAAGAAAGCGAAAGTGATCCGCGGCAGGGGACCGGAGGATTGTTTGGTAATGGCGCAGGCACGGGGCGGCTGCAGGGGGCTGGCAAAAGCCTCAGGTAAGCAAAACTTTTTTTTTTTTAGATTCTTCAGATTTCCTTTAAGTATAAAAAACAACCTTAAGGCCCGGTACACACTAGGCAATATTCACGTCAGATCCTATTTATGATCAAGAAAATGATCAGATCAGGCAAAAAGAATAAAAAAATACAGCCTACCGGCTGCCAGCGACTGCTTCCAAGATCAAAATCAATCTCTTTCTGTATTGGAAGCAGATTTGACCTAATCGCCTCATGTTTATGTCCTTTTTCGTTTTCAATTAATATCCAATCGGAAAATGATTGGAAATTTGATCAGAAATTGAAGCAAAAAAAATCACATCTGCATGTACACTAGCTTTCTTCCATATCCGATCAATGTCAGATCTGAATATCGATATGATCACTCGTTCGAATAGGATCTGGAGTAAAAATTGCATTGTCTGTACCGACCTGCAATTTCAAACAATTATTTAGCAAGTAAAACTAAATTTACAGGTTTAACCGTTACCAAAATTTGACTTGAATGCAGAATTTTTCAGAAACACTGTGTGATTTCAGCTGGTCGATAAATCTGCTTTTGTGTTTATAACCTCTCCGAGGAAGTTTCTAAAAAAAAAAAAAATATCTTAAGTCATTTGAAATGTGATTGGTAGACAAACAGGCAGCGACAAGCAGCAACTGCCAGACCTTCTAACATGTCAACAACGACAAATCTGCCCCTATATGGCAAATATCATAATCTGGGCTAAGCCATGTTATGCTGAAAATTCCTACTTCCGTGAGAGATCTGTAGCTCAACATGGCCGCCATGCTTATCTTTCACACACAGGCTTTGCCCTCTCTATTTCCTCCAGCTCCTAGCTAGTTAACCCTGTCGTGGACGCCAATTGGCTGCTTCTCCTCAAGGAGGCGGACTCCCCTGTAGCCTCGGCAACGCTTCTCCTTGTTACCGTGGCTACTGTGGCTCTGGAATCTGGCCCAGCCAGCCAATGACTGGGAAGACTGCCTCTGTGATGTCACAGCTGGAGCGTCCAATGGGAGGGGAGCTGGGGGGACTGTTGCTAGGAAGGACTGGGAGGCCAGTCTGCCTGAATGACTGACTGAACGTATATATAATAAATACACTCCAAGCGAATGAACGTGGAGGGGCTTCTGTATGGAGAACCCAAGGGATACCTATCCTCGGCTACCTGCAGCCGATTAATATTGCACGAGCGTTGCCGAGCGCTCGGTATTCGCCTCGAAGGCTCGAAAGTTCTGTCTCGGGTGGCTTAAGACCGTATTACGCTATAATAATAACAACAAAGTTCTGAATCAAGATGATACCATTTATTGGCTAACTTAGAAGAAAAGCAGTAAGCTTTCGGCTATGAAGCCTTCTTCAGGCTCAGTTCCTGTAGGCTGACAAGATGTGAGAACTCACAGATGATAATAATAGTCCCCCTGCCCAGAGACATGGCTGTCCTCCTGATATGCATAGCCCCAGCTTGTCCTGATGGCCTAGGGAGGAGTGTGTGTGTTTGTGCCTGTGTGCACATAGAGAATAGAGGGAGGGGGGGGGCGGCCATATGCTCCCTCACAGATCCTCACTGAGGACTTTTCCACACCAACGCTTGCCTGGCCTGCTCTCCTTTCATGTGAGACGCTCCTGCCACTGCTGGCCATGTCATTGTGTCTCCTTGTCTGACACCAGAAAATGGAGGAAAAAAGAAAAGGGGGAAGACCCCCTGCTTCCTCCGCCTCGTCGGGCCAACCGTGGAAAATAAAGCCGAGTTTAGACGTATTGTTTAGGTTATCTGGCAACGGTGAGGTAAAGCAGGGAAGACACGGCAAGGCTTTCTCGTGTTAGGTCTCCTCAGGCTTGTGGGTTTACACAGTATTGTTATTATTATACAGTATAATATTTGTATAGCGGCAACACATTTTTTGCAGCGCTTTACAGAGAACGTTGAACAATTTACGTTGCTAACCGTCCCTTTGCAAAGATCACAATCGAGATGTGTATATTACGCGTTATATAGTGCTGCAGCATTGTACATAGTCATGTCACTGACTGTGCTCATAGGAGCTGACAGTCTGATCCCTACCATAGTCCATACCAATATGTCCCTACCATATTATTATTACTATTATTATGTATTTATATAGCACTGACATCTCCTGCAGTACTTTACAGAGTATATAGACATGTCACAGACTGTTTTCAGAGGAGCTCACAATCTAATCCCTACCATAGCCATAGTCTAATGTCCTACCATATTATTATTATTATGTATGTATATAGCACTGACACCTTCTGCAGCACATTACAGAGTACATAGTCATGTCACCGACTGTCCTCAGAGGAGCTCACAGTCTAATCCTCCAATAGTCATAGTCTAATGTCCTACCATATTATTATTATTATGTATTTATCTAGCACTGACATCTTCTGCAGCACATTACAGAGTACATACGGTAGTCATGTCACTGACTGTCTTAAGAGAAGCTCAGAATCTAATCCTATCATAGTCATGGTCTAATGTCCTACCATATTATTGTTATTATTATGTATTTACCTAGTGCTGACATCTCCTGCAGCACATTACAGAGTACATAGTCATGTCACTGACTGTCCTCAGAGGAGCTCACACTCTAATCCCTACCATAGTCTAATGCCCTACCATATTATTATTATGTATTTATATAGCACTGACATCTTCTGCAGTACATTACAGAATACATAGTCATGTCACTGACTGTCCTCAGAGGAGCTCACAATCTAATCCTACCATAGTCATAGTCTAATGTCCTACCATATTATTATTATTATTATTTAGTATTTATATAGCGCCGACATATTACGCAGCGCTGTACAATGTATATATGTTACGGCCAGAACCCGAAGTTTGGCCACTTCGGGTTCTGGCCGGCCAATGCGCGAAGTGGCCGCTGCGCTGCGGCCAATGCTAGAAATGGATTGTTTCCTCTGACGTTAATGTATCTTCTGGCCGCAGCGCAGCGGCCAAACGTATAACAACTTAGTGAATGTATTGCAATTCAGCCGGCGGCAATGTAACAATTCAAGCCGCCGGCTTTTTCTCTGCCTCTCTCTCCTTCTCCCCCCCCCCCCTCTCTCTCCTTCTCCCCCCGCCTCTCTCGCTCTCCTATGGGCAGCCGGCGAGGACACGCGTGTCCCTGCGGAGTCGTTCGTCGCGGCAGGGTTATCCTGCCGTTCTTGCAGAGTGGGTGCTGGCAGAAGCAATGTCTGCAGCCTCCCCGCTCTGCTGCCCTGGCTCCACTAACGACTCCGGGGGGGGGGGGGGGGGGGACACGCATGTCCCCGCCGGCTGCCCATAAGAGGAGAGAGAGAGAGAGGCAGAAAAAAAAAAGCCGCCGGCTGAATTGCAATAAATTCACTAAGTTGTTATACGTTTGGACGCTGCGCTGCGGCCAGAAGATACATTAACGTCAGAGGAAACAATCCATTTCTAACATTGGCCGCAGCGCAGCAGCCACTTCGCGCATTGGCCGGCCAGAACCCGAAGTGGCCAGCCAGAACTAGAAGTGGCCAAACTTCGGGTTCTGGCCGTTACATATATATATATATATATATCTTGTCACTAACTGTCCCTCAAAGGAGCTCACAATCTAATCCCTACCATTGCCATATGTCTATATTATGTAGTGTAAGTACTGTAGTCTAGGGCCAATTTTAGAGGGAGCCAATTAACTTATCTGTATGTTTTTGGAATGTGGGGGAAACCGGAGTGCCCGGAGGAAACCCGCGCAGACACGGAGAGAACATACAAACTCTTTGCAGATAGTGCCCTGGCTGGGATTCGAACCAGGGAACCAGCGCTGCAAGGCGAGAGAGCTAACCACTACGCCACCGTACTATTATTATTATTATTATTATTATTTTTATTATGAGCTTCTGTTTGCATGATATGTGAACTGACCGATACACTTCTGAGGCACAGTAGTGAATGGGTGTGTGTGATATAACACATATGGGGCTTGATTCACTGAAGCCTGCTAAGTGTTAGCACGCCAGTGAAAAGCCCCTTAGCACGTGCAAAGTGTCTTTGCATGCGCTAATATGCACGCAAAAGTTTGCACATGCAAAGTTTAAAGTTTTGCCTGCACCGGTGCATGCAAAACGTCACACCATCCGCGTGCAAAATAGCCTGATAAGCGTACTTTGCACGCGGACGGTGCGACGTTTCGCCCGCACCAAATAGCACGCGATCAGTAACAGCTACTTAGCACTCTAGTTTGCAACTTCAAAGCTTTTAGGCTGTGTTATCACCCTGTAGTGAATCAAGCCCATGGGGATTGATTTACAAAAGCGTGATAACTGCTATCACGGCAGTTATCACGCGATCTGCCGCGTGCGAAGCATTACGTCGCATGATAAACGACCGTTTGGGCGCGATCACGTGCGTGTTTCAAGCGCGTGCAAACGTTGGTTTTTCACGCGACGTAATGCTGCATGCGTGCAATCCTTTTGCGCGCGGCAGATCACGTGATAACTGCCGTGATAGCAGTTATCACCCTTTTTTGAATCATCCCCATAATACGCACTGTTTGTGATGCTGTGTGAGTTCTGTATGTGTTGTATAACCTGCAGCTTGTGCACAGAGTGCTGTACAGATTGTTGAGGCTTTCTCAGCATACTGGGGTAACCTGTGGCAGATGCGGCAGAATTCTATACATTATTGAGGTTTCCTTGGGCTTATCTGGCAAAGTGCAGAAAGCAAGCAAGAATTTTTATACATTATTTAGCTTAGCCTTGCATGGTGAATATCAAAATAAAAATAGTAATATGGCAATTACTTTTAGTGGTTGTGTTGGGGCCCTTTCAGAACTAAATCTGTATCTAAATCACCTAGAAAATTCTGTTGAATTGTTTCCCATGCAAAACACATGAAAAATGCATGCAAACTGCATGCGCAACGGATTGCAAGGCATGCAAACAGTCGTATGTAAACATTACATGTGAAACATCAACAAATGACTGCGCTGATACACAATTAGGGTGAATATAAATAACAGGTGGTGTGCTGCTCTACTCAATCAGTCCACAAAATATCATACAATAGCTGCGCCCTAATAACTCAGCAAATACAGTTCTTCCACGCACAGTGTAGATAATAAGATCAATATGGCACTCCTCTTCTAGCAAAAGGACTAGTGATCCACTTCAGTGAGATACCACCACCACCACACACATACCCATAGGTGCGTACGTACAAAAAGGGCGCCCGGACAAAAAGGGCGCGGGTTGTAAACGCTTATTAACAATTAATCATTAATAGCGTTTATAAAAATAGTGTGCTATATTTCGTTTACAAATAAAGTTTAACAAATTTATAAATCATTAAATAATGTTTATGAAATCGGCAATTGTAAAAACTTTAATCTTCCCTGTTTAAAAAGTGAAACTTAAAATTACGTTTATTAAAATAACGATAATATATGATTAATTGTTATAATTGTATATTATTGTGAATAACCTTCATTTATGGTTTGTTCTTATAATAAAATCTGAAAATATTCTTTATAACGATGATATAAATATAACTACGTTCGTAATAAGTGTTGTAAAACATTAGTAAGTATTACTAAAATTGTAGTAAAACTATACCTAAGCCTACTCTCACACAGAACCCTCCCTGTACCTATCCCTAACCCCTAGACCCCCCTGGTGGTGCCTAAACCTAAGACCCCCCTGTTGGTGCCTAAACCTAAGACCCCCCTGTTGGTGCCTAAACCTAAGACCCCCCTGTTGGTGCCTAAACCTAAGACTCCCCTGGTGGTGCCTAAACCTAAGACTCCCCTGGTGGTGCCTAAACCTAAGACCCCCCTGGTGGTGCCTAAACCTAATGCTGGGAATACACGTTTCGTTTTTGCCTTCGTTTTAGCCTTCGATTCGTTTGGTAAACGAATCGAGTGTTGAAAACGTATGTGAAAATAGTCATAATCTCATTATAGTTTCGATTAATAGACCCCAAAAACGAACGACTAGTGATCGAACATGTTTGATATTATCTCTCTTTATCCATCTAATCGAACCATTGGTAGGCTTGATGGCTGTTCAGATCGATTATATATTCGTTTATGCCGTCCATCCCTGTACTACGTTTCGTTTCTTTGCAACCTTCGATCATTGGAAAAACGAAACCATCATATTCGTTTATGCCGTCCGTCCCTGTACTACGTTTCGTTTCTTTGCAACCTTCGATCATTGGAAAAACGAAACCATCAGAATCGGGAAAAAAAACGAAACAGTGGGTGGTGATATTAACCGTACGATCGATTATTTCGGGATCGAAAAGGACAAAAGGCACAATCGAAACGAAGGCAAAAACGAAACGTGTATTCCCAGCATAAGACTCCCCTGGTGGTGCCTAAACCTAAGCACCCCCCTGGTGGTGCCTAAACCTAAGCACCCCCCTGGTGGTGCCTAAGCACCCCCCTGGTGGTGCCTAAACCTAAGACCCCCTAGTGGTGCCTAAACCTAAGACCCCTCTGGTGGTGCCTAAACCTAAGCACCCCCCTGGTGGTGCCTAAACCTAAGACCCCCTAGTGGTGCCTAAACCTAAGACCCCCTGGTGGTGCCTAAACCTAAGACCCCCCTGGTGGTGCCTAAACCTAAGACCCCCTGGTGGTGCCTAAACCTAAGACCCCCCTGGTGGTGCCTAAACCTAAGACCCCCCCCTGGTGGTGCCTAAACCTAAGACCCCCCTGGTGGTGCCTAAACCTAAGACTCCCCTGGTGGTGCCTAAACCTAAGACCCCCTGGTGATGCCTAACCCTAACCACCCCCCTTAGTCATCGCTTTATTATGTGGATAATAATGTTTTACAAATTGTGACTCCAAAAAATATATTCCAATTTACATTACGTACTGATCGCTTTATTTTGTGAATAATGTTTTAAAAACAGTAAGGTATAAAACTTTAAATAATGTTTTAATTAGTTAAATAAGATAAATATGTTCAGTATTTTTATAAACGTTATTCGGCACTGGTGAATTTTATAAACGTAAATCACCACAAGCTCAGTTATAAATCATTAAACATTTCCGGGCGCCGTTTGTAAACTTTATTTAGCTCCGGCGCCCTTTTTTCCTGCTCGGCGCCCATTAAACGTTATTTATTATGGGAGTGAATGGCGGCGCCCTTTTTGTCCACTTGCTGCCTGCGCCCTTTTTTCCCAGCTCCCCCATAGGTGTCCAGAGGTTAGCAATATATCTGTATTATCGGTGATTCTGCAGATCATCAATAATCAGGTTTATATCTGCATTCTTGGTGATACTGCAGATCACCAATAATCAGATTCTCTCTGCGTGCTGACACCAATCGTTACAAGGGGCCATTACGATTGGTCTAAAGGGTAGAACTTCCAGGTGAGGGAGGGAAAGGGAGTGGACGGGGGAGTTGCCGCAAAGGGTATATATTTTAATTAGTAGAAGGCTGCACAAGCTTCTGATGAGTTGCTTTATGTGACGAAACCAGTCAAGCAAACGGGGCCTTAGCGCACAGCCGTGGGGAGTCACGTGGTCACGAAGGGGCGGCAGATGATACAGCGCACTCTAGCCGATCCGGCGGCCAATGATTGGGGTGGAGCCCATAAAAACTCTGAGCAATTTAACACGGCTATGTTTGTAAGTGTGTAATCTTTTTATCATTAAAATGTTTTTACAATTTTACGCTATGGGAGCTCTGGTATGTGTTTTTTGAGGTGCAAAGAACCAGAAATACTCTTTGGGTGATCAGGACGAGCATTCCTTATATGGCAAGGGGCGGCCAGATGACCCCATAAGCGCTGAAGACCCATCTGACTGAGGGTCATACATTAATGATGAGTGGCCACTGCTTGGGGTGTGGTGGTGGTATCTCACTGAAGTGGATCACTAGTCCTTTTGCTAGAAGAGGAGTGCCATATTAATCTTATTATCTACACTGTGCGTGGAAGAACTGTATTTGCTGAGTTCTTAGGGCGCAGCTATTGTATGATATTACATGTGAAACCTCCACTGTAGTAAACTAAAAAAATGTCTGTGCTGTTGACTAATCCAAACCTCCAGACTTCTGCTCCAATTTAGAATCAGAATCAGAATCTTTTATTTCGCCAAGCACGGCTGGGCCGTGCCCGGAATTGGGTTTGGCAAGTACAGGGCTAGTGTGAGAACAAGCAGGACATAACGATACATATGTAAGCAGACAGACAATATAAGGGGTACAGTTACAGCATTTGGACACATTTGAACACATATATATGAAGTGAGCACCCTCATCCCCAGCCTGTAGCAGATGCAGGACCTGCGTGATGGCAGAACAAACGGTCCAACATCCTAGATGACATCATTTGAAGGGTAGCAGGTCTTTGATCATGTGACCAGATTGACAATTGATCAGTACAGAAACTAACGGTCTAAACAAAACAAACACAGAACATTTATATCGCGCTTTTCTCCTGGCGGACTCAAAGCACCAGAGCTGCAGCCACTAGGACATGCTCTATAGGCAGTGGCAGTGTTAGGGAGTCTTGCCCAAGGACTCCTCTTACTGAATAGGTGCTGGCTTACTGAGCAGGAAGAGCCGAGATTCAAACCCTGTTCTCCTGCGTCAGAGGCAGAGCCCTTCACCAGCACATTATAAGATAAGATAAGAAATTTATACGCCAAGTACGGCCGAGCCGTACCCGGAATTGCTTTTGGTACACATGGCTTAGGCAAAAGAAGCACTCCACATTGGCGGAGTACTGTACATGATACATTACCGTACATGCTACAATTACAGAACATAGACAAACGTTGTTGACGTCAACAGCACATTACAGCCACTAGCTGGATAGTGTGTAGATCTACAAACATCCGTCTGAGTATCGTTCATTGATAAACGGTCCAAGGCCTGAAAAGATGACAACCGGCAAGATTAACAATCATGTGAGAGCGTGTGCGATTACCGTTGGATTACGTTTGGCACGCACATTTTTTCCGTATAGTTTTTGAATGAATGCCCATGCTCTGTTCATTTACCGTTTGTAGAGTGTTGCAGATCATTGTGTTCAGAATCGGATCATGTTTTACCATTTACCAGAAGCGTAGCAATAGGGGTTGCAGAGGTTGCAACCGCATTGGGCCCTTGGGCCAGAGGGGCCCCGAAGGGCCCTGCCTCAACTAGAGTATTAGCTTTTTATTGGTCCTGTGCTCATAATAATCACTTCTATTGATACTTTGAATAGTGGTAATCATTAACAAACTGTTCCCCATCCCCTTCTTGCACCTCTGACACTGTAGTTGCCATTGGCAGGTTTTGGTGCGCCGTATCAATTGTTATGTATAGAGTGCTTGGGGGGGGGGGGGGGGCATTGCAAAACTTACATCGGGGCCCACAGCTCTTTAGCTTCGCCACTGCCATTTACAGATGTTCGTTTGTCAGGAATCGTTCATGTGCAATGACTTTTACCCAGCGGGTGTACTTAATGGCCAGGAGCACTGTGCGCATGCACACAACAGCGCGATCACGCCATTGTGTTCACGTGCAAAGTACTCCTGGCCACGGGCGTCTGTGCTCTACTGCCCGCACCGGGCAACCAGCAATACGCTGTGGACAGAGGAGAGCTGTGGGTGCGGTGGGCCTGAGGACAGCATACAATACATGCCTGCTCCTCCCATTTTTCAGCTCTGTTATCATTTAAGCCACCAGCAAGCAAGAAAATACTCAGAATAATTTTAGCAGTACTTTTTCAACTACTTTTCGGTACTTTTTCATTTTCAGAGCACTAAAAAGTTATATTAAACAGAAGCAGGGCCGGTTCTAGACTTTTTGCTGCCTGAGGCAGACGTGTGAGGATGAGCCTCCCCCAATTTGGAATGATCGCACAGCACCCGACAATTGCCTCCCCATCTCTCTTGCCTCCCCCCCCCCCCCCCCACTCACGGTCAGACTCCACACACAGCACAACAAGCTCCTTTTCCCAATGATGCTCTCCTGCCTCCCCCCTCCTCACTCCCCGTCAGATTCCTCACACAGCACAACAAGCTACTTTTCCCCAATGATGATCTCCTGCCTCCCCCCTCCTCACTCACTGTCAGACCCCTCACACAGCACAACAAGCTGCTTTCCCCAATGATGACCTCTTCATCTCGCTCTCCTCCTGTTCTGACTTCATGCAGTTAGTGTAAACACAGTACAAACATGCTGCCCCTATAATCTCTGCTGCCTGATGCAAATGTTTCACCTTGCTTCATGAGAGAACCGGCCCTGAACAGAAGATGAACTATCTCCTAGGAGAAAACTGAGAAAAAGTAAAATGCATACGGCCTGTGGTGCAGTGCAATTTGCAGGCAGCAGAATAGCCTACCGCACCATTGCAGGCAGCTTAATTGAAATGTGCATGAAACCCGCCCCCTGCTCAGTGACGCACTTACTGCCTGACAGGAAGTAGTCCCCTGATAGGCGCATGAAGATTGTTTTACAGTGACATTATCTCCCGTGGAGTTGTGCGCCGCTAGGTACTGCTCTCACAGCTCAGAAACTTGCTCCTGCGTCGGCCGGACCTCTTCTGTTGCGTCGCGCTGCACCGCGGGTACTGTGGCCTGAGTCATAGGGACTAATGGCCACTGTGACGGGGGAGCAGCAGGGGAAAGTCCCGCAATGCTACATGTGTGAAAGGGGCCTGAATGTGCATGTCGCGATATGGGAAACTGCGTGCAAACTTGGCTAGTGTGAGCCTTGCCCCAAGCAGTGCAAGCCGCAACCTTATCTTTGCTGTGGTAGAATCTCCGCTTTAAGCGCACGTGATGTTTCCTTGCTAACTGGTATGGGAAGAGGAGGGACCCTTTCTGCAGAGGGAACCTCAGTGCTGGTGAAAGGGTCCAGTACAGAAACCAGTTGTATGCAATCCATTTTGGAAGCTCATATCCTCAGCTTCTGCAACTGAATGCAGTTTGCTACCCAGTTTTTATATCATCACTATTGCAGCTTGCTGTGAGTGTCATAAGTGCAGAGGGCTAATGATTGCGTGTCTGTAAATTTACCACTCCCCTCAGCATCTGCTTTCTCCTATTAAGGACAAATGTAGCAAGAGCGCTAAGGATGCTGCCATATTTATTTCCTTTTAAAGGACAGCTGAGGTGACATGTGACATGATGAGATAGACATGTGTATGTACAGTGACAAGCACACAAATAACTAGCTTTGTTCCTTTTTTTCTTTTTCTGCATGAAAGAGTTAAATATCAGGTATGCAAGTGACAGTTTCTGTCTGGGTCAGACTGGGTCAGACTATAGCATAGCCATCACTGATAAATAATTACAGCTATAAAACACTTTCCTGTCAGTAAATGGCTTCTGAGAGCAGAAAAGAGATAAAAAGGGTCAATAATTAATAGATTTTAGCTCTGGCATACTTCAATGAAGGTGTCATTGAGCAGAGACAAGTAAACAGTATAAAACTTAACCTTCCTGGCGGTAAGCCCGAGCTGAGCTCGGGCTATGCCGCCGGAAGGCACTGCTCAGGCCCCACTGGGCAGATTTGCATAATTTTTTTTTTGCTGCACGCAGCTAGCATTTTGCTAGCTGCGTGCAGTGCCTGATCGCCGCCGCTACCCGCCGATCCGTCGCGCCGCAGCCGCCCCCCCAGACCCCGTGCGCTGCCTGGCCAATCAGTGCCAGGCAGCTCTATGGGGTGGATCGGACTCCCCTTTGACGGACGTCGATGACGTCGGTGACGTCATCCCGCCCCGTCGCCATGGCGACGGGGGAAGCCCTCCAGGAGATCCCGTTCTTTGAACGGGATCTCCTGGGGGGATGCCGCTGAACAGCGGCTATCATGTAGCGAGACTTTGTCTCGCTACATGAAAAAACAAAAAAATTTTTTTTTTTTAAAGATTTGCTGCCCCCTGGCGATTTTTTAGCAAACCGCCAGGAGGGTTAAAAACTAGATTTAAATATAAAATAAAAACTGTGGGATATCTAAAAAAAGTCATTTTAGGAGGAGGAGGACAGATACAATTGTTTTTCTCATCAGTTTATTTCACCTCACCTTTAAACAATACCAGTTGCCTGGCTATCCTGCTAAACCTCTGCATCTAATACTTCCAGCCATAGATCCTGAACAAGCATGCAGTAGGGGGGGGGGGGGGGGGGGACAGCAGATCGTAGAGGACGGTGTGGGACATGACAGCTGGATGGGCCGGTAGAACCCCTAGAAAAGCGTCTGTTTTTATTTTCAAACACCCCCCCCCCCTCCCATCCTCCACAGAACCCCTTTAAATCTGACTGCAGAGTTGGGAGTGAATAATCCCATGCTGTCGCTCTGTTGCTGCATTCTTGTGTTACTCTAGACCTGCGGAGCTCCTGACAGAGGCTGTAAGGTGACTGGTGGGAGACTTGTGAGGTAACTCCGGTGCATCTCTCTGAGGTGACTCCTCGCGCTGATCTCATCAGATCTGCCAGGTAATGTTGTGAGATTCGGTGAAATGACTCATTATTTACGTTTTTCTCAGAAGTTACCGTTTTACACACACACACACAATAATGACTCATCGCCTGTGATTCTCTTTATGTGAGATTTGTCAGGAAAATGCTGTGAAATACTGTGAAATTACTCACTATTGTTATTCGCAGAGCCAAAAGGAGGAAATTGCACCAATCTGATATCTGACTGAGAATTAAACAAATGATTGGAAAACCCTTTTATAAAATACATCCAGCAAACTCGGTATCATTCCCTAAACTGTCACCTGGAAACATCACTAATGATCATTTCAGGGGATAGTTATCAAGTGTCTGCACTCATCTTTACTGGTAGGATAACCGGCCTCCCCACAAAATCAGACAGGATAGTCATTCAGATGTGGAGGGGGCGGAGTTCAGACTGAACTCCTCAGGAAAGGTTGCAGCCCATAGTAACGCTAGTCTGTGGTTCAGGAAGTGGCGGGTCTCTGGGCTTCTGCTGAAAGGGATTTATTTGAGTTCAGATAATCATGGAGCTTCTGTGCAGACATATAAAACCTCAGTGCCTGGAGAGCTGTAAACTGATAATCAGGAGACTCTGCTGATTAGGGAAGGTATCCATGCTGATATGCCCCTGTCTAGCACATAAACGCAGCACTGCCTGCATGTGACATTAGGCTAAGCCCAGAGGCCCAGTCCGCCAAACTCCTCCATGCTTGATCAGCCCCCTCGAAGGCATCCATTATGGAAGACGCTTTCCCTTAAATATTCATGAGAACACATAGAGAGGCACTCACGCCAGATGTATTAATCTACACCTCAGCAATCGCAGCGCAGGCTACGGCGTCACAGCCACCTTCCTTGGGAGAGACAATGTGGGCTATAGCCAAGCTTAAAGGGGGGCTCCAGGCAGGCACACCAGTCCACATATGTCTTTAGGTGGCCACACACGATACAATAAAATGATCCAATTTTACAGTAATTAGATAAAAACGATCGTACCTCTCAAAAAAAAAATCGAAAGGTTTTTTTTCATTCGACTGAAAAATCCGGTTGGATTTCCCGATCCGGAATGCCAGATATTTCTCTTCAATTTCTACTAAAGATTGTATAGTGTGTGTTGGATTGTTAATTTATTAATATACACACCCTAGCAATTTTCTCTGAGTTTCCATATATTTTTATCATAATTGAGGAAAAAAGTGAACATAGGTATGTGGTACATTGGTCATATTTTTGAAAGTTGCGTTTGTAGTTCCTGGGGGGGGGCTCAGCGCATCTCTGATGGAGGCCATTCGGAGGTGGCCTGGTGTTGCGCTGATCCACCTTTTGCGCAATTTTCAATTTTCGATTTTATTTGATTAGCCGCACCCAGGTTATGCATATACATAGGTTAGGATTTAGTTAGTGTTAGGCCCCTCCCATGGAGGATTGACTTCTTCGCAGTGGGAGGGACGAGTACTTAATAGGTTGCATGCAAGCTGTTAATGGAAACCAACATCCTCCTCTAGTGGTAGACAGGTCATGTGTATACTCGGTGTGTATTCGACCCCACAAGTGGGGCTTGCACTCTTTTGCAGGTAGGCACTAGTCTGTTTTTAAGTAGCGCTGCTCATTTCCTTGCTATGTACTAATGTAATTCATTTTGGTCAGCTGCTCCCACTTAACAGCCATGCTTTTGGTGTATATGCAGAGCTTCTGTTTGGGTTCAAGGTGCGTTTGTAGTTCCTGGGGGGGGGGCTCAGCGCATCTCTGATGGAGGCCATTCGGAGGCAGCCTGGTGTTGCGCTGATCCACCTTTTGCGCAATTTTCAATTTTCGATTTTATTTGATTAGCCGCACCCAGGCTATGCATATACATAGGTTAGGATTTAGTTAGTGTTAGGCCCCTCCCATGGAGGATTGACTTCTTCGCAGTGGGAGGGACGAGTACTTAATAGGTTGCATGCAAGCTGTTAATGGAAACCAACATCCTCCTCTAGTGGTAGACAGGTCATGTGTATACTCGGTGTGTATTCGACCCCACAAGTGGGGCTTGCACTCTTTTGCAGGTAGGCACTAGTCTGTTTTTAAGTAGCGCTGCTCATTTCCTTGCTATGTACTAATGTAATTCATTTTGGTCAGCTGCTCCCACTTAACAGCCATGCTTTTGGTGTATATGCAGAGCTTCTGTTTGGGTTCAAGGTGCGTTTGTAGTTCCTGGGGGGGGCTCAGCGCATCTCTGATGGAGGCCATTCGGAGGCGGCCTGGTGTTGCGCTGATCCACCTTTTGCGCAATTTTCAATTTTCGATTTTATTTGATTAGCCGCACCCAGGTTATGCATATACATAGGTTAGGATTTAGTTAGTGTTAGGCCCCTCCCATGGAGGATTGACTTCTTCGCAGTGGGAGGGACGAGTACTTAATAGGTAGCATGCAAGCTGTTAATGGAAACCAACATCCTCCTCTAGTGGTAGACAGGTCATGTGTATGCTCGGTGTGTATTCGACCCCACAAGTGGGGCTTGCACTCTTTTGCAGGTAGGCACTAGTCTGTTTTTAAGTAGCGCTGCTCATTTCCTTGCTATGTACTAATGTAATTCATTTTGGTCAGCTGCTCCCACTTAACAGCCATGCTTTTGGTGTATATGCAGAGCTTCTGTTTGGGTTCAAGGTGCGTTTGTAGTTCCTGGGGGAGCTCAGCGCATCTCTGATGGAGGCCATTCGGAGGCGGCCTGGTGTTGCGCTGATCCACCTTTTGCGCATATTTTTGAAATGTTACAATTAGTCAGAAAAATTTACTGCAATTCTTAAATTGAACAGATATTAAAAAAATTGTGTGGTGTGTGTCCACCTTTTGGTACTCACACAGACAGCACCATTATAACAGCCAAACTGAAAGTGTCAATCGTGCTTAAAGGAAACCCGAGGTGAGGGGTATATGGAGGCTGCCATATTTATTTCCTTTTAAACTATACCAGTTGCCTGACTGTACTCCTGATCCTCTGCCTCTTATACTTTTAGCCATAGACCCTGAAGCATGCAGCAGATCAGGTACTCTAATGGCCCATACTCACGAGGGACTTTTGTCGCCTCAACACGCGGCGCGCGCGTGTTGCGGCGACAGGTCGCCCGTGAGTATGGGCCGTCGCGCGCGCGCACCCCGAACTGTCGCCCGTCGCTCATGTCGCCATGCGATTGAAAGTTTCAATCGCATGGCGACAGTCGCCGCCGCACCTCCCCCGCAACTGTCGCTAGTCCGCGTGAGTACGCGGACTAGCGACAGCAACCTCCATTGTGGTAAATGGAGCTTCCGGCGGGGGGAGGAGGAACGTCGGCGACAGCTTCCGTCTCGCCGCTGGTCCCTCTTCCGCGTGTGTACGCGGAGGGACCTGGCGAGGAGCTGTCGCCGGCCTGTCGCCCACACGCTCACGTGTGCTGGCGACAGGCCACTTCTGCAGCCCGTGAGTACGGGCCATAACTCAGCTGACTCAGGTTTTACTCGATTAGCCATATGCTTGTTCCAGGGTTTTGACTCAGGCACTTAAAAGAGTTATCAAGGAAAATGAATAAAATAAGTGCTACTTTCTGGGGGCTTCCTCCAGCCCCAAGCGCCCAGCACGTCCCTTCCCGCAGCCGTTCGCCGCAGCTCGCTCCCCGTCCCCGGCGATGATGTCAGAGCGACCTCCAGGTCGGCCTGTACTGTGCCTGCGCTGTCAATCACTGCCACGTGGGCCGGAGCGGACTGCGCAGGCGAACGGCTGCGGGGAGAGCTGCGGCGAGGGACATGCTGGGAGCTTGGGGCTGGAGGAAGCCCCCGGTAAGTAGTACTTATTTCATTCATTTTCCCTGATAACTCCTTTAACCACTTCCCGACCGCCCACTACACAGGGGCGGCGGGGAAGTGGAGCCCTTCAGGACGGCCTCACCCACAGAGGCGGCAGTCCATTAAAGGGCATGGGCGGAGCGATCGCGTCATCCGTGACGCGATCCTCCGCCCGGGATCGTTACACTGGCAATTTGTCTCCGCTCGCCGGCCACTTAGCAGAGCCGGCGAGCGGAGGAATCCGCACAATGGGCCAATCAATGCGTATAAGGCACTTTGTTAGGTAAACAAAGTGCCTTATACGTGCTTCCTCCTCGCCTCGTGGTCTCATTGTTGCAGAGACCACCAGCGAGGAGGAAGCACTTGTGAGTATTACACACACACTTGTTTTTTTTACCTACAGCCCCCCTGATCTCCCACCCCAGCCTTCATACCCCCCCTGATCACCCCAGCAGACCCCTGCCCAGCACCCTTGCACCCATATAAAACCCCCACCCCCCCACCTGCCACTAACCTTTGACGCTATCCCCTGCGTTAGGTCCCTAACTGCCTCCTAGTCACCCCTGATCCCCCCCCCTACCTTTAGATCACCCCCACACCCCATCCCAGACTACCCCCCTGTATACTGTATACATCTGTATACAGCTACATTACCCTCTGATCCCCCTCTGATTCCCCTCTGATCACCTGTCTATCACCTGTCCATCAGCCCTCAGCACCCCCACCCATCAGAGCAGACCCTAACTGCCCCGCGGGGGTAACCGATCACCTGCCCAGGCCCTCGATTGCCCTCATACCCCCCTTCTGATTACATCCCCTGCTCTTTGTTTACATCTGTCCTCCCCAGCAATCACTAACTGATCTTTGATCAGTAACCCCCTGTGTCTGCCTCTCATCAGATCAGGACTCAGTCTGCCCCGTGCAGGCTCCTGATCAACCCCCCACCCCCTCAAATCGCCCTCAGACCCCCCCCCTAATCACCGTCCAAGTGCATTGTATTTGACTGTGCTGCGCTTGTATTCGATTGTGCTGCGCTTGTATTCAATTGTGCTGTAATTGTATTTGATTGTCCCGTGATCGGCTTCGATTGCCCCGTGATTGTTTGATTGCCTGAGACCCCACTTCCCGCCACACCCAACCCCACCCTCCCCCTCACCACACCCAACCCCACCCTCCCCCCCACCACCTCCAACCACCACCTTCCGAGTGCATCAGATTTGCTTGTGCTGTGATTGGAGTCGATTGTGCTGTAATTGTATTTGATTGTCCCGTGATCGACTTCGATTGCCCCGTGATTGTTTGATTGCCTGAGACCCCACTTCCCGCCACACCCAATCCCACCCTCCCCCCATCACCTTCCGAGTGCATCAGATTTGCTTGTGCTGTGATTGGAGTCGATTGTGCTGTAATTGTATTTGATTGTCCCGTGATCGACTTCGATTGCCCCGTGATTGTTTGATTGCCTGAGACCCCACTTCCCGCCACACCCAATCCCACCCTCCCCCCATCACCTTCCGAGTGCATCAGATTTGATTGGGCTGTGATTGGAGTCGATTGTGCTGTAATTGTATTTGATTGTCCCGTGATTGTTTGATTGCCTCTGAGACCCCACTTCCCACCAACCCCAATACCTCTCAAATACTCCCTTTTTGCTAGGTAGGTGCTCTTTTTTTCTGGGTAGTCTCGGAGGAAAACCCCGTAAATTTAGCAATCCAAAATGGCAAGAAGGGGGCTTTCCGATGACGAGGTATACAGGTACATGGACCAGTCGGATGAGTTCTTTTGGGAAGAATCATCCGTCGAATCTTCCGGGTCCGAATTTGAACCTGTAGAAAGCAGTGGTTCCCTGACCGATACTGATGACGAGGCTATGGTCCCGGCTAGAGCCAGGCGTACCAGACCCCAAGTCGTTAGACCGCAGGTGGCGCAGGATCTGCCTCAAGGGCAGCAGGGTGGTGCTAGCGCTGTTGATAGTTTTCTTGGTGAGGCAGGCACCAGCAGCGCAGCATCTCCTGGACTTAGTGCCAGTGCTTCCGTAGACCCTGGCGAAGTGGTGAGCGTCAGCATGGAAGTGGAAACTGGTACGGTGGCAAGTGCAGTAGTACCCCCGTCGCAGCCACCAAGAAGAAGACGGGCCCGTAGTACCCATAGACTCCCAGAGGTGCTGGCACGCCCAGATTGGCAATCCCCTGATTCCGCCGCACCCGTAGTGCCCCCTTTCACCGCCCAGTCTGGAGTCCAGGTGGCGACAGCTCATCTAGGAACGGCCCTAGACTTTTTGCAGCTGTTCATCACCCAGGTTCTCCTGGACTTAATTGTGGTTGAGACCAATCGTAAAGCCACACAATTCATCACCGAGCACCCGGAGAGCATGTATGCCCAGCCTTTCGGGTGGAAACCAGTCCAAGTTTCCGACATTAAAATCTTTTTGGCCCTTATCCTTCACTTGGGACTAATGAAACAAAATGTATTGCGGGCGTATTGGTCTACGAACCCAGTACATCATGTTCCCTTGTACCCTGCTGCCATGTCCAGGACACGATTTGAGTCCATCCTGCGCTTCCTGCACTTCAACGACGACAAAACCTGTCATCAAAGGGGAGACCCTGCTTATGACCGGCTCCACAAAATTCGGCCCCTCATAGACCACCTGTCCTCAACATTTGCAGATGCTTATATCCCTGAACAGAACATCTGCGTAGACGAGTCCCTCTTACGCTTTACCGGGCGCCTTGGCATCAAACAGTACATCCCAAGCAAGCGCGCCCGGTATGGGGTGAAACTGTATAAGCTCTGTGAAAGGGCCACAGGCTATACATGTCGTTTTAGGGTCTATGAGGGAAAAGACTCAAAATTGGAGCCGGTCGGATGCCCTGACTACCTGGGGAGCAGTGGAAAGGTTGTGTGGGACTTGGTGTCACCCTTGTTCCAGAAGGGGTACCATCTTTTTGTGGACAATTATTACACAAGTGTGGCCCTCTTTCAGCACTTAAAGTTAGAAGGAATCCGATGCTGTGGCACTGCGCGGCCTAGTCGCCAGGGCTTCCCCCAACGGCTCGTTACCACCAGACTTGAACGGGGGCAGAGGGCCGCCTTGCGTACTGAAGACCTGCTCGCGGTGAAATGGAGGGACAAGAGGGACGTTTACTTTCTGTCCACCATTCACACAGACACGACAGTCCAAATTCAACGGGCAACTGCGGTCATTGAAAAGCCCCTTGTCGTCCACGAATATAATGTCAACATGGGAGGGGTGGACTTCAATGACCAGAGGTTAGCGCCCTATTTAGTTACCCGGAAAACAAGACGCTGGTATAAGAAAGTGTCTTTTTATCTGATTCAATTGGCGGTTTACAACAGCTTTGTTCTCTACAGTAAGGCTGGGAGAACTGGATCTTTCCTCCAATTTCAGGAACAGATCATTCTGGACATCCTGTATCCAGGTGGTGCCAGGGCCCCCCCCCCAGATGCAACTAGCCGACTGCATGGAAGGCATTACGCCTATCAGCTTCCGTGTGCCCCAGGTCAGCGCATCCGAAGAAAACGTTGCCGTGTCTGCAGCAGGGCTGGAACAAGGAGTGACACCGTTTATTATTGTCCCCGCTGTCCTGACCAGCCTGGCCTATGCGTAGGGCAGTGTTTTGAGAGGTACCATGAGCAGGTACACTATTAGAACCTAGGGAACTCCAGACACAGGAGTAGGCACACATTTGCTGGTCTTTCGCACAATGTCCCAGATGGAGGAGAGGTGAGCTTGAAAACCAAAAAAACGGGTAAGCATAAAAGTGGGAAGAAGGATCGGTTTCCATGCTTGATATTGCTGATCTGTCCTGGGTTGGCGATATAAGACGGCATGTTTGAATTTCCCTTGAGTGTGGACACCCCCGGTTTATATGTGATTTGGGCCTATGATGATGCTTTAATGCCACACAGAGTCATCTCTATTGGCAGGCATATTGCTGTATCCTACAGGCATAATGCTGTATACTAAAGTTCTGAGGCCCAGTCACATAAGTTGGTGGCTCACCCTGAGTGCAGGGTGGCACGGGGTGTCTCTCTCCTGAGGTTATCACTGCCATTGATGTGGAGCAAGGTATGTTTGCCGTTCATTTTTCCTTTCAGCCCAGAGTGCATTACTTGTATACCCAATATAAGGAGTATAGCAGAAACTCCTAATACTGGCCATACATGTAATGATTGCAGAGACCCTAAAATGCCAGGACAGACTCCACAAATGACCCCATTTTGGAAAGAGGACACCCTAAAGTATTATGTGAGGTGCACGGTGAGTTCATAAAATATTTTAGTTTTTGTCACAAGTTAGCAGAATTTTTTTTTTATTTTTTTTTTAACAAAGTGTCATTTTCCGTTTACTTGTGACAAAAAATAAAATTTTCAATGACCTCACCATTACCCTCATGGAATACCTTGTTGTGTATTCTTTCCAAAATGGGGTCATTTGTGGGGTTTGTTAACTGTCCTGGCAAGTGGGCGGGGTGCTAAATTGTGAGCACCCCTGTAAAGCCTAAAGGTACTCATTGGACTCTGGGCCCCTTAGAGCAGTTAGGGTGCAAAAAAGTGCCACACATGTGGTATCCCCGTACTCGGGAGAAGTAGTACAATGTGTTTTGGGGTGTATTTTTACACATACCCATGCTGGGTGGGAGAAATACCTCTGTAAATGACAATCTTTTGATTTTTTTACACACAATTGTCCATTTACAGAGTTATTTCTCCCACCCAGCATGGGTATGTGTAAAAATACACCCCAAAACACATTGTACTACTTCTCCCGAGTACGGCGATACCACATGTGTGGCACTTTTTTGCACCCTAACTGCGCTAAAGGGCCCAAAGTCCAATGAGCACCTTTAGGCTTTCACAGGTCATTTTGCGGAATTTGATTTCCAGACTCCTCCTCACGGCTTAGGGCCCCTAAAATGCCAGGGCAGTATAGGAACCCCACAAATGACCCCATTTTAGAAAGAAGACACCCCAAGGTATTCCGTTAGTAGCATAGCGAGTTCATAGAAGATTTTATTTTTTGTCAAAAGTTAGCGGAAAATTGATTTTTATAGTTTTTTTCACAAAGTGTCATTTTCCACTAACTTTTGACAAAAAATAAAATCTTCTATGAACTCGCTATGCTACTAACGGAATACCTTGGGGTGTCTTCTTTCTAAAATGGGGTCATTTGTGGGGTTCCTATACTGCCCTGGCATTTTAGGGGCCCTAAACCGTGAGGAGTAGTCTGGAAATCAAATTCCGCAAAATGACCTGTGAAAGCCTAAAGGTGCTCATTGGACTTTGGGCCCTTTAGCGCAGTTAGGGTGCAAAAAAGTGCCACACATGTGGTATCACCATACTCGGGAGAAGTAGTACAATGTGTTTTGGGGTGAATTTTTACACATACCCATGCTGGGTGGGAGAAATATCTCTGTAAATGGACAATTGTGTGTAAAAAAATCAAAAGATTGTCATTTACAGAGGTATTTCTCCCACCCAGCATAGGTATGTGTAAAAATACACCCCAAAACACATTGTACTACTTCTCCCGAGTACGGCGATACCACATGTGTGGCACTTTTTTGCAGCCTAACTGCGCTAAAGGGCCCAAAGTCCAATGAGCACCTTTAGGCTTTCACAGGTCATTTTGCGGAATTTGATTTCCAGACTACTCCTCACGGTTTAGGGCCCCTAAAATGCCAGGGCAGTATAGGAACCCCACAAATGACCCCATTTTAGAAAGAAGACACCCCAAGGTATTCCGTTAGTAGCATAGCGAGTTCATAGAAGATTTTATTTTTTGTCAAAAGTTAGTGGAAAATGACACTTTGTGAAAAAAACTATAAAAATCAATTTTCCGCTAACTTTTGACAAAAAATAAAATCTTCTATGAACTCGCTATGCTACTAACGGAATACCTTGGGGTGTCTTCTTTCTAAAATGGGGTCATTTGTGGGGTTCCTATACTGCCCTGGCATTTTAGGGGCCCTAAACCGTGAGGAGTAGTCTGGAAATCAAATTCCGCAAAATGACCTGTGAAAGCCTAAAGGTGCTCATTGGACTTTGGGCCCTTTAGCGCAGTTAGGGTGCAAAAAAGTGCCACACATGTGGTATCGCCGTACTCGGGAGAAGTAGTACAATGTGTTTTGGGGTGTATTTTTACACATACCCATGCTGGGTGGGAGAAATAACTCTGTAAATGGACAATTGTGTGTAAAAAAAATTAAAAAATTGTCATTTACAGAGATATTTCTCCCACCCAGCATGGGTATGTGTAAAAATACACCCCAAAACACATTATACTACTTCTCCTGAGTACGGCAATACCACATGTGTGGCACTTTTTTGCAGCCTAACTGCGCTAAGGGGCCCAAAGTCCAATTAGCACCTTTAGGCTTTACAGGGGTGCTTACAATTTAGCACCCCCCAAAATGTCAGGACAGTAAACACACCCCACAAATGACCCCATTTTGGAAAGTAGACCCTTCAAGGTATTCAGAGAGGGGCATGGTGAGTCCGTGGCAGATTTCATTTTTTTTTGTCGCAAGTTAGAAGAAATGGAAACTTTTTTTTTTTTTTTTTTTTCTCACAAAGTGTCATTTTCCGCTTACTTGTGACAAAAAATAATATCTTCTATGAACTCACTATGCCTCTCAGTGAATACTTTGGGATGTCTTCTTTCCAAAATGGGGTAATTTGGGGGGTATTTATACTATCCTGGAATTCTAGCCCCTCATGAAACATGACATGGGGTCAGAAAAGTCATAGATGCTTGAAAATGGGAAAATTCACTTTTTGCACCATAGTTTGTAAACGCTATAACTTTTACCCAAACCAATAAATATACGCTGAATGGGTTTTTTTTTATCCAAAACATGTTTGTCCACATTTTTCGCGCTGCATGTATACAGAAATTTTACTTTATTTGAAAACTGTCAGCACAGAAAGTTAAAAAAATCATTTTTTTGCCAAAATTCATGTCTTTTTTGCTGAATATAATAAAAAGTAAAAATCGCAGGAGCACTCAAATAGCACCAAAAGCAAGCTTTATTAGTGACAAGAAAAGGAGCCAAAATTCATTTAGGTGGTAGGTTGTATGAGCGAGCAATAAACCGTGAAAGCTGCAGTGGTCTGAATGGAAAAAAAGTGGCCGGTCCTTAAGGGGGGTAAAGCCCTAGGTCCTCAAGTGGTTAATTTAAGCCAGAAGATCAACAGGACTGCCAGGAAACTGGCATTGTTTACAAGGAAATTAATATGGCAGCCTCCATATCTTTCTCACCACAGGTGTACTTTAAGGGGTTATCCTTCCATCACTTGCAGGAGTTAAAAAGTATTTCATTCCGCTTTCTTTCCTTAAAAGTGGCCATACACTTATCAATTTTTCCCTTCAATATCCGGCAGATTTGATCACTGTGATTGAAATCGATGCCGCAAATGATGCCCAATCAATTTTTGGCTGAAATCTATTGAAGGGACCGGAAGCATGGCGGTTGCTGCATTCAATTTGGAGACACCCGTCGTGCAGAGCTGCGCATGGTACGGCTAGAGGAAATCGGATGGCGTCGGCACAGGCGATTCAGACACGGACTCGGTGCCAGAGTGGAAACGAGGTCTTAACGGTGTCCATTAACATTGAGGCTACTTACACACCAGGACGTTGCGTTTAGGGGACGTTATAGGGCACATAGCGTGCCCCTAACGCAACGCCTGGTGCTCTCTGATGTGGACGTCAGAGTGAGCCGCGTTGTGCAGCTCACTCTGGCGTCCGTGATGCCGCGATGCGTACTCTTGGACGCATGCGGCATCACGTGGTCCCGCCCGGCCAATCACCACACAGAGCGGCCGCACCAGGAAGTAAACATTGCACGTCACACCGTGCAGTGAATATTAATTAGCCATGTGCCTGGCCACTCTCCGCTCCTCCCCAACACTACTGAGCATGTGCGCACAGTCTAACGCAGCTTAGCCGCGCATAACGCACAGCATGCAGCACTCTCAACGGATGTGCTGCGTTACACTGTAACGCAACGTGGGCTGTGTGAACAGCCCAACGATTTTTCATTACTGTGGCCTGTAACGTCTTAATGTGAAAGCAGCCTAAATCCAATTTCCTGAGCGATCGACCGACTGATCCAATCATTGCCATCGATCAGAAATGATCATTAGGGCCCGCCAACGGGGGAGAGGGGCGGGGGGGGGGATAAGGGGAGGGGGTAGTGATAAGACATCCGATCAAACCAAAAGAATAATTTCCGAAATTTGGATTGACGGAGCGATGGATTGAACGATCATTTTTTTGTGGAACGGCACCATTAATGGTACCCGAAGAATCGATTGTACAGATCGCACGGGAGAAGATGAATCACACGACAGGCGCGAACGAGAGTTCAAACGCTCTAAAAATCTTTGCTCTAAAACATTATTTACAGCATATTATATGCAACCAGCATTTTTTTTTACTAGACCAGCATTGGAAGGGTTACACACAGAGCTTGAAAGTTCAGTGCAGAGAAATGTGGAGGCATCATCCAAAGTTGTAGATAATGTTATCTTGTGTTTACTTAAATGTATCAAGTGAGGAATGTGACACATTCTCTGACTGTGCAGAAGCTGCTGGACACAGACAGACACTCAAAGCATTTCTGCCTTCAATACATAATGAATAAAACCAGTTATTAATAAAATGCAAAGGCAGCTCTCTAAGCAAAAAACTGTACTTTTGGAAACTTATAATTTCTAAATGAATAATATTTATGCACAAATGCAAATATGATAACCGTATGGCATATAAAAAGTAGGAAAACGTGTTTTTATTGAATGTTATGTCAGGGTTTTAAACCGCTTTAAAGATCCGCCGAGACAGTTGTTATAGCTGCTCGTCACTAAGTGTTGTTTGCCTAATCAGGCACTGGTACCCACCTCGCGAGATCGCGTAAACGATCGCTCGTCGCTCAAACAAACGCTGGTCAATGGAAGAATCGCGAGGTGGGCATGAGCCTTGAGAGATGGAAGTGGGGAGGGGAACAGTTTGTTAATGATAAGCACTATTCAAAGCATCTATAGAAGTAATCATTACTAGCACAGGACCAATAGAGAGCTAATACTGCCACTGAGGGAGGGGCCCCTCTGGTTCCAGGACCCCGGACAACCTCTGTACCCCCTATTGCTAGGCACTGTGCAAGAGCGTAATTAACTTGTCACTCCAGCGTTTTGTACCGTGCTGCATTGTTGAGTTGCTGCGCCCCTTTCCATACAGTGCGGTACAGCTTCAGTAGATGAAGTGATAGGGAAGCTATCTATCTAGCTACATAGCTATCTGCAGTCCAAGGTCACAGCTGCAATCTGTATTGATTATCACACTACGTTAAAAGGCCATTGCATTTCAGGCCTTGGTGGCCTTTATATAAGCTGTATCTGATGAGGCTTATACTGGAGATACCATATGTCCATACCTCACCATTATTATAGGAACACAGAGGACTGAAGGCGCCTACACACGCCATACTGTATCCAACGACGGGTGGGAGGAAATCAAAGTAGATAAGAATATAGGCAAGAATCATAGCGTACGCCAGAGACAGCCACATGTATAATATCGGTAAATGACCTACTATGAATCAATGCATAATTCCTATAGTAGAATATAGATAATCTTTGCCAATCATTTACTATGGCCTAACCTAACCTTCCTCTCACACAGGGGCATTGCTAGGATCCTAGAAGATCCGGGGCACTTTAGCCAGAAAATGGGCGTGGCCACACACCAGAACATGGGTGTGGTCATAGGTGGAGCCAAATTTACATGAACTTAACAGCAGTCTAAGTAGCATTCCCTGATCTTCTAGTGGACCCCCCCTCCCATGCGCCTCCCATTGAGGCACCACAACTCCCAGCATGCCCCATAGAAGAACCACAGCTCCCTGCATGCCCCCATAAAGGCATCACAGCACCCAGCATGGCACCGCAGCATCCAGCATGCCCACATAGAGGCATCACAGCACCCAGCATACCCCTGATCGATGCACCAAAGCTCCCAGCATGCCATTGAGGCATCACAGCTGGCTCTGCCTGAGGGAAATCTGGGGCGCATGCCACTGATCTTTGGGGCTAGCAACGCCCATGCTCTCACATGAGCCCTCCCACTACTGATGCCTAACCATCTGCCCACCGATACCTAACTGTAATCAATCCCTGTGTATGTCTAACCCTAACCCCTGCCAATGTCTAACCCCGACCCTGCCAATGCCTAACCCCGACCCCTGCTGATGCCTAACCATAAACATCTGCCCACCGATGCCTAACCAACCCCTGCCGATGCCTAACCCTGACCCCTGCCAATGCCTAACCCCGACCCCTACTGATGCCTAACCATAAACATCTGCCCACAGATGCCTAACCAACCCCTGCTGATGTCTAACCCCGACCCTGCTAATGCCTAACCCCGACCCCTGCTGATGCCTAACCATAAACATCTGCCCACCGATGCCTAACCAACCCCTGCCGATGTCTAACCCTGACCCTTCCAATGCCTAACCCCGACCCCTGCTGATGCCTAACCATAAACATCTGCCCACCGATGCCTAACCAACCCCTGCCGATGCCTAACCCTGACCCCTGCCAATGCCTAACCCCGACCCCTGCTGATGCCTAACCATAAACATCTGCCCACCGATGCCTAACCAACCCCTGCCGATGCCTAACCCTGACCCCTGCTAATGCCTAACCCTAACCATCTTCCAACCAATACCTAACCGTCACCAATCCCTGCCGATGCCTAACTTAGGCTGCCGATGCCTAACTCTAACCATCCACTTACTGATGACTAACCCTAACCCCAAAATCACTGCCGATGCCTAACCCCAAAATCACTGCCGATGCCTAACCATAACCATCTACCCACCGGTGACTAATGACTGACTAACTAGTGATAAGCAATCCTTCAAACCAAAAGAATAATTTCCGAAATTTAGATTAACGGAGCAATGGATAGAACGATCATTTTTTTTGTGGACTGGCACCATTAACTGTATAGGTAATAAAGTTGCCCTCAGTACAGGTAGCTAGTATAGTTTCCCCCAGTATAGGTAGTATAGTTGCCTGAGTATAGGTAGTATAGTTGCCTCTAGTGTAGGTAGAATAGTTACCCCAGTGTAGGTAGTATAGTTGCCCAGTATACCTAGTATAGTTGCACCCAGGAGGGAAAAGCAGTGCAAGAAGGAGGGGCAGCAGGGACAGCGATGTGGAGGGGGCCTAGAACCCCCCACCTGGGTCCCCTCCTTCTGTACTCTCCACCCTCCAGATATGCGGACAGCAGACGGAGAAGGACTCACCTAATTCCTGCATTCCAGGCGCTGGAACGCACCGCCACATGCCACAGGTCTCCGCCTTCAATGTCGCTCACTGTGCTTCCGCTAATCAGGAAGCACAGTGGGTGGCATTGAAGGCGGAGACCTGTGACGATGGTGACGTAGCGCCCCAGCGCCTGGAATGCAGTAGGTAATTCTCCGCCCGCTTATCTGGAGGGGGGAGAGTGCAGAAGGAGGGGACCCAGATGAGGAGGGGTTCTGCCTCCCCCCCCCCCCCCCTGGCCGCTGTCCCTACTGCCCCTCCTCCTTGCGCTGCTTCCCCTCCTGCTCATGGCCTCTGAGGGAGACCTTTGTGACACTCCCCTCTCTGTCAGTCACCCGGTGCGCAACGCCCCCTGGCATCCAATGGAAGGAACGCCCCTGAATTGCATTAATGCGATTATATTGTCCAACGCAACGCAATGCATTAATGTGCAATACCAGCAGATAGGATTACCGTATTTTAGACAACGCAATGCGACGCCCATCATTTATGGCTTGCATGCGCCCAGAGGTGGCTGCAGATCCTGTGGTGCGTCACGGCGCATGCCTGGGGACGGTACCACACAAACAGATACGGTATCGTTGGTTTAACTAATCCTAACGATGTGCTTCTGCCAAAAATGCGCACATTAAAACGCCCACGTGAAAACGCATGTGCGAAAGCGCGTTCCGAGTGTAGCCTTCTGCTCAGAATGGAAAGACCAACCTCCTGGCTACAGAAACAATGAACTGCAGTAAATATACAGTTACAAACTTTCTTTGCTATCTGCTTCCTCCTCTAGTTCCTGCCTAGAAATATTTTTTTTGTTTTTTATTTTTCATTTTCTTTATCAGTCATGTTGTGTGAATTCTGCAGACCACGACCCCCAGGCAGCACTCGCTTCTGGGTCATGTTCCTGCCCCCCGAACGCCCACCTGTGCGCCGTCAGCGAACATTTTACACATCTTGTGGTCGCCCATACAGGGCAGAAGGCAGACCGCAGAGATAGAGAGTGCAGATCGTCGCTTTCCCCTGACAGCTCTGATCTCTCTGCCTCGGCTGCCAGAACGCCAACCCTCATTCTCTGCTTCCTATAGTGTGTTTGTGTAAGAATGGGAGGATGGGTATCATAAGAAACCACCGTGAAAAATATTAGTTATCAACTTTATTGTATGAAAAATTACAAAATATTTCCGGTTTAAATTTTTTGACAAAACTTCGAAGACAAAAGGTCAAAGAGAAATCGTAAAGTTTGACAATTTTGGTAAGAAGTAATGTATACTTTGTATAGTAATTCAAGTAATGTATACTTTGTATAGTAATTCAGGCAAGGACTCTAGTCTGTTTCGGGTTAGTATCAACCCTTCATCAGGCCTTTACAAAACAAAGAATCTCAAAAGATAAGTGAGAGAGGCACCTGTGCAAACTGCAACAATGGGGCCTTCAAAAAACATAGGGCGTCTGAGCTGGCCACATGCACTACAGCACCATCCTGTGGACCCAAAACGTCCCATTGAATAGGCTGCAAACTAGAAGTGCCTTGAGGCTACTAGGTGCACACATAGCAGAAACACTAGCGTTGCATAAAACGCTGCGTTTTTGCCACTAATGAAAGTCTATAGTCAATCAGAACGCAATGGTATGCGTTTTTCATGCGTTTTTCCATGTGTTTTTTTATATGTGTTACCCCCCTCCAATTTTTTTTTAATGTATTTCCGCTTTCTGTTTTCTTCCTAGTAATTTGCATAACTGTAAATATGAACGCATACAAATAAAACGCATATGCGTTTTGTATATGCGAACCACAAAAGCATTAAAACGCACGCAAAACGCTTGAAAAACGCCTCTGCTGTAAAAAAAGAAAAATGCAAACGCACCAAAAAAACAAACAACCTTAACATAAAACTTGACATAAAACGCAGCATTTTACGTTGTGTTATGTGTGGTGGACTATTTGAATGAGGATATATATATTTGGTAAATGAGCCATTGAAGACTCCTCTTCCAACTAATTTACACATTACGGTATATCGTATGTTTAGGCTTCTTGCACACCAAGACGTTGTGTTAGGTGCCACGTTAAGGTCGCATAACGTGCACCTAACACAACGTATGGTGCTGCAAAAGCCGACGGTAGAGTGAGCCGCGTTCGGCGGCTCGATTCCTATAATGTCTCCCAGAGTGGCGCTGATTGGCCAGCGGGACCACGTGATGCGGAGCGAGACACTCCGCATCACGTGGTCCCGCCGGCCAATCAGCTGCCGCCAGTGCAGTGAATATTAAGTAGCCATGTGCGCGGCTACTGTAGCTGGCTCTCCCCGCCTCCTCTCCGCCCCCCCCCCCCCACTGCGCATGTGCAAACAGTCTAACGCGGCTATAGCCGCTCCAACGCCGTAGCATGCTGCACTTTGCACCGAACGTGCAGCATTACATGTAACGCAACGTGGGCTGTGTGAACAGCCCACTTGTGTTACATTGCTGTGCGTTGGGGGAGCGTTACAGGCGCACTAACGTGCGCCTGTAACGTCTTGGTGTGTAAGCAGCCTTACAGCAACAACAGTCTCAATAGCCAAACTGCTGAAAGCTCTCAGGTCGAGGGTCAGGGTCATAGTGTGAACCAGTGGCTGCAGCTCTAAAGCGAATTGAGCGAGACAGAAGAGCGCTGTACGAATACTGACATTATTATTAACATTAAAGCTAACTTGAAGCGACATTAAAAACAAAACGTACACACTCACCTATGGAAATATGGAGGGGGCTCTGGATCCCATTGTGCCTGCCAAGTCCTCAATCTGTGCCCTCATTTGTCCGCTGTCCCAAAGTTGCACTGTTGGGACTCCTCTGCAGGAGAGCCGGGACTTGCGTCTGCGCAGTACGGATTGTTCGTCTTCAGAAATACTCTGGGACATCTCCGAATGCCGGCCGAGGAGGTCCAAAGACGTACTCAACCTGCTCGTCCAACAATGTAACCGGGGGAACGAGGGTGGCAGAGAGAGAAAAGGAAGGATCTATGTGATTGAAAGCTTTCCAGGGGTGTAACAATAGACTCTGCAAGGGATGCAGGCTTAGAGGGGCCCAGAAGCAGTAGGAGGCCCCATGGGGGGAGAAGTTTATTTTCCCTGTCCTGAGACACTGACAATTAAGGGCACGGAGAGAAGAAGCTTCCTGTTCTCTGCGCAATTGTTCTAATGACTGCATCTGCTCAGCCACTGATAACGAATCATGTAAAGTTTTATAGACAAAGATTTGTAGACAGTCCCTATTCAGTATGCAGCAGCGTCTTGTTTACAGTGCCCAGCCCCCAACCTCTCTACCCCTCCCCAAGTGCTGTGTACTGTAGTGATGCTGGAGAAGTCTGCAGAGCCAGTTCTGCTCCATCAGAGATGGACAGAGTGAGTGTAATAAGCTGCGGCTGGAAGCACACTCGTCTGTTGGTTTTCTGTATGCGGTTTCTGTACACCAAGGGTATCTGTTGGTGTGAAAACCTGCACGTCTTATCACAGAAGCTAATGTAATTGATAGAGAAAATGCTCCCAATGCTTCATGGGGAAAACACATTCAAGTGTGCACTAGCCTATTGAATAACATTCAAGTTTACTTTTCAGCTTACCTGTGCACAAATTGGGGGGGGGTCATCCAAAGTTTCACAGGGGGGCCCAGTGATTTCTACTAACGCCCCTGGAGCGTTCCTTCTTCTTAGGTGATGATCAAAGTCTTTTTTAGGTCATTTCAGGTTCGCATTAAGTTTGGTGAAATGTTGCAACAGTGATGTTGAATGACTATTATTTTGGGCCTATATTTCCCCTCTTTATCCTGCATTTGCCTTTATGCGAGCGAGGAGGGTTGGGGAGTGAGAAGCGCAGAGGTCACCCCTCCTCCAGGACGCACTTTTGTTATGTTATTAGGCCTGATTGTTCCCGGTGGTTGCTTGTTTGTACTGATGCCAGGTTTGTGTTGTGACTGACCGTTTATCGTGTAATCAGGCTGAGTGCGTCAGCTGAAATCAGCGCGTGGACATCGAGTGACACGCTCATTGTGTTACAGCGAACTACGTCCGCGCATATCTCCATCCTCTGCGTGCGCACTGCGGCGGGCGGTCACAAACGTTCTGCTTCAAGGCCTTCCATTCCCGACACCATAGCCTCACCTCTTCTATACTGTATATATGATAGGCAAAATGTCAAGTGTATTTCCTGGGGCTCATTCACACTACACCCATTGCATGGAATGCACGTTGTGGTGCGTTAAAGTGCAGATGTTGGCAGCCAAAACACGATAGAGCCCATTGGGAAAACGTGTGCATCGTGCGATAAAATGTTCCCAGAAGCGTTACATCACAACGCATAGGAGCGCATAGCTGTACTGTGAATGGCAGGGTTGTGGAGTTGGAGTCGAGGAGACGGAGTCAGAACAATTTTGGGGAGTTGGCGTTGGAGTCGGTGATTTCATAAACTAGTAGTCGGATGATTTTTGTACAAGATCCATAGCCCTGGTAAGTATTAGACTAAGACAGGGGTCCTCAAACGTTTTGGGTCGAGGGCCGGGTCAACATCATACTTCAGACTGCTGGGGGGGCCGGAGTGTACATAAAATGATGTAGAAATCTTTGCGGGCCAGACAGTGAAGCATACCCAGGTGACAACCTGCCGTCCAATTGGACGGCAGTGTCACCTGATGTGGAATTTGATTGGAAACCAGCAAATGACTGCTTTCTGGCTTCCATGTGGATGGGTGGTGCCAGCACTGCTATTCTATATTCAGACCACCAATATTTAAAGATGTAGCTGATCGCATCTATAAGTAATACATTTTGGTTGGGGGGGTAGCCGGTAAAAAGCCTCAGGGGGTCGCATTCGGCCCGCAGGCCTTAGTTTGAGGACCACTGGACTAAAGAGTCAGAGTCGAGGAGTCGGAGTTAGTCGGAAGATTTTTTGTACCGACTCCACAGCCCTGGTGAATGGTTACATGATAGTCTATCGACTTTCATGTTACCATGTGGATGGCACACTATGTGCAGTGCCTCAAAACTGACAGCAAATACATAGGGCTTGATTCACAAAAGAGTGCTAACTGTTAGCACGGCCGTTTTCGCGCAATTTTTAGCTCGAAACGATAACGTTTTCGCACGCAAACGTGAATTTTCATGCGAAAACGATATCGATTTCGCGTGAAAATTCGCGTTTGCACGCAAAATGTTATCGTTTCGCACGAAAATTCGAGAATGCGCGCAATGCGAAAATTCGCGCGAAAACGGCCATGCTAACAGCACTCTTTTGTGAATCAAGCCCATAGTGTGAATGAGGCCCTAGGCTACTTTCCTACCAGCTGCGATTCCATTCAGTTATCGGAGTACTTGCGTTTTGCCGATCGGGCACAGTGCTTAACATGTTTTTTAATACTTGCTGCCAATCAGCAATTGTTATAAATGGAGAAAATCGCAATCACAGCTTGTTTGCCAGTTGCGGTTTTCCATCTAAAAGAGTAGGGAGGTTCATTCAGATTCCGCGGAATTGAAATTTACGCAGTTTCTGATCGGAGATCGCCATTTCTGGAACTCAGAAATCGGAAAGCCGATTTACCGCAACTCTGTCATTTTAGCCCAACCGCAGAACTCAGAATCATCGGACCAATCAGAGAATGCAGAATTTTTCCGCAAAGATCGGATTACCGCAGTCATTGTAGTCCAATCACAAGACTTGGACACTACCGAGTATTCCTGAGTCTTGTGATTGCCCTAAAATCTCGACGATATTCCCGATTACCACGGAAATATTCAGCATTCTCTGATAGGTCCAATGCTTCCAAATCAGAGAATACAAAAAATGACAAAAAAAAGGATTCATCGGATATTGGCGAAAATCTGAATTTCCACGGAATCAGAAATCGGCATTTCCTGACCATACTTTGAAAAGAGCTCCTAAAGAAAACCTGTAACTAAAAAAAGTTCCCCTAGGGGTTGCTCAATTCTGGTGGGGAGAGCCTCCGGATCCTACCAAGGCCTCCCCCGTCCTCCTGTGTCCCACGGCGGTCTCACTGTGTCCCTCCGAACAGCGGGGATGTAAATATTTACCCTCCCAGCTCCATTGCAGGCTCTCCGCTCGGAGATAGGCGGAAATAGCCGATCCCAGTCAAGTCCGCTCTACTGCGCAGGCACAAGTCTCCTGCCCCTGCGCAGTAGAACGGACCTGACAGAGATCAGCTTTTTCCGCCTATCTCTGTGCCGAGAGCCGCAACAGCGCCCCCGCTGGAGCCAGGGAAGGTAAATTGTGGACCCTGAGGCTTCCCACTCCCAGGGGAACTTTTTTTTTGTTACAGAGTCTCTTTAACAACATTTTTTTGGACACATTTTCATTAGGTTCAACGTTTATATTGAATCTAACATCCAGTTGGTCTAAACTAGAATGTGAACCGTATGTCGTTACGTAGCTGATAAATCCACAACGTTAAAGTCCTTGCGCCAGATGAAGGTCTAAACATGCCCACTATTGATACAATCTTGATTGTACAAACTTGCTAAATCTGTATAGTAGAAGGGTAGACCGAGTCAATATGCTTTGCATGGATACTTCAGATAGTCCCTCATATTATGTGGAAGTACAATCAAACTTTTCCATCACTTATATGGCGATTCGCCAGATTCGCGAACTTTTGAGGAAATTCGCGTTCGCAGTTTGCGAATCTTAAATTGGATGTTCGGCCCATCACTATTGTTCAGTTGGCAGATCTTCTGTACCTGGAAACAGCCGTTAGTAAACACGTTTTTCTTCTGCTGCCGACGTCTCCTTGTTGTCTACCCAACACCCCATTGTAGACTGAAGAGTCTCCCAGGCCCCACTAGACGTGACAGACGACCTCGCAGCTCGAGAAACGCGGCACAATGGGGTTAAATGGAGCTTTGAAAAAGCTAATACGTCGTCCTTGAAAGTGCAGCGCGTGATAAAACGGCTCTGGATGTCAGGCTGCAGCGCGCGCGACGGGCTCTGCGTGTAAAAAACGGTCATCTGTCGGCTGGGCTTACCAGTGCTTCGGGTTGGATTAGTCAGCGCTAGTTTAGTTTACAGGACCCAGCAGGAAACCTCATAGGGAAATTCAGCTAATGTGATTGGGTGGGCGGCACCCTCTCCAACTGCTAGGCTTCTGATAGGCTGTAGTAAGCTACACCCGCTCTATGCAGCCAATCACAACGCTTCGTGCTGTAAGAGGGTGCTGTGATTGGAGAACTTTTCCTATGAGGTTTCCTGCTGGATCCCCTAAACTAGACTAGTACCGATTAGTCAGTACATGGCGTGAGATAAGTCTTGCTAACTGATCTGCAGTATCGCCACAACATACTGATTTAGGATGGTGTTTAGCCATTTTCTAACAGCCACAGCCTCTGCAGGAGCGTCCAGGGGGCAGAAATAGAGACGGATCACCTACAAGGTAACCTAGGCACGTACCTAGGGCTTGGCAGGTGTCGAGGAGCCTTCTAAAGCCAAGTACAATACTACAAACATCCAATTTTGACTTACCAATAACTGGCCAATTTTACCACCACTTCCATGTAGTATGAGAGCTCATCTACACAATCTATTCATACTTTTTAATGTCTGTTGGCCCTCATGGTACATGGAGGGGGTAAAATTGTTCAGTCATTGGTAAATAAAAATTGGATGTGTGTACCAGGCTAAAGCTGCTGTTGCTACAACTGACACTAACCTTCCTACCAATACACCTGACACTATAGCCTACTACACACTTTCAATTATGATTGGCCAATCACTGTCCAATCTTACCACCTCCATGTTGTACGAGGATCAACAGATATTGAATACTATGAGCAGATTGTCTATGACGGGGGCCCCCAACCACGGTATGCGGCCCACTGCTGGTCCGTGGGGCATTTGAAGTGGGCCGCGGGTCTGTCCTCTTGCCCAAACCACCCCCCCGCGCGCGCGGCCGCCGCTGTTACCTTAGCTGGCGGCCGCTTCCTCTCTTCTCCTCTGATGCGTGTGCTATTTGGATTCACAGCAGCGCGCCCCGCGGCTGCTGTGATGAGGCAGGAAGCAGGAGAGTGGTTCCCCTGGTAATGGCCATACACATCGCCGTTACAGGAAGCCGCTCTCCTGCTTCCAGCCTCATCACAGCAGTCGCGGGACGCGCTGCTGTGAATCCAAATAGCACACGCATGAGGAGAAGAGAGGAAGCGGCTGCCAGCTAAGGTCACAGAAGTGGCTGCGGGGTGGTGGGGGCAGGGGTTTACCTACTAATACTGGGGCACTATACTAGCCATACTGGGAACTATACTAACTATACTGGGCACTATACTACCCATACTGGGCACTATACTAGCCGTACTGGGCACTATACTACCCATACTGGGGCACTATACTACCCATACTGGGCACGATGGGCACTATACTAACTATACTGGGCACTATACTAGCCATACTGGGCTCTATGCTAGCTATACTGGGCACTATGGGCACTATACTAGCCATAATGGGCACTATACTGGGGCACTATACTACCCATACTGGGCACTATACTAGCTATACTGGGGCACTATACTACCCATACTGGGCACTATACTAGCTATACTGAGGCACTATACTAGCTATACTGGGGTAACTAAACTAGCCATACTAGGGATACTAAACCCCCTATACTGGGGCAACTATGCTAGCTATGCCGTTGCGCACCAGCCTCCACCCCTCCCCCGCGGGCCCCAGAGAGAAATTTTGTCAGAAAGCGGTCCCCAGGCCGGAAACGGTTGGGGACCCCTGGTCTATGAGGTAAACCCTTATACTAAATAGAGATGGTACAATTGGTCAGTGATTGGCCGCCAATCATAATTGAAAGTGTGTACCAGGACTTACAGTAAGGGTGCGTACAGACATGCGACTATAGTCGTTTAAAACGATTGTTACCGACGGCATTGCCCGACGATCGTTCGTAAAAAGTGCACGAACGATCATTAAAACGACCGACCAACGAGATATGTCGTTGGTAAAGAACGATCCATTCTGCCAGATCTTTTCCAACGACCATCGTTCAAAAAGTAATGTCTGTACAACGATCGGTCGTTGATCGTTCGTTCTCAAAGCTTTGCACATGCTCAAACAGTTCTTTTTGACACTTGTGTTTGAGATCAGTTTATACATCATGTTGCGCACGCAACGCTCGTTCCAAGATCGTTCGTACACGAACGATGTTCAAAGTAGCCTTTCTTCAAACGATCATCGGCCGATACCTCCTTTAACATCGTTCGTCGTTCAGAACGAACGATCGTTATCGTATGTCTGTACGTACCCTAAACCTGTATCACTCCCACTGCTGCCTTTTTTCGCACACCGGTTGCGATTCCCTATTACTGACAGCCAGCTGGCTGTTGGCCAAAGGTGTGCAGAGACTGCAGACTCTTGCATGCAAAATGTGCAGCCATTTCCTGCGGACCTACCGGTAATTCCAACCTGCATACAATTCGCATTAAATCTGCACATTGTATGCAGATTTATAAGCATTCCACTGACCATTGGGGATGATCAATGAGATGCAAATATTTCCAAGTTCATGCAGATTTATGTACATTTTTATGCAACTATATGCAGCTTGAAAATGGACCAATCAGTTTAAACCTTGGTGGGACTTGATTGGTCCATTTTCAAACTGCATATATTTGCATACAAATGTACATAATCCTGCATGAACTCCAAAATACTGACCATCCTTGCTCCGCTCATGTGTCCTGTGAGGGTAGAAGGGGCGGCCCTGTGAGGGTAGAAGGGGCGGCCCTGTGAGGGTAGGAGGGGCGGCCCTGTGAGGGTAGGAGGGGCGGCCCTGTGAAGGTAGAAGGGGCGGCCCTGTGAGGGTAGAAGGGGCGGCGCTGTGAGGGTAGAAGGGGCGGCGCTGTGAGGGTAGAAGGGGCAGTGCTGTGAGGGTAGAAGGGGCAGTGCTGTGAGGGTAGAAGGGGCAGTGCTGTGAGGGTAGAAGGGGAGGTTCTTTGAGGAAGAACCTGCTGAACCCAATTAAGGAGAGGGAGCTGGGATCAGTAAGCTACTTGTAGGCATGGATAGAGGAAGTGACATCAGTATCCAGTGACTGTAGCGTCTTCCCATCACACTGTGAGTAACAACTGCATTGGCTTCAAGTCACTGAGGGCTGAGCCCACTAACGCAGTTGTGTCCGCTTCTGTCTGCTTTTCAGCATCTGTAACATTGATGTGTAACTAAAAAACGGACATGGGCTCAGGCCCTAATAAGTATTACAGCATGTGGTAAAGCAGCTGATTTTACCCAGCAGTTTGGCCTCCTTTCCACAAACTGTTGATAGCCAGTGAAATGGCAGTTCGTGGAAAGGAGACCTGTGTGAAATGTCAATTCGCTAAGGCCTCTTTTCCATGGACAGTGGAACTGTGTGCTCAGCAAGCAGTTATCTGGCTGCAGCGAGCAGTTATCTGGCTGCAGCGGCATTTCACTGCCTATCTACAGTCTGTGGAAGAGGCCTGAGGCTGTTATCACATTGAAAGTTAATGGTGTGTACACACTTGAAAGATAAATGAAAGATCTCGGACCAATTTTACCCCCTTCCATGCAGTATGAGAGCCATACCTACACAGTCTATTCTATGGAGCTGCACTCCCCATCAGATAAAATCTTTGCAAGATGCTGCACACAAAGATGCTGTACACATTCAACAGATCAGTATCTGCAAAAGATCAGTTCCTGCAAAAGATCCATTCCTGCAAAATGCATTCATAGTCTATGAGATCTGCAGATCCTCATACACACCTTGTTTAACAGACAATCA
This sequence comes from Hyperolius riggenbachi, assembly GCF_040937935.1. Classification (NCBI taxonomy): domain Eukaryota; kingdom Metazoa; phylum Chordata; class Amphibia; order Anura; family Hyperoliidae; genus Hyperolius; species Hyperolius riggenbachi. The sequence continues at coordinate 35,189,904 of NC_090648.1, forward strand.
TCTGCAGATCCATCCTGGTGGATCTGATCTGCAGATGAATGTCAGTTAAACAAGGTGTGTATGAGGATCTGCAGATATCAGACTATGAATGCATTTTGCAGGAACAGGTCTTTTGCAGATACTGATCTGTTGAATGTGTACAGCATCTTTGTGTGCAGCATCTTGCAAAGATTTCTATCTGATGGGGAGTGCAGCTCCATAGAATAGACTGTGTAGAGTATGGCTCTCATACTACATGAAGGGTGGTAAAATTGGTCTGAGATCTTTCATTTATCTTTCAAGTGTGTACACACCATAAGATTACCGACTAGTGAGGTAACTTACTGACTTGTGAGGTAAATTCCTAGTGAGATGCTCGCTATCTCCAGCCTGGAGCTGTCGGTAACTAATTGTTAGTACTAGGGATGATCAATGAGATTCAAATGTTTCCGAGTTGATACAAATTTATGCAAATATATGCAGCTTGAAAATGGACAAATCAAGTCCCACCCAAGTTTAAATTGATTGGGCCATAGTAAAGCTGCATATATTTGCATAAACATTTACATAAATTTGCATAAACTTGAAAGTATTTGCATATCATTAATCATCCTTAGAGGATACCAGATGTGACATAACCTAGAGAAACAAGGGGAACAGGCGTATACTGCTCCCCCACTCTCCTCTCTGTCCCCTATATCCTAGCTAAATGCCCCTCCGACAGCCTCTTCCGGGTCCCTGGAGTCGGGCACTAATGCGCAGGTTACGCACATCCGACAACACGCCTGTGGCCGGGAGCGCTCTGTGCAAGTGTGTGATATCGCCACGTCTTGCGCATGACATCATACACATGCGCAGAGCGCTCCCGGACCCAGGCGTGTGCACTGTAGGATGTGCGCAGCCATCACCTGTGCATTAGTGCCCGAATCCTGGGACCCGGAAGAGGCTGTCGGAGGGGCATTTAGGAAGACTGCGGGGGCATAGAGGAGAATGAGTAGCAGTAGGCATCAAGACAGGTAACCGTATATGCCTGCTTTCCCCATTTCTCTAGGTTATTTCACATCTGGTATCCTTTAAAACTGAACCTAAACCGAAAGAGATATGGGGCTTGATTCACAAATCGGTGCTAACTGTTAGCACGCCTGTGAAAACCCCCTTAGAACATCTAAACGAGCTTTTCGCGCGCAAAACTTTATGCGCGTAAAACGTTACGCGCGCACTGCACAGAGCGCTCCGTGCGAGGTGCCCATTAAAGCCTATGGGACTTAGTGCGCGCAAAACTTTGCGCACGATCTAATTGAGAAGTCCGGTGCTAACCTACTTAGCACCCTGTTTAGCACGTCTAAAGACTTTAGACGTGCTAAGTAGGCTGGCACCGCTTTGTGAATCAAGCCCATGGAGGCAGCCATATTTATTTCCTTCTAAACAGTACCAGTTGCCTGGCTGTCCTGCTGATCTCTTTGGCTGCAGTAGTGTCTGAATCACACACCTGAAACAAGCATGCAGCTAATCTTGGCAAACCTCGGGTCTGCTTGCTTGTTCAGGGGCTTATGGCTAAAAGTATTAGAGGCAGAAGATCACCAGCACGGCCCAGCAATGTGCATAGTTTAAAAGAAAATATGACAGCCTCTCACCATGGATTCCCTTTAAATTGGCAGGCTCCTAAGCCAGTTAGCAGAAGGGGCACTGATTAGAGGAGAGAAACTAAGCATGGTTTTCATATGAAGCTTTGGTTGATGTGTTATCAGTGCGCAGTGATAAACATTGCTCAGCAGGAGAGCGGTTAATATCTCTGTCCAGCGCCTGGCAGCAGCTGGGATGGCAGCATTGTACGCGCCCCCTCCATAGACCGGCCTGCTATACATGACCCAAACAATAGTGTGATTTTGCTCTCGCACAAGCGGCTTTGACGTCAAATCAGGAGGGGGGAGAAAAATGAACATTAACATATTTTGCTTCACACAAAGGCTGCATTGACAAACTTCCGGCCCAGCAACCATTTCTCTTCTCTGCCCCCAAATAACAGCGTAGAGTGTAAGTGCCCCGCGATGTACCCCAAGCATTCAGCTAGAGGCAGCGTGACGCCCGCAGCTGGGAGATAAACCGCTATCTCTGCTTGTATCAGGACAATAGAACCGCTGGGTTCTAACTTTTCTGAATCCTCTGACATCGCAACGTCACCAGCGCTCAGCTGTGATCATCACAGAATTATCACCAATATGTAAATCACAGTTTGGCAGGAAGGAAAAAAAATATTGCCTGGGCGAAATTATATATGGGAACTGTCGATTAATTTAACTGTTCGCTCCTTAAAGGACACCTGAAGTGAGCGTAGTATGAAGGCTGCCATATTCATTTCCTTTAACCACCCTGGCGTTCTATTAAGATCGCCAGGGCGGCTGCGGGAGGGTTTTTTTTAAATAAAAAAAAAAAAAATATTTCATGCAGCCAACTGAAAGTTGGCTGCATGAAAGCCCACTAGAGGGTGCTTCGGAGGCGTTCTTCCGATCGCCTCCGGCAGCCAGAAGTAACACGGAAGGCCGCAATGAGCGGCCTTCCGTGTTTTGCTTACTTCGTCGCCATGGCGACGAGCGGAGTGACGTCATGGACGTCAGCCGACGTCCTGACGTCAGCCGCCTCCGATCCAGCCCTTAGCGCTGCGCAGGGCTCAGGCGGCTGGGGGGACCCTCTTTCGCCGCTGCTCGCGGCGGATCGCCGCAGAGCGGCGGCGATCAGGCAGCACACGCGGCTGGCAAAGTGCCGGCTGCGTGTGCTGCTTTTTATTTGAACAAAATCGGCCCAGCAGGGCCTGAGCGGCAGCCATCGGCGGTGATGGGACGAGCTGAGCTCGTCCATACCGCTAAGATGGTTAAAGGATACCCGAACTGACATGTGACATGATGAGATAGACATGTGTATGTACAGTGCCTAGCACACAAATAACTATGCTGTTTGTTTTTTTATTTCTCTGCCTGAAAGAGTTAAATATCGAGTATGTAAGTGGCTGACTCAGACAGGAAGTGACTACAGTGTGACCCTCAATGATAAGAAATTCCAACTATAAAACACTTTCCTAGCAGAAAGTGGCTTCTGAGAGCAAGAAAGAGGTAAAAAAAAGGGGAATTTCTTATCAGTGAGGGTCACACTGTAGTCACTTCCTGTCTGAGTCAGGACTGAGCCAGCCACTTACATACCTGATATTTAACTCTTTCAGGCAGAGAAAAAAAGGAACACAGCCTAGTTATTTGTGTGCTAGGCACTGTACATACCCATGTCTATCTCATCATGTCACCTCTGGTATCCTTTAACGTGGACCCAAACTCTTGCACAGGACAGAAGGAAAACAGAGCGATTAGCCTGTCTAATTCCCCCTCATTGGTGACTAATCACAAGTTGTAATTTGATCCCTCCGCTGTATCAGGTGACTGCCTCGGCAAAGAGGCCAATTTCAAAGCACAAGATGTTAATGTCTGCTTCCATGAAAAAGCAGGAAGTAGACACTGCAGATTTACAAAAAAAAAAATTACATCATGTGTACCAAGTAAGGCCTGAAACCCACTAGGAGTGATTTCTAAGCGCTAGTCATTTGATAAAGCTCTTGTAATGTAATGCAATGCTAGGGGGGTGTTTATAAAATCACATGGCTCAGGTGGGATCACACCCATAGCATTACATTAGCAAGAGCTTTTCAAATCGCAAAGCGCTCAGAAAACCGCTCCTAGTGGGGTTTCTGGCCTGAGGTCTCCTTTCCACCAACTGTTGAGCTGTGTGCTCAGCAAGCAGTTGCCAGGCAGCAGGGAGCAGTTGCCAGGCAGCAGGGAGCAGTTGCCAGGCAGCAGCGAGCAGTGGAGAGAGTTTGAGAGACACTTCACTGCCTATCAGCGGTCCGTGGAAAGGAGGCAATACTAGTTGCCTGGCTGTCCTGCTTATATTCTTCCTCTAATACTGTTAGCCATAGCCCCTGAACAAGCATGCAGCAGATCAGGTGTTTCTGACATTATTGTCAGATCTGACAAGATTAGCTGCATGCTTGTTTCTGATGTGATTCAGACACTACTGCAGCCAAATAGACCAGTAGGGCTGCCAGGCAACTGATATTGCTTAAAAGGAAATAAAAATGGCAGCCTTCATATACCTTTCACTACAGTTGTCCTTTAAGGCAAAACACTGCAGGATAGAGGTACAAAGGACACGCCACGGTGGGGCAATGAACTGCGGAAGCCATGTGTTGGCTTAGCAGAGTTCCCAAATAGTGACCCTTCTTTTTGTGTGCTATGTTGGCGTAGATGTGTGTTTGAAGTCGGAGTGTGGCTTTAATGTCTTTATTCCTGGATCTGAGACAGACTGTACTGGGGCGATGGGCTAAAACCGCGAGTACAGACAAGTGCCTGAAATAAATTGCACTCTTAGTTGTGCCCCATCTGGGCTCTGCGCTGATGTCTGAACCTGTCGCCCCTCTCAGGCAGGAGGGCATCAGGTTTGTCTTGGTACTCCAGGCTGGGATAGATGAGCTATAATTGAGGCCAGGCACAAGGCTTTGTTCAGTCCTGCAGCACCCACATGTGAACAGCTGCTGGAGTGGACCAAAAACAGCCACAAGAGGCACTTCTGCAGTTTGTTCAGCGCACATCTCCGGAGAGCAGGACAGAGAGGACGGGCTTTTAAAGTGCGTCTCCGACCAGAAACTTGGAGCAGAGACTAGTCAGGTTTCTCGCACTGTTTATGCCAGCTTATAGGTGTACAGCTAGTCCTGGCACTGGTGTTTTGGGCATTGGTTCAGCTTTATAGCTACGTGGTTGTACTTATCAGTGAGGGTTATGCTATAGTCCAACCCAGACAGAAACTTTAACATTCTTGATTTTTTTTTAAAGAACCAGGGCCGGTTCTGTCATGAAGCAAGGTGAAACATTTGCATCAGGCGCATAGATTACAGGGGAAGCAGGTTTGTACTGTGTGCTTACACTAATAGCATGCAGTCAGAGCAGGAGGAGAGCTAGGTGAAGAAATCATCACTGGGGAAAAGCAGCTTGTTGTGCTGTGTGAGGAGTCTGACAGTGAGTGAGGAGGAGGGAGGCAGGAGAGCAGCAGTGTTATTTGACTTGAACAGCAGAAGGGAGGAGGTGGCACTGCTGTCCTGAGTGAGGAGGAATGGAGTGGCAAAGGGGGAGCAGATTGTTTGCCACAGACTCACAGCCAATCAGTGTGCTATGGTGTAGCGCTGCAGCATGTCATGTGAGAACATTAAATGAAGCAGAGTAAATTGTCGGGTGTTGTGCGATCATTCCAAATCGGGGGGCATCTTCACAAGTTTGCACAAAAAGTCTAGAACTGGCCCTGAGAACAACTGAAGTGAGAAGTATACGGAGGCTGCCATGTACATTTCCTTTTAAACCGTACCAGTTGCCTGGCAACTCTGCTGATCTATTTAGCTGCAGTAGTGTCTGAATCGCACGAGAAACAAGCATGCAGCTAATCCTGTCATGCAGCTAATCCTGTCAGAAGAAACGCCTGATCTGCTGCATGCTTCTTCAGGGTCTATGGCTAAAAGTATTAGAGGCAGAGGATCAGCAGGACAGCCAGGCAACTGCTTAAAAGGAAATAAATATGGCAGCCTCCATATACCTCTCGCTACAGTTGCCATTTAACTCTTTCAGGCAGGGAAAGCAAAAAAGGGACACTGCATTCTTATGCTATTGTTAATCCAATAGCCTGAAGTATTGGTATGAAGCCTATGGTAGGAAAGACATTGGGATAACGGGGTCTGTTGCCATGTGGGGGTGTGAACATGCCCGTATAATTGTATGGATGGTGTGATCGCAAGCACCATCACACAGTAGCGCAGCAGACTCACCCCTTCCATGCTTAGTTGGGGGCACGTGTTTCTGACCTTACCGGTAAAAGGAGTGCCCTGGCATATTGGCCAGTCATCCAATAGCAATGCTTGGTGGTGAGACACGGGGTTTCCACTGGGAGAAGTAATGTACTGTATAATACAATAAAGTAAAGTTTTTTGTTTTTTTTTTGTTTGTTTTTTATTGTACCTTTTTTTTTTTTTTTTTTTTTTTTTTTTTATTTATTTATTTATTTATTTTTGTTATGCTTTTGAATAGCGTTGGTCACACAGCCGCCATGTTCTTAAGTCCAGCAAATGTTTCAAGCGTAGGTTTACAAAAATTGGATGAGCTTAGTAAAGATGGGACACAAACCATATCGAACAACATAAAAATGCACGTTTTACGATGTTCCATAAGAGCCCATTCAAGTGCTTCAGAAATAAAAGAATAGATATAAAATTCAAATGTCCATGTACACTAGACCAGAAGTGCGTGTGACCAGAAATTGCACATTACTGTCCGCAAGTTGTAGGTCAAGTTCAGGCGTAAGGTGTAGGTTAAAGTTATAAGAAAGTCAGCAGTAAGGCCCAGTGCACACCAAGCGGTTTTTGGAGCGATCCGCCGGCCGCATCCGCCTCTAAAAACGCTTGTCTAATGTATTGCAATGGGATGGTGCACACCGGCGGTTTGCGGTTTTTGCCAAGCTGCAAACGCGCCTCCTGCTGCGCGTTTGCGGTTTTCGGAAGCGTTTCGTCCTCAATGTAAAGTATAGGAAAAACGCAAACCGCTCTGAAAAACGCTAGTTCAGAGCGGTTTGCCAGGCATTTTTGTTACAGTAGCTGTTCAGTAACAGCTTTTACTGTAACAATATGTGTAATCTGCTACACAAAAACGCACGCAAAACCGCTAGGTATGTTTAGAAAACCTCTCTAAACATACCTAGAATCGCTCTGAAATCGGCTCCCAAAACCGCTAGCGTATTGCGGATCTGCTAGCGGTTTTGGTGTGCACTGGGCCTAAGAAAGCAGTTGGTTGAGGGGTAATTTTAGATTTAGATCGGGGGTTTGGAACTAAAGATGTTCACAGAGATGTTGTTCCAGGAATTTTATCCCGATTGCCATTATAAAAAAGGATTATAAAATTTTTTTTTTTATTATTCCAACGCCAGTAACTGTTAACTTCCGAGCAAATCTGTATGCTTCTTGGAGTTGAGCCAACCAATCACGTCCTACCAATTATGGCTGGACCAGTTTTAAGTGGCAAATAATTTCCATTAAATCTGTACGGGAATCATAATTGTTTGCGTCTCTAGTTGGGACTACAAGAGGATATCTTGTCTGCTTTTGGAGTCTGCTAATCCTGCTCGCATTACGTGGCCTCAAAATCTACTGAAACCCAAACCATATACTGTATGTATACCACTGATTACTATTCACCATTCCCTTTTAATGGCTGGAGGTATCTCTGAAGGACGTGAGCTGGTTATGTGATGGGAGTCTGAAGTACGTGTCATTCTTCAGGTTCGTATACACGTCCGATAAAGATCGTTCGTTACGAACGATTCGTGACGTTTACACGATATTCAAATTAGACCGAAAAGATCGTTTGTAATGAACGATTGTGTACACACGTGAACGATATAAGTATAAAGTACTGAACGACGAACGATAAAAAAAATGCGTGCGCAAACGGAAGTGACGTTATGACAGGCAATAAGATCATGCGTACTACTCCACAGATAATCATTATCGGACGATCTTTGTACACACTGCAACGATTGAACGATCATCTTTCGAAAAAATCCGCCAGGTTGGATTGAACGATAACGGTCGTTATCGTCCCAAAAAACGATCGTTGGAAAATTTGGAACGCACGATTATCGGTCCGATTGTCGTTATCGTTCGTTTTCGAACGATCGTTATCGTACGTGTGTACTCAGCTTTACACAGAGAGAGAGAGAGAGAGAGAGAACCGGGAGCCCCTTATGGTGTAGTATGTAAGTCATGCAGAAAGGAAAGAGAATAAACTCGGTACTAACAAAACCAGGTTGCAGAATGGCAACCATGGATTATCGCTTGAAGGTGGTGTCACCGACCACCAAGAGAAGTTTGACTTGCTTTGGTGTGGTGAGGTCATAACCCCAAAAAAGGGATACTAGATGGGAAAATGTAAAAACCGGCCCCCATGGGGGTTCAGAGGGGTCATACTGGGAGGGAGGCATCGCAAAGAATGTGTGAAATGATTCATAAATGTTTGAGGCAAGAAAATCTTACACCAAAATGCGAACTGATATAAAATACAAACCTATTTTATTCAAAAACTCTGGACAATGTGTTTTGCAGGCATCCACCCGCTTCATCAGGTCAGTAAAACCAGTGTCTGGAAAAAAGATACAAGTATATATTATGTATGACCTAATTTAAAGGTCTAACCCAACATTTGTTGTTTTTTAGCAATTGCCTATTAGTGATGATCATGTCTAAGGGAACGCTGCTTGCGGATTACAGCAAATCACACGCTTCTCCATGAGTTATCTTAACATAACATGACATAACCATCACTATCGGCCATGAGCATCTCCCTTATTATATCTTATTTCTAAGCACTGTTTTATTGACCCCAGGAAGGCGGCGGATAAGTGCAAAACGGGTAATCCAGTGTATTAGGATACAAAAGTACATTTATTCAATGTTAGTCCTCGTCTTTGGGTAAGGGTTTTTGTTTTTTTAACTGTTCATTTTACCCATACTTGGGGGAACCTCCCTCCCAGTCTTGGTTTTGAGTCCTGCTGGTGGTGGCAAGGGTAGTAACCTACCCCTGTTACCGTGGTTATAGCTATGGGGTTTCGAATGTGATCTTTGACATTTCACACCAGGCCTGGCAGCAGGGCCGGGCCAAGGCCGCACTTTGGTGTCTCAGCCTTGGGTGCTGGAGGACCTTGTACTGGCTCTGCCTGGCAGTTTGCAGAAACCAAAAAAATCTGGATTATGGAACTGCATTTGGAGGTACGATCTTGGATGCCAACTGTGACTTCAGAAAGAGTGTATAAGCACTGATGCTGGAGGCAAAGAACCGGGAGGAGAGCTGGTAACAAATCGACTCGCTCAACAGTCTCGTCCATCTCCCCTCCCTCAACAGAACCAGCAACTGTCAGGAATCCCAGTCTGTATTACATGGCCTCCCTCGGCACCTGTTGAACAATCGCTTCTCCAGCTGAGGCAGTTTGAAACTTGAGAGAAGCGTCACCTCCTCTCCTATTTCAAGAAAACTCAGGGAGCTGCCCGGCCATCTGGACCCAACTCGTTTTGCCAGTTGGGTAGATGAGGTCATACTCTACTAATCTAAAGACCAATTTAAAAGGATGCAGTTTCATCAAATTTAGGGCGGTTTAAAATTGGCACCTGAATTTATTTGCATTGTTCTACTTATCCCCCTACACAGCAGGACTTGAATAGGGTAGCAGACTGCTTGCTCTTAATGTGGATTATCTTCCAACCTCACAAGGTCGATATTAGTTTTCTGCTTCCTTTCTTGGTCAAAGCAAGAAAAGAAGGATCTGTTTCCTTAGGGGAGCTGGCTGGGCTGTCTAGTCATAGGACAGAATACCGTGTGTGGATGGAACTTTTTCCAGCATGCTGGGGACATCCCATCAGGGCCCTAGGGTTTCCTGTCCATGCTGAACGTCAGGAAAGCCTCGGGCCCTGACTGTTTGTCCCCAGCATGCCTGAAAACTTGCTCACAGCAGCTGGCCCCTTTACTTGCTTCTATATTCTCCAAGTCCTGACTTGAAGGCAAGGTTCCTTAGTCCACTATTATACTTGTTCCAAAAAAAGCAAGGCATCTTGAACCTTAGCAACTTCAAACCCGTGGCCCTCATATCAGTCGTCATGAAAACCTATGGAAAGAGTGGTCCTGACTAGATCTGTTCTAGTTCCCATACAGCGATAACAGTATCGCCGATGACTCCATCCATATCTGCCTGGAGTACATCATAGATCACCTGCACAGACCAGACTCATACGCCAAAATTCTTCTATTGGACTTTAGCTTGGCCTTTAACACCATCTGTCCACACATTACTGCACAACAATCTCGCGGAGCTCGATGTCCATCCCACTCTCCTCCACTGTTAGATCACAGACTTCCTCACAGACAAGTCCCAAACTTTTGTGCTGCGAAACATCTCCTCCAGACCAAGAGTTGCCAACACTGGGGCCCCACAAGGCTGTGGGTCACCTTTCCTGTTTTTGCTCTACAAATAACTGCGGAGCCATGGCTAACTCTGTCAGTCATCCAACTCTTCATGCTTTATGTATGTCTGCACACTAGATGGTTTTTGTCAATCACTGCTTCTTTCAGCTGTTGCATAGGCATGTTCATAGCTTCACATACACTGTCCATCCTTCTTAGCCTCTGTCGTCCTCTTCTTGTTTTACCCTCCTATTTTCCCAAGCATCAAGGATTTTTACAAAGAATCTGGTCTTCTCAATATGTGAGCAAAGTATTTAAGTTTTAATAGTAGTATAGTATCAGCCCTTCTAGTGAACGCTCTGGCCTTATTTCTTTCAGTATTGATTGGGTAGATCATCTAGCAATCCAGGGAACTCAGCAGCTTTCTCCACACCCACAATTCAAGACCATTTTTTTTTTCTATGCATGATCTTATAGTCCACCTTTCACAGCCATGTGTTGCTGCTGGGAAGACCATGGCTCTAGCTATCCTGATATTTGCTGGTAAAGTGACCTCTATTCTTCAGTATCTTGTTCACACATGCCATAGCCTTGTTCTGTTGTGATTCTCCATTGGGCTTTGTCAACAAGTATGATTTTAGGTCTTCGGTCCAAAGAAGGTGGATATGGAAATGGTGCTGGTCTACAGCTTTTGCCTTGTAGGGTTGGGTGTTCAAAAAAATATTGCAGCAGAGACCATAGGTGGGACACTAGTTTCCGAAAGATGTGAATAGGCTGGTATCTTTTTGGATTAGGCATTGATAAGAAGGGATGAAGGTTTAGGTGGATGTTGGCTCCATCTGTTGTGATCAGCATATTACAGTCCTATATCAGGATGACTCCTCTATTCTGGGGGGGGGGGCAGTTTAGGTATGAGGATGGAGGTGTGGTTAAGGTGGAGTTTGGGTAAAGGCCAGGAGGTCAAGTGCCAAAACAGCTGAATAAAACAGGCCCTTAACCCCCCCCCCACCCCGAAGTATATTTTACAGTTATGAACTGTATACTATTGTTTTCGAGTCACAAAGGATATAAAGCTGCCCCTTTTTCACCTACGAGGATGAAGAATTTCTCTGGTCTCCTAGATTCATGCACACAGAACCAAGTGGGCATTCGGAATACTGTGCTGTGAAACATTTCACTGTTACGAAGCTCAACAGAAAGTGAGAAGACAGTTTGTGGTGTTGAAGGTTGAAATCAAGAAAGTGTGAACCTGTGGTTATAAGAAAACAAAAACTGATGTTCACTTGTATTGCATTGTGTAAGAGACGAGGTTTGAGGTGCTGGGAGGGGGAGGTCCCTCTCCGTGAAGAAGGCATATGCTGCTTCACACATTTGCATCTTCCAGCTAGCCATTTCCTGCCGTGGGTTTGTTTGAGGGATGTTCCAGCTATTTAGCATGTCCATGTTGCTTCTGGTGGGAGCACTAGGGTTTTGAACCAGGCGCGCGCTTGCTGTCACTAGAAGTAAAGGGGCTGGAGCTGCAATATTCCCAACTGCCTGCAGGCTCTGGCTGGAGGACATCTTGGTGAAGCCTGTATCTGAATGAAAGGTAGTTCTCCCTCCCCTGTTGTGGACAATGCACACTGGCTAGTGATGGCGATGATGGTAATAGGCCCCAAGCCCATTCTAGGTCCAGGCAGCAGAAGCAGTAGCTTTTATGTAGGGAATGATTTGCATGAATCCCTATCGTGTGTGTGTGTGTGTGTGTGTGTTTATTTATTTATTGTTTTGTTTTTTCCCTTTTCTGAATATTGTAGGTTCTAAAAAGGTGTACTAAAATAGAGAAAAGTCCCACTTCCTGTGCTTGGATGAGAAATTGATTCTTGTTTTCTCTGCCTTCCCTTGTCACCCAATGGGCATCAGATCTACAAATTGACATCAGCATTGTCCGTTAGATTTTGGTAGCTAACAGTGACCGACTGGGGATAAGGAGAGTAGTCTTGTGTCATTAGGTTCGTACACACACACACACACACTTGTACTCGCACCACTTCCCTGTAGTGCTAACAGAATATGAATACTCAGAACCGATTGTGTAGGTAAGCTTTCATTTTACATCATGGAACTGGTAAAATTGGCCAATCAAACTGGATATGTGTAGCCACCCTTAGAAGTAGTCAACTTAGACCTCTCCACACCACCACAGATGCCATCTTTTGGGCTATACGTGGATATTAAGCAGAGAGGCTCTTATCTTTGTTGTGAAATTGTGGTTTTGTTTTTAAACTTGATTTGGATTTGTCAGGCCAGACAATTTTCCACCTCACTTCAGTCCATCCTAAATCAGTTCAGGCCCAGAGAATGTGGTAGGATTACTGTATCCTTCCTGTTTATACTTGAGCTCCTTTTGCCATGTTAGGTTTTTTGGTTTTTTTTCACTTGAATTTGTGGATGCAGCATTGAACTGTTCAGAGTGTGGTATTCACAAATGTTCCTGAACCCATGCTGTGACTTCCACTACAGTATCATGCCTGTTTTTATAATGCAGGGCTGAAGATCATGGCCATCCAGTATTTACTGACCCACCTAAAGTCCATGAAATGGCTGAGATGGATGGAGTTTCTTCAAGTGGTTATCTTCTTGGAATTCAAAGTGTTGCTCTGGACAATATGAAGGATTTGCATGTGGGGTGTAAAGTAGATGCTGTCCACCCCAAAAATTCTCCTTCTGTTCTCCTGGTTGCAAACTTCAGATGCCTTTTATCAGCCACTGTTTCCTCCAGTGTACTATGAGGTCTTCAGCAGCTGTCTGTCCTCCGGCCAGTCCACCTCACCATTTCCAGTCATTGGCATTATGGGAAAGATAAGATGGCGTAAGTACTTGCCAATCAAACCTACTCCACTTACCTCCCCATAGTGTTCCTTCAGAAGTGGTGGGATCTGTTGACCAACTTGGAAGATGAAGCTGGCCAGCTATAAGAGACCTGCCAAAGAAGGTGGTGAAGAGGACTTCCTTCTGGTTGCATGATTAGCCCCCTACCTCACCTCTTTTTATTGGAAACCACCAAGATGCATCCACAGCACTGGCTGAAGCTGTGGGACTCTTAGTTTCAGAGGTTTTATTAAGATAATTCTTTACATGACAGAGAGGACACCCCTCGCAGGGGGAAGACCATGAGTCCACACAAAGAATCTCAAAATTTCATTCATTAAAGAAATAAAATACGTCACAACATAACAGAGTAGACAAATGAACCATTAAAATAATCCTAAACAAAACTCCTCTGTGGCTTAAACCTGTAAGAAAAGACATGACAGTATTTGTAACAGTATTGTGAAGTCTGCAGGACAGAATCTGTTAAGGGCAGTAGACCAAGTAGCTTAGAACCTGTGCATCGGCATAAGTCAGCCAAGTGTCCCAAGTGTTCTGGAAGTGATTGTTGGGCAGCACGGTGGCATAGAGGTTAGTGCTCTTGCCTTGCAGTGCTGGGTCCCCTTGCGAATCCCAGTTCGAGTTTGTCTGTTTGGGTTTCCTCTGGGCACTCCGGTTTCTCCCCACATCCCCCCAAAAAACAGATAAGTTAATTGGCTTCCCCATAAATTGGCCCTAGACTATGATACATACACGGTACATACATAGACATATGCCTATGGTAGGGATTAAATTGTGAGCCCCTCTGAGGGACGGGTAGTGACAGGACAATATACTCTGTACAGCGCTGCGTAATATGTTGGCGCTTTGTAAATACTTAGTAATTGCAAGCTGTGGGACTCTCTTATACTGTCTCTGTCCTTCATTCTTGCATAGTTATCTAGAAGTACAGTAGTACAGTTAGGTATTGCCCCTAAGGCTGGATTGATAATTTTCATGCCCCTAGGCCAAGTATGTTGTCCCCTCCTATTCCAAGTGAAGCCCCTCTTTCATGAACCGCTCTCTTAGGGGGTCACTTTACTTTTTTTCATGTGTTGCCCACTCTTTCATATCTAGAAACTTCTTTTTCATGTTCAGGTGCCCCCTTGGGCATTAGCCACCCAAGGCTCGGGCCTTTGTGGCCGTTTCAGAAATCCGGCCCTGATTGCCCCACCTTAGCGTGCATGGCATCAGGGAGGGCAGAGCCATAGGCCGTCATCGGGGAATGCTTAGTGTGGGTCTCTGAGATGAAAGATGTCATGCTACCAGACTCCATACATGAGTGAAAGATCACGCGTGGGCGGAATGACCTTTTAACATGGTAGAGACACGCATCTATGGCTGTTACAGCTACGGCTGCCGCCCTCACTACAAAGGGAAGGTGAGAAGACAGAGATCACAAAAGCATTTGTGTCTTTAGAAGAGATGGTTGTGTTGCTTATAGCACTAAATTCCAATGTGTCTGAGCAGCATACTGGGGAATGAAAACAAACCGTTTTAACCGTATTGCTGCAGGCGACATCACTTCCTGTTCGATAATAAGCAATGCTGGTAGTTACAGGGTGGGTACCAAATTGCTCATGAACACAACACACGCGTGGAAGTTGTATCAACCCCCTGCACCCCTCCATAACTACACCATCGCCAAATACTCTTTAAATTAAAGGACAACTGAAGTGAGAGGGATATGGAGGCTGCCATATTTCTTTCCATCTAAGCAATGCCAGTTGCCTGGCAGCCCTGCTGATCCTCTGCCTCTAATAGTATTAGCCATAGCACCTGAACAAGCATGCAGCAGATCAGGTGTTTCTGACATTAATGTCAGATCTGACAAGACTAGCTGCATGCTTGTTTCTGGTGTTATTCAGATACTACTGCAGAGAAATAGACTAGCAGGGCTGCCAGGCAACTGGTATTGATTAAAAAGAAATATGGCAGCCTCTGTATACCTCTTACTTCAGTTCCCCTTTAAGGAAGCTGTAGTCAGCCAACTGCTTCCGTGTTGCTTCCGCCAAACCTTGCTCCGGTGGAAAGAGAGGCAGCCTCTCCAGGTTCTGCAGGTGTCGAGAGAGGATGTGATCATAAGATCAGTGATGTCACTTCCTCCTGGCTCTGCAGAGAATGGTCATCATGGGCCTGTGACATGGCACCAGCCTAATAAATGGAACCTGGAGTGAGAGGGATATGGAGAATGAGCCTCAAAACTGCTATTTGAAGGCTCTTACCAAATATCATTTTTTTTTTTTTTTGCTCCTATGGGGAGGACGGTAAAGGGCTGCACCATTAGCTCTGTGAGTAAATGACTGAACCTTGAACATACAAACGGATGGTTTCTAGCATGTGCACAATGTCCCCCCCCTCCCAATCCCCTTCAGTTCACCCGCAAGGTGTTCTTGGCCAAGCACAGTCCAAGGACATTGTTCTCATCCTTACTCATCCCACCCCCTCCATGATGTGCTGTGCAGACAGCCCTGCCCCTCTCTTCCCCAATGCATCACTAACCTGCCTGTATAGTCTTGGCTCTGCACTGTTGGCTGAGGGTCCAAACACCAGCCCCTGCCGAGGGTTCACACTCTGAAATTTATCACAGGTGGTGGCAGATGCATCACTGTGGAATGTTTGTCTACTCTGTGCTCTGGAGCTAGTAGAAGTCGGCAGGGACACCACCTTGTCTTAAGTGTCCCAGAGATGGCGTTCGTAAAAGATATATACTTACCCGGTGCTTCCTCCAGCCCCATGAGCAGCGATGCGTCCCTCGCCGTCCTCCCCAGTGCCCTTTAAGAATGCTCTGGAAAGAGAATTCCGCATGACTAAACCTGCCTAGGCTGTGACATCACTGGGAGGGCGGGGCTATATAGCAATATATAGATATAGGAAGTGTTTCTGATACTGAAATCCGCAAATATTACTGTACAAGTAGGTAGCCTGACTAACTTGCTACATTCTACCATGTCACTACTGTGCCTCTTTCTGCGTGATTTCTGAAAGGCTAGTGGAATTCAGGTTGGTCACTTGGAATCTCACGCTATGTTTCGGTGATCTGGAATATTCTTAAAGGACCACTATTGCGAGAAATGTTAACATTTTAAAATGCATGGGTATGCATATGTATAACGTACATTCGGCCCAGAGTAGAATGCATTTCAGATCACTTTCCCCCATCTCACTGTTGGATACAGTAGGCATTTAAAATCTGTCAGATATGACAGGATTTGGAATAGCCCATCTCCTCATGGGAGATTCTTGGGGTTTTCTTTATTTTCAAAAGTACTCACTAGCAGGTGCTCAGTCCAACTGCCAAAATAGCGTGCGAGCAGATAGAGGGGTGGACTGCGACCCTTTATATAGATCCTTTTCCATGGAGTACTTTTGAAAAGAAAAAAGAAAATGCTGAAATTACCCCGTGAGGAGATGGGACTTTTCCAAAACCTGTCAGATTTATATTTTTAATGCCTACTGTAAGCGAAAGTAGCTCATTTTACTCCATGTCCTACTTATGTACTACTTATAAATATGTATTTTTGGGGGATAGTAGTCCTTTATAGGGCCTCCGTACTCCCCTGGCTCTGGCTGCAGCATTCGGTGGTGGAGGGGTTCCATGCTGTATGAAGCACGGTTAGGCGCAGTAGTTTGTCTCCTCGGCAGACACACCGCCGGTAGCTCGGGGCGTCCTGCCTGGACTTGTCCGCTCAGTTACTGCTGGCTTTGTAGTTACGTATACTGGGAGTTTGCTTCATGTGACAATGTGGTAAAATGCAGCTTGCTGCTTCTAATGTCTCTGGGTGCCGCATGCGGTTTTCATATCCAAACTATTATTGCCCCTGAGTGCATGTGTGTCTTTGAATGACAACTGTAATGAGAGGGATATGGAAACTGCCATATTTTTTTTCCTTTTAAGCAATACCAGTTGCCTGGCAGCCCTGCTGCTCTTCTGCCACTAATACTTTCAGCCATAGCCCCTGAACAAGCATGCAGCAGATCAGGTGTTTCTGACAGTGTCAGATCTGACAAGATTAGCTGCATGCTGGTTACTGGTGTAAAGCCCCATCTACACCATACACTTTTTTTTATTTTTTATTTTTTTGTTCGGTTCATTGATTTGATACAATCCAACATGTCCGATCGGGATTCGATTCAATTTGCCATTGTTTTGCAGTGGCAAATCAAATCGAATCCCGATCGGACATGTTGGATTGAATCGAATCGGACAAACAATTGTATGGTGTAGATGAGGCTTAATTAAGACACTGCTGCAGCCAAATAGATAAGTAGGGCTGCCAGGCAACTGGTATTGTTTAAAAGGAAATAAATATGACATCCTCTATATTCTTCGCACTTCAGTTGTCCTGTAACGCATGTGGTATGTATCTGAAAACGCACAAAATCGCGATCGGGGTAAAATGTGAATGCAGCCTGGTGCTGACAAATCCTGCGCTATAAGGCTGCATTTCCACTTGTGCGAATCGCCGCGGTAAAAATTCGCATGCGGATGCGAATTTCGCATACGGGCCTATACGAATTTTCATGCGAATTCGCATGGATGACGATGTATGCGAATTTAACCATGGCAGTGCTGGTGTGCTTTTCCATTGTTTCTATGCGAATTCGCATGAAAATTCGCATGACAATTCGCATGCCCAAACCTCATGCGAATTTCCTATTAAATACATTGTATGCGATTCGCATAGCGGTATGCGGTATGCGAATTCTGATGGCTCTGACATGCGAATTTTTTCTGCACAGAAAAACGCAAAGGACAAGTGGAAACAGTCCCATTCACTTGTATTGCTATGCGAATTTTCATGCGAAAAACGCATGCGAATTCGCTATAGTGGAAATGAGCCCTCAGTCTTTTATGTGGAGAAAGTAGGGAGGTTGACCTTCTGTGGGCGCTGGCATCCTGGGGGTTGTGCCAATCCTATACAGCCTTATAAGGCAGGTGGTGACCAATTGGGACAGAGTGCTGTAAAGATACATGGCTAGCCTAGGAGCTTGCGACGTGTCTCTTACTATGGAGAGAGGATGCAAAGATGACCAGAGGGGTATTTGAAAGGGATAGGTTAGTATTCGTAGTCAAGGATAAGTTTAGGGGGATTAGAGGAGACGGCAGCCATGTCCCTAAACATGCGCAAACTCCTAGGCATCTGCCTAGGTTACCTTGTGGACAATCCAGCTATGTCTTCTTAAAGGGGTTCTGTGGAGTTGTGTAATGAACATAAACAGACACTTACCTGGGGATTCTATCAGCCCCCTGTAGTTGTAATGTCCCACGCCGTCCTCTTCCGATCACCCGTTCCCCGCCGCCAGTCCTGGTCTGATTACGCGTGTAATGCGCCTGCACGGCCGTGGCCGCGCTCGTGTCTCCGGAAGCTTACTGCGCAGGCGCAGTACAAGAACATCTCGTACTGCTCAGTAAGCTCCTGGAGATGGGAGCGGGAGCGCGCATTATTCATCTTGTTAGACGAATAATTGCCCAGTGCCGGCGGCGGGAAACGAGTGATCGGAGGACGATGGCGTGGGTCGTTGCAGCTACAGGGGGCTGATAGAAGCCCCAGGTAAGTGTCTGTTTATATTACAGGACTCTACAGAACCCCTTTAAAGGGAAGGTTCACGGTGGTTTAAAAAAAAAATGCTAATCCACTTACCTGGGGCTTCCTCCAGCCCGTGACAGGCAGGACGCCTGGCTGCCTGGCTGCCCTGCTGATCCTCTGCCTCTAATACTTTTAGCCATAGCCCCTGAACAAGCATGCAGCAGATCAGGTGTTTCTAGCATTATTGTCAGGTCTGACGAGATTTAGTTGCATGCTTGTTTCTGGTGTTATTCAGACATGAAGTAGATCGTTTTTGTCTGACAATCGCCTCCGTGAAAGACTAGGTAGAATTAGGTTGGCCATACATCTAGCAGTGATGGGGAACATTCGACCAAGAGACAAATCTGATTAGAGAGATCTGTTGCCTGCCCATACACCAGGCTGATTCCTGATCGATTTCAGCATGAAATCTCTAGGGAATCTGCTGCCTTCACTGTATAAATGTACTCTCATGTATCCCTCTCCCCGCCCCGATGTGTGCATTTATACGTTGCCTGTCCTATGACGCCGACCGATTGGTGCTTCTCAGTCTTTTGGTTCATCCTCCTTCCTCATTTGCGCCTCATGCCACTGGTGTATAGCATGTGTGATGTCACATGCGCAGTGGTGGGTGACATAGGCCAGGGATTGTATAAATGCATACACGTGGGCACATTTTATACACTAGAACAGCATCGGGGTGGGGGGGTGTTTGTCGCATTTGTCTGTCTTCCTGACATCGCTCATTACTGCTGCACACCGATCGACCACGGCGTCCTGACATCTTGCAGCGTGTCCGATCGATGCATGCAACCCATTTATGCCTGAAACTGGTAGCATCGTAGATCAGAAATGCTCTTGGCGGCAGCAACTTTCATCTGATAATTATCGAATCGGATGGTCGATTGGCCGCAAGGTTCAGATCACTACTAAACAAAATTGATCCCATTATCGATCGAGAGCAGATCAGACATATCGGAAATGATTGGGAAATTGCATGGTGTGTACCTAGCATAAAGCTGGAAAGGTGTGCGTGTGTGTACATATGCTGAGGTGTGTGTGTGTGTGTGTGTGTGTGTGTGTGTGTGTGTGTGTGTGTATGCTGGTGTGTGTGTGTGTGTGTGTGTGTGTGTGTGTGTGTGTGTGTGTGTGTGTGTGTGTGTGTGTGTGTGTGTGTGTGTATGCTGGTGTGTGTGTGTGTATGCTGGTGTGTGTGTGTGTGTATGCTGGTGTGTGTGTGTGTGTGTGTGTGTA